>NC_061508.1:242078702-242102504 GCF_022539505.1 Lolium rigidum | reverse complement strand
ATATCTCCAACAAATACTTGTTCACTGGGTTATGATTTGAGTTGGATGTCTCTATGAAATTGTGGTGTGTTAGTACCTCCTATGAATGCTCACAGTGACAGCGTGGGGTGTTTATTAGTACTTGGGAATACATCTTTAAGGTTTGCTTTTGCAGCCCTACACGGTGAATTAGTGTTCGTTATCCCCTAGGAGAGTAATTCAGAATAGCATGATGAAGTGCTTATTTATATTCAATTATGATTGCAATGTTGAAAGTGTCCACTAGTGAAAGTATGATCCCTAGGCCTTGTTTCTAAGTATTGAAACACCGTTTCCAACAAGTTTTGCTACATGTTTACTTGCTGCCATATTTATTTCAGATTGTTATTATCACTCATATTCATCTATATCACTTGTATTTCACTATCCCTTCGCCGAACTAGTGCACCTATACATCTGACAAGTGTATTAGGTGTGTTGGGGACACAAGAGACTTCTTGTATCTTAATTGCGGGGGTTGCTTGAGAGGGATATCTCGACCTCTACCTCCACGAGTTCGATAAACCTTGGGTGATTCACTTAAAGGAAACTTGCTGCTGTTCTACAAACCTCTGCTCTTGGAGGCCCAACATTGTCTACAGGAATAGAAGCATGCGTAGACATCAATCACCGTGTCCGGAGACTACAAGAAAGCTAGGGACTGCGAGGAGGGTGAAGCCGCCTTTGCAGAATCCGTCATATCTGGAGAGGAGCTGCAAGGCTACAGAGCCGTGGTGGATCCAAGTGAGATGCACACCACCAAGAAGAAGATCTCCGAACAGAAGAACTCGTCCAAGGCCACGATAGACACCAAGAAGCACGACCTCATAGAAGGCGATAGCACTAAGCAGGTGTCAGTCGGAGCCAACATGGACCCCAAATAGGAAGGCGCGCTCGTCGAGTTCCTCCGAGCTAACATGGATATCTTCGCATGGCAACCTTCTGACATGTCCGGAGTACCAAGGGAACTCGCCGAGCACTACCTCAACATAAATCCGGGTGCAAAACCGGTGAAGCAAGCTATGCGACGCTTTGGAGACAAGAAGCACCGCACCATAGGAATGGAGTTAGCAAAGTTACTAGAGGCAGGTTTTGTAGTAGAAGTTATCCATACTGATTGGGTCGCAAATCCCGTCCTTGTACCCAAAAAGAATTCTGAAATACTAAGAATGTGCATCGATTACTCCGGCTTCAATAAGCATTGTCCGAAGGATCCGTTCCCCTTGCCGCGCATTGACCAAGTCATTGATTCGACGGCGGGGGCGGAACTTCTGTGTTTTCTTGACGCATATTCCGGGTATCATCAGATCCGGATGAAGAAGTCCGACTAAAAGGCGACCTCGTTCATCACACCCTTTGGCACGTACTGGTATGTTACTATGCCCTTTGGCTTGAAAAACGCAAGTGCCACCTACCAACGTACGATGCAGCGGTGCCTGAAGGACCAAATTGGTCGGAACGTGCACGCCTGCGTCGACGACATCGCGGTCATGACCCGGAAAGGATCCGACTTGATCAGCGACCTCACAGAAACCTTTGAAAATCTTCGACGGTACAAGATGATGTTGAATCCGTTGAAGTGCGTCTTTGGCGTGCCAGCCGGAAAACTCCTTGGCTTCATTGTCTCTCATAGAGGCATTGAGGTTAACTCGGTAAAAATCAAGGCTATCCTAAGCATCAAGAGGCCAACTTGTCTCAAAGATGTGCAACGACTAACTGGTTGTGTTGCAGCAATCAGTAGATTTGTTAGCCGTCTTGGCGAGAAGGCACTACCTTTGTACAAGCTGCTGAAGAAGACATACAAATTTGTCTGGGACGACGCAGCAGACGCAACACTTCAGGGATTGAAGAACATACTCTCCTCCCCACCTATATTGGAAGCTCCAAGTGAGTCAGAGCCTATGCTCCTCTATTTGGCAGCATCCAACAAGGTCGTCAGCTTAGTAATCGTGGTGGAGCGACAGGAAGAAGGTCATGAGTACGGAGTCCAAAGGCCAGTCTACTACGTTAGCGAAGTCTTAACGGAATCCAAACAAAGATACCATCACTTTCAGAAGCTAGCCTATGGCGTATTCCTAGGTAGCCGGAAGCTGAGACACTACTTCCAGGAGCACCCTATGACAGTTGTGAGCAAGGCTCCATTGTGAACCATCATCAACAACTCCAACGCAACAGAGCGTGTAGCCAAATGGGGCATCGAAATTTCTACCTTTGACATCAACTACGGAGCCAGAACCGCGATCAAGTCTCAAGTTCTAGCGGATTTCATCGCGGATTGGACTGAAGCGCCGGAGGGCACACCAGTGCCGGAACCAGCAGCCTGGGTCATGCACTTTGACGGATCCAAGCAACATCAAGGCTCGGGGGCTGGAGTCACCCTGAAGTCACCTACCGGAGAAGAACTGCAGATCGTCCACGCAGATTCACTTTGAAGCTACCAACAATATGGCGGAATACGAGGCTCTACTACACGGTCTGCGCATCGCTAAGGAAATTGGGATCAAGCACATCATATGCTGCGGAGATTCCGACCTGGTGGCACAACAAGTAGCCAGAACCTGGAATGCCAGAAACTCCATCATGGCGGCTTACAGAGACGAAGTTGACGAGATCGCCAAATGCTTCCTCGGATACGAAGTCAAGTACGTCAGGAGAGACGATAACACAGCGGTAGATATGCTGTCCAAGCTCGGATCCAGCAGGAAACCAATTCCGCCTGGCATTTTCCTGGAGCATCTACGGATACCCTCGGTGAAGGGCGCGAACCCGGAAAATCCAGATCTGGCAGTATCTCCGGCCAAGGAAGTGATGGCTATCATTCCGGCCTGGACACAGCCGTTCTTGGATTACCTCATAGATCAAAAGTTGCCAGAGGACGAGGTCCTCGCACGAAAGATCATCAGGCGAGCAAGATCCTACATAATTGTTGATGGACAGCTCTACAAACAAAGTGCAAACGGGGTATTTCTCAAGTGCGTCGCAAATCAAGACGGCATTGAAATCCTCAAAGAGATCCATGCAGGAGATTGCGGGCATCACGCCGCTCCCAGGTCCCTCGTTGCAAAAGCTTTTCGACTAGGATTTTATTGGCTCACAACTAAAGAAGATGCTGAGAAGCTGGTGAAAACTTGTCGAGGTTGTCAGTACTACGCTACTCAACCAAACGCTCCAGCTCAAGAGTTGAAGACCATCCCTATCACCTGGCTGTTTGCGGTCTGGGGGCTCGATATGGTTGGGAAATTAAAGAAATCATCTCCTGGAGGTCATTAATACCTTTTGGTCGCTATTGACAAGTTCAGTAAGTGGATCGAGGCAAAGCCAGTTTGAAAAGCCGATGGTGCTATGACACTAAAATTTGTTTGCAACCTCGTGACGAGATTCGACATCCCACACAGCATAATCACAAACAATGGCACAAATTTCGCACAGGGAGAACTCAAGGATTATTGCAATGACGTAGGGATCCGGCTTGACCTTGCATCTGTGGCCCATCCACAGTCCAATGGTCAGGTCGAACGAGCCAATGGTCTTATACTAGCCGGAATCAAACCTCGCCCTGAAGAACCACTACGACGTGCAGCCGGAGCTTGGGCTGACGAGTTAGACTCTGTTCTGTGGAGTTTACGAACTACCCCTAACAGGTCAACCGGATTCACTCCGTTTTTCCTGGTACACGGATCCAAAGATGTGCTCCCCACCGACATCATCCACGATTCACCGCGAGTTTTCGCCTACAACGATGAAACTGCTGAAGAGGCTCGACAGCTATCTGTGGACCTGATCGAAGAAGCTCGGAACCTAGCTGACTAACATTCCACTATTTACCAGCAGAAGCTCCGACGCTACCACAGTCGTCGAGTTCGGAACCGCTCGTTTATGGTCAGAGACTTGGTCCTCCGCCTTCGCCAGGTGAAAGACCATAACTTGCAATCTCCATGGGAAGGACCCTTCGTCATCAGCAAAGTGCTTCACAACGGATCGTATTACCTGGTTGATTTCCGGGAACTAAAGGATAGACCTGCTAATTGGTACCGGAAACGCAAACGGGAGGATCCGGATGACATTTACGATGAAACAGATCGTCCCTGGAATCTAGCACAGCTACGTCCTTTCCACACTTAGCATTTTCCGCATTACATGCCTTGTAATATCTATGATACATGATCAATGAAATAAAGCATCTGGTTCACTCTTAGAGTCTTTTACCTCCTTTAGTTTTCATTTTTGGATCGTGTATGTTTTCCGACTAAAACCGCAGAGCTGGATATTTCCTCCTAGGCGTGTATGAAAGTTGTGATTTTCAAAAATCGTCCTTTAGGATGTAAGCTTAAGTTTTCTGGTGGAAAAGTTCTCCGTTGCAAACTCATGGATTCCTGGTAGCGACTTCCGGGACCTTGGCTGGGGGCTTGTTTCCGCGGTTATTGACGGATTGCCATTGGGCTTCGTCGCCGCAGGCGAGCATTTCCGGCTAAAGGTCTTCCGGCTCGTGGAAGGTCAAGTGAGCAAGCCGGAAAACTTAGAAACTAGCACTTGCTTTTCAAACAAACGAAACATGCATTCATAAATAACGGATCACATGATAAGTTTTCCGCCCACATGCACTTGTTTCGTCCCTAGCTACTTAAAAACACTTAAGTTATATTACAAACCCATTCCGGGGCCAAAATGATGCATCTCTTTGTTTATCAACAGGATTCACTCTGAGGTATGGTCTTCTTCTGAAGCTTCGTACGCGGAGCCATCGCCGGAATCGTCGCCGGAGCCTTCGTTCGAGTGGTTGGCGCTGGATCCGGAGCCTTCCTCAATGTCCTCATCTTCCTTGTCGTCCTCTGCGTCGGAAAAACCCTCGGGAAGATCATATTTGTTATACCAGAACGAGTGATTAACTCTCCCGGCAAACAACCTGTCATATCCTTGGGTCTCCGCGAGGGCGGCCTTGATGTTGGTGCCTTTGGGAACTCCGGGCGCAATGCTCGCCAAGCTCATGGTGGGGAAGTGCGCTTTGCACATTGCCAGAGTGATGGAGGCGACTCCGCGGGAAGAAGACTCTTGCCAGTCCTTGATGAGTTCCGGCACCAACCGCATGAGCTTGGTAATCATGTCGATGAGTGTAGTTCCGGCTCTCTTCAGGGACAGGGACGTGGCGATTCCGCGACAGGCTTCGAAAAGATTGTCGATGGAGTTCCGCGCTTCTTCATATGCCTCCGTCCTGCTGAGGCTAGACTCTTTGGTCCATTCGAAGCCGAGAGACGCTGCGAAATAGTACGATCAGTTTCTTCCGCGATCGAGGCAGAATATGAAGAAGCCGGAGGCAAACAAGAAGTCCTTACGGAAGATCATTTTTATCGATGTTCTCCGCCTCCGTCTCGTAAGCCTTATTTTTTTCCGCCAAAGTCTTGAATCTCTGGTGTCTCTTCCTGAGCTTTTCAGCCAGATCGGATACCTCCTGAGCATGCTTCTCTTTGAGTTCCTTTTTCATCTTGGTTTCCTTCTCGGAGGATTCTTTGAGGAACTCTTGGAGGGATTCATGCTCGGCCTTCAGAACTTCGAGCTCCGCGGAGATTTCTTTGATGGAGGGGCGGTTGGCAATTTCTTCTGAAAGGCGAAAAGTAAAATAAAAAACACAGTTATACACTATACTTGTTCATATCAGGAATGCGTTGAGAAGCTTGGGGGTCAATCCGGAATCTTTACCTTCTTGGTTCTTTACACGGATCTCCAGGATTGAAATAGCCTTCTGGCTATCCGCATAGCTCTTGTGCAGCCCTTCAATCTCTGTCTTTTGCTCCAGCACAAGGAAGCGCAGATCTTCGTGCAGTTTCCGAGTGTTCTGTGAAGCGTGTCAGAGTTAGCCGGAAATTCAAAATTCTGGGGGCTGGACGAGAAGTCAAAATCCTTATGCCGGAAAAATTTTAAGTTTCCGCTAAAGGTGCACAGTTAAAGCATCGGCTCACACATGTTACCCGGAAAAAGTCTAAACCAATGCTTGGGGGCTGGTGTTGCCTGGCGCACGTTCTTGTGCTGGGCAAAGAAGACCTTGATGTTGCCTTCAAGAGTTGCCAGATCTTCTTGCTCTTTTTCCGGGTTTCCCCACACTTCGTTCATTAGATGGGAAATTTTCGCGTGACGTTGTGATAGGGAAACTTTTTGTAGAACCGGAAAAAAGTGTGGATGCGTCTGGGGCGTACCAGTGGCACCACTCAGCAGCAACTTTTGTTTGGCATCATTAGTCGTAGATTCAGCCGAGGTGACATCTGGTTGTTCAGGTGGAGGATGAGACGAGGACGCGTCCTTGCCGGATTCGCCTTTGCCGGATCCGCCCTTGCCGGATTCAGCGGTTGGTTCCTCAGGAAGGTCATCAAGATTGATGACGTCCTTAGGATTCGGCGCAGCGGACGAAGAGGGCTTTGGCGGAGCTTCTACTTGCGGTGTAACGGGCATCGAGGCCGGAGACGGCTTGGCCTTTTTCTTGGGGTTCTTGGGGCACTTGCTTCCGGAATTTTTGCTGAGTACAAGAAAGGGCATAACACTTAGCATATGCTGGCTTACAATGGCAAAAGAATTTTAGACGGAAATCAAGCACTTAGGAGGACGACAGGAAAAACTGGTCAATATTGGGCTGGGACTGCTTGCTGGTGTCAATTTGTTTGAGGCGTTTCTTCTCCGCCTCAACTTTTCGGGTAGCCGCGGCGCTTGGCGCTTCGCGGGCACGCTTGGAGGCTGGGCCGGAGGAAGCACCTCTCTTCCTCTTGGCGGGATCCGGTGCCTCAGGGGCCTCCGCGTCGCACGCGGCCTCCGGGTCGGTGTTGCCCGCGTGAGGTACCCGAGTTAGAGTTCCGAGATCCTTCTCCTCGAGGGCCTCAAGCTAATCACATGACAAACACTTAAACGAATATTGCAAGAATAAAAAGGAACTGATGGTTAAGACAAGAAACGTACCGCGATCCCGGAGCCGTTGGTGTGGATGTCGATATTACACACGTGGATCCGAAGATCACGCGAAATCTTGATCAACACCCGGATCCGCTTGTCCAAGGCGTCGCCGGAAAGATTATCCTTGGAGGCGCGCATGAGGTCGTCGCGCCCCGTGTACTGGAACATTAGGCGGTCCCGGTGCTGCAGAGGCTGGATCCGCTTCGTGAACCAGGACATTGTGAGGTCCTTCCCTGACAAGCCATCCTCCGCCAGCTTGCAGATCCGCCTTACCGCTCGAGTCAGTTGAGTAGACTCGGATAGATGGGGACATTGGGTCCAGGCCGGAGTCTCGCTGGTGGGGCCATCCTTGAAATCCGGCAGCACCTTTGGGCTGGCCGGATCGGAGACATCCTTCAGGTAGAAGAAGCCTCCGGACCAGTACCGCACGGACTCATGGCGGTCCGTGGGCGGGTAGACGCGGCCGGGGCGGAGCTTGAATGTGATGCTTCCGCAGGTGGCAAGAGAAGAAGTCTGTGAAACTTTCTCCTTCTTGACGGAGAAATAATATTGGAAGAGAAAGATCTGGGGTTACCCGGAGGTGGCCTTCACACAACGTCACATGGTTGCTAATGGCCAATATGATGTTCGGAGAGATGTTGTGAGGTTGTAGCTCGTACGCCTTCATGATTTCCGTGAAGAAGTCGCTAGGCGGAAACGAGAAGCCTCGCTCGATGAGCGCCTTGGTCACCACCCATTCTCCGGCTTCGGGAGGAGTCAGGGAACCCGGAACCGTACGCCAGGATCCGGGCCTCAAAAATCCCTCCGCCTCGAGGTTGCGGAGTTCAGTCTCTGTGGTGGTGCAGGGCCACCACTTCCCCTTGGCTTCGATGTCGCGCGAACGAGCCTTGGACTTCTTGGCGGCAACTTCTTCCACCTTCTTTTCCATTTGTTCGACTCCGGCAGTTTCCTCCGGGTTGGTCGACGTCCCTTCGATATGCTTGCCGGAGTCCTTTGAAGGCTCCAGCTGAACTGGGACGAAGGGAGCAGAGGAGATTGGGGTTTCCATGATCGGCTCAGACGTTGACAGAGGCGGAGTTGAAGAAGACATCTACGAAAAAATGCGAGTTGACTAAGCTTAGCCGAATCCATTATTAACACCCTAGTCATCCCTACCAAGAACGGCAAGAAGATGAAGCTCGAAGGGCTTACAAGAATGGTTTCCGCGGTGGTCGGAGTCGCCGGCGGTGAAGTTTTTGCTGCGGTGGCTCGCCGGACTTAAGAACAGTATGAACTGGATGAACAGCTCACGGAAGTGCTCGGACTCCGGTGATCTTCTGGCGGGCTCCGGTGCGGCGGAGGAGGAGCTCGGAGGCGGCGCTGGGATGAGAGGTGAAAATGGGGGTGAATGAGAGATTAGGGTGAACGGTGAGATATTTATAGGCCGAGGGAGGAGATTCGTGCTCCGCATCCTGTGGTCGGAACGCAAGCGTCGCGCTGTTGGATGGCTGACACGTGTCAAAAACCCTAAGCGGTAAGAATGTCTAAGGATAAGTTACTGCTCAAATTGCCCGAAAATGGCGCCAAGATTGGCGGAACCGTTTGAACTTTTCTAGGTTCCGGGTGACATTTGAAAACTACTTGCCGTTATCTCAGCAGGGGAGTAACCCGGAGACGCATTGTGAAAATGATGTCGATGGATGAAGTCCCGCGGGGTGAAGGTTTTTTCCGGCTTGAAAGCTGGAAAGGAAGAAAAAGTGAAGTTGGAGTTCTTCAAGTTTCCCCATGTAACCGAGAGGATTGTCGGAAGCCACGATGCTTCAGCAAGGCGGAAACAAGAAGTGAATCTCAGAGAACTCTGGGGGCTACTGTTGTGGGTATACTTCATGGGTGTACCATCGACGGTGCCTAGATCCGGCAAGCCCGGGTGGCCCATAGAAGGTGATGGTGGCATGAGGCCCATCGGGCGGCCCAGTTGATGTAGATGAAGATGGATGAAGTCCAGCCCAGGAACAAGGAGCCAGATCCAACAGACGAGCGTTGGAAGTCGGATCCGGCCTGGCCCATCAGGGGTAGCCGGATCCGGTATGACATACAAGGGGAGGCGGATCCTTGACGTGCATGACAAGATAATGTACCATAGTTAGGTGACTTGTATTCTGGCTAGGACTCTCCATGTAAACCCTAGATCCGTGCGCCTTTATAAGCCGGATCCTGGGAGCCCTAGAGGCACAACCACAACTCACTGTAACAACGCGAAAGCGCCCAGATAATTCCAGACAAGCAGCAGTAGGCCCTGTCTTCGAGCATTTGTTCCGAAGCTGGGTAAATTGCGTACCACCGTCCCGAGGACTCTCCGCCCTATGGCCCCTAATTCTTCTCCCTCTCGTGAGGATCCCTCCTCCGAGGTACCGTCGAATAGGCAACGACAGAGAGAGGAGATCTTGATCTACATTTCTACCAATCGAATCCCTCTCTTTGTGAGTGGAATCCTCTAGATCTTGACCTTGGAGTTCTATGTGAATTTCCTTTGTTCTTCCTCTCTTCTTCCCCCACAAGCTTTTGTAGCTTTGGTGGAATTTGGGAGTGAAGGACTTGCCATTGCATTTGGTGCATCGGTTTGAGCTTTCCACGAAGATTCGTGGAAGTGAAAGTGAGGATCTTTTACTCTTGGGTTCTTGGAACCCTAGACGAATGCTAGGCCTTTGTGGTGAATTGTTGGGAGCCTCCAATCAAGTTGTGGATGTGTGCCCCAAAGGAAATCCCTTAGTGGAACCGTGACCTAGGCCTTTGTGGCGAGGGTCACCGGAGAATAAGGTGAGATACCTTCGTGGCGCTCGGTGTGTGGTGTGGCTACCACATCTTGGGGTGAGGCCTTTGTGGCGTTGATGTGCATCGAGCAACCACACCTCAAGGTGAGGCCAGTTGTGGCGTTCGGGAGCACTAAGCCACCACACCTCTTCAACGAAGATTTGCACTCGCAAGAGTGTGAACTTTGGGATAAATCATCGTCTCCCACGTGCCTCGGTTATCTCTATACCCGAGCTCTTTACTTATGCACTTTACTTTGTGATAGCCATCGTGCTTGAAGTTATATATCTTGCTATCACATAGTTGCTTGTATTGTTTAGCATAAGTTGTTGGTGCACATAGGTGAACCATAGTATATAGGCTTTGGGCTTGACATAGTAAACGCTAGTTTTATTCCGCATTTTTCAACCCCATCTTGCAAAAGTTTTAAACCGTCTATTCACCCCCCCTCTAGGCGACATCGGTGTCCTTTCACTTGAAAGCATGTGACTAGGTCAGAAGGGATGTCATATCACGGTACGAGTAAAGAGTACTTATCGGTAACGAGGTTGAACTAGGTATGGAGATACCGATGATCGAACCTCAGATAAGTAAAGTATCGCACGACAAAGGGAATCAGTATAGTATGTTAATGGTTCTTTCAATCACGAAGTCATAGTTGAATATGTGGGAGCCATTATGGATCTCCAGGTCCCGCTATTGCTTATTGATCGGAGAAGTGTCTCGATCATGTCTACATAATTCGCGAACTGTAGGGTGACACACTTAAGGTTCGATGTTGTTTAAATAGATATGGAATATGAGATGGAGACCGAATATTGTTCGGAGTCTCGGATGGGATCCAGGACATCATGAGGAGGTTCGGAATGGTCCGGAGAATAAGATTCATATATAGGAAGTCATTTTCCGGGGTTCGAAAAAAGTTCGGTGTTTTGACCGGAGCTTCTAGAAGGTTCTAGAAAGATTGGAAGGGTTTGGAATACTATAGAAGGTTTCAGAAGTGTCTGGAATGACCCGAGCTGTCTAAGGAAGTCCAGAGGCTTCCATAATAGGTGTATCCACGTTTTCCTTAAGGGTTAAGGAGTTTCCCTAAGGCAAATTCGGATTCGGCAAAAGAGTCCTAGTTCTAGTAGGTTTTGGCTCACAGAAACCTACCGAAACTCTCCCAAACTTTGGGGAAGGTCTTGGACGACCAAAAGACCTTTTCCACCTATAAAAGGAGGGCAAGGGGAGCCCCAAGGGAAGCACAAGTCGCAGCCCAAGCCCCCTCTCCCCAAACCCTAGCCGCCCCTTCCCCCTCCTTCCTCTTGCACGACTATGGCGAAACCCTGCAGGATTTCTCCACCACCACGCCGTTGTGCTGCCGGGATTCTGGTGTACATGGTACAGAGACTCTGGTAGAGTCCCCGGCCAAGTTCCCGGACCCCCATACTGAGTGAGGCACACTAGCCAGTTCCTCGATTTGGGAGGTCCGGAGACTTCTCCCGAGTCTTTGTCCTGGGGAGGCTGGAGTCTCCAGAACTTTTGTTGTCGATTTTCTCCACCATCATTCCAAGGCAACCCCTAATCCTTTCTTGAGCATTGCAGACACTTCAACACAAAACTGCAATGCACCGTCATGTTCGTTTCACTTTTTAGGGGCCGGCCACCCTGACATGGTTAGTACAAATATTTTCTAAAACACATAAGCACACGGTTTAAGATCTTTATGTTGACAACAAACACACAAAACTATATTAGAAGAGAAATGCCCTTTCACACATACCTTTGCACCTTGAGAGATCTCCAATCATCTTTTTTTTTTTGAGAACACACTGCATGCCGTTCATTTAACCAGTACAGAAATTACAACCCACGCGACACGCAATACATACAACGAGAAAGACCCAGAACAGATGCGTCCTGGAGAAACTGCACACGGGCCCCTATGGAAAAGAAAATTACAATGAAACCCTTTAGGATCTTTGTGCAAACCACCATTCTCTGATCTTGATCTGGAAAAACCGCCGCCGCTGCACGCCGGCAGGGAAACAGATCGTCGACCGCCGCTAGCCCAAAATCCGATTGGGCACCCTCGCATATCAGCTTTGTGAACCGCATGAAGCCCGCCGTGAACGCCGGGACGGTAGCTGTTGAAGCACATCGGCCGGGAATATTCCCGGTGCCAAACGGATCTCAGCTGTGCTGACTCCCGTCGACGGAGTCAAGGAAGAAAGACAAAGCTGCTCTCCATCCTCCGCAAATCCCTCTCCAGAGACAGCAAATTCCAAGCCCCGCCACCACTATCACAACCCAGCAACTCACTCATCCTTCCGCCACCACGGCGTCGCAGATGAATCAAGCCACCCCACCCAACACTTCCACCAAAATCGGGATTATTTAAGGAGAAATCGACAGATCCATCCAAAACACTCACCCTCCACCATGGATAGCAAGCAGGAGCATCCATCAAGGGCCACCAAGCGCCTCCCGCCAGCACTGAGGCACAGCTCCTAGACGGCAAATAGCCGGATACTACAAGAAAACCTATAGCTACTACCAACCGGCACTCCACCCGCTCATCGCCGGCCAGCCATGGCCGCCGACGACAAGGGGGAGGAGGCCGGCGAGGAGATCGCTGTAGGATTGAGGGAAGAGGCAAGACGGTATCCACCAGACAACTCGATCAATCCATGCCAATCTAGATCTCCAATCATCTTATGCTTTCCTATACACATTGTCACATAGCTCTAGTTCAGACTAATCATGTTATCAATAATAACAAAACCACTCAATAAAGAAAATACCCTTTCACTGTTGCATCTCCCAAGCTTCTCTTTCATGTGCAACCACATCACACAGTGGGAACTCGAGCATGACTTCATACCATTTCTGCTAGGCATAGACATGTGACGCTTTAATGTTCGTGATGGCCTATCGGGATGATGGCAACCAAACACATGTTTATTTTCACCTAGCGGGCCTATTTGATCTAGGTCCATGCAACCAAACATGTCTATACTAAACTAAATCAGAGAAAGAAATTTGTCAGAATATAGGATTATGCGAGATTGTAGTTGTACGGAGTAATTTATGTTTTGTTATTCCGTGTTTGTGTTTTGGAATCCTTTGAGTCGAAGAAACCCTCGAATAATCGAGAATTAGTGCAAGAGAAAACTAGCAACTCAATTAAAAGAAAACTAGTGTTGGTGTCGGCCGGGAAGCAAAGAGGGATGCGAGGAAGGTGTCCTCCTCTTTAGAGAGAGAAGGGACAAGGACGAAGAGAAGCTTCCCGAAGGATGGCCGCCGCCCCTCCGCCGGAGATGGCGCTATCCTCCACGGCGGACGGGTCGGACGACGAGGACGGGGACCAGTGCCGCATCTGCCGCTTCCCCGCCGAGGCGGATCGTCCCCTGCGCCGCCCCTGCGCCTGCAGCGGCAGCATCAGGTTCGTCCACGACGACTGCCTACTCCGATGGCTCGCCACCAGCCGCCAGTCCCGGTGCGAGGTACCCTCCTCCTCCGCCTAACCCTACCCGCCATGGATGACCTTGTATTCGCTAACTTCGATTCATCCCGCTGCTGCCGCCGCGACTGCGCTAAACTAAATACCCAAATTCCATATCGACCAGGTGTGCAGCCGCGAGATCACCATCAGCCCTCTCTACGCCCCGAACGCGCCCGCGAGGCTGCCCGTCTCCGAGTTCGTGCTCGGCCTGGCCAACAAGGCCATGGGCTGGGCCGTCCTGCTGCTCTCCCTCGTCTTCGCCATGGTCCTCTGGGAGTTCGTCATGCCCATCACCACGCTCTGGACATGGCGCATCGCCCTCTCCAGGAGCTTCGCGCAAGTGCGCAGCCTGCTCTCCATCCGCCTCTCCGCCAGCTCCATCTTCGCAGATGGCATCTACAGGTTCAGGTTCATGCCCTCCGTGGACACCATAGTGGCCTGCGTGTCTGCCAGAAGAGCCTTCGTCAGGGACCTTGGCCATTTTAGACAGCGTAACGGGCTTGCCAGAATTGCTGCTGATGTTGTTGCTCCATTGGCCCTCTGGATAGCTCGCCTGGAAGCTCGCCTTCAGAACAGATTTGGGGGAATGGATAGCCTGCAAGTCCTCGCGCTGCATACTGTTGAAGCTTCCTTGATGGTATGATTCTTGCTTTGGTATCCCCACCGTCTTGACTGTGCACTACTGTTTCTTATTCTTATAGAGCGTGCCAAAGCTTTGGTCGTCCTAGCATTAAGTTGAGAAGCAAATAATGATTTACAAGACAAACTGCTGCAAAGGGATTTTCCATTCAAAGGGTTACTGTGATGGGAGGGTTATAGATTCTTCTTGTAGTGGTGAACCATTGATTAATGCGGTTATCTTCTAGAGCATTTATCACACTTTGTCATGGTTTTGCTTACTCGGTCATAGTACAGCATAAGTCCATTTCAAAGTGCAGATGTTGCTTACGATCCAGGTTATTGCCAGCAATACAAAAAATTAAATGATTTGGTTATCAACACAATGCTTTAAATTGTTCTTTAAATTTGGATGGCGTTCAGCTCTTTACCTTTTTCCTACCCAGCAATTGGGTGACACATCATCAATTTGGTTTGCTGTTTGTCTGTCCGCACCTTGGATACATTCAAATTATAATGTTAGGATATATAGGTCTAGCCGTGTAGGGTTATTTGGTTATTATTGTTTTGAGTGCGCCACCACAAGTGGCAAAATCTTGTCCTTGGCGCTGTAATCATTGCGCTGTTTCAGGATTTTATTACCTTGTGAGACTAGTTCCTGGCTTTGTCTACACTGGCTTAGTTATGTGCATGCTTTTGGACAATGTATGCTTGAGATTTATTGTGCTTAGCTTTTTTATACTTATTTCCAGAAAATTCTAACTATATGCTTTTCTCATCAGGTGGTAATAGTTGACATAGCCATTGCTTGTATTTTTGGTTTTGTCCCTTTCTCGTTGGGAAGGATAATCCTATGGTGCATATCATGTTTCTACTTTGGAAATACGGCTGAAGTCAACCCAAACGCTTCAACTGGTTATATCCTTTTCATTGGATATAAATTTATCTTTTCACTGGGTGTTACTTTTGCTGGGATGCATACTTTCGGTCAATACTCAAGGGGCGAGCGCCTTCTGATTGCAGTTTTCTTCAAGGCCTCGGTTAATGTGATATGCTGGTTGTTGAGCCCCTTTACAAGACTGCCTGGTATACATGTTATGGTCCGTAAGGCATTCTCTCTGGGCCAGAAGCTCTTCAGAGGCATCGCAAATTTGATCACTATTACCAATATTTCTCTCAATCTCATAAACATGGCTATAATATTCCCTTTGCTCTTCGGATGGTCTCTTGATATCTGCACCTCAAAAATGTTTGATGCAACAGCATATGAAAGGTTCAAAGTTTTATGGGCTTCATCATTTTCTTCTATTGCTCTTCATTGGCTTACTGGATGCATCCTTTATGAACTACGATTCATGTTGCCCAGTCTTCTTCGCCCGGTATTTGTCTCACTGTATTCGTGGTCTTTCCTTCTCATAGTGTATACAGTATATGATTCAGGGCTAATGAGTGATTTTTTGTTTGCTTCAATAGATACTGAGGACAGGATTTAATATCCCATTTGTCCAACTTGCTGAAGAGGAAAATGAGAATCTAGGCTTACGTGAACCATTCCTTAAATTTTTTTTGAAGAGGCTTCCTGGTCTTTTTGTTGGCATTGTCTATCTTGGTATGGTCATTTTTGTTCCTGTTCAAACTGCTTGTCGGTTGGCACCTAAGTTGTTTCCATTAGATATCACGTAAGTATCCTATTTCTGTTCTTCATCTGATGTATACCTGGCCAGTCTTTGGAGACTCAACACATTTATTTTAATATTGTAAATTGTAGCTACTTTGATCCTCCTACTAAGGGCACATCGTTTTGGCAAGCGCCACGGAACTATGCAGAGTTACTTTCTGGTGCTATTCTTCTGAGGTTTCTCATTTGCAATACACTCAAATACCTCAAGCCTGGCACATTAGTGGAGAAGATAGTGAGAATTTGGTTTGCCAGTACTGGACGAGCTCTTGATCTATTAGATTTGTTGATTGTCCAGCCTGATGGAGCCTGTGGACATGAGGTTGGGAATACTGTTGTACCAAATGACCAGTATGGCAGCACTTATGAAGCTAAGGGTAAAAGGTGAACCCCCATATTTTCTTGATCCAGGGGACGGGTCTGCACTATTTTTAACCTGACTGCAGTGATGCCTATTCTCTTATATAGTCTGCTTTTATCCTTATAATTTCATTGCTCACTATTTATTTCATATACATACATTGCAATAGTTTTGGCGTGTGTTCTCTTTGCACATTTTTACCTCATCAATGAAGAGGATAGTATATCTCGGTAGTTCTTACCGAAATGTGTCTTCTCATAGGGCCTAACATTGAAGTGAGATCCATACATAATTTTATAGTCTAAAGTTTCATATGGGCATTGTGGATCATGTGACACTGGCTCTTCAAAAACATATATGCTTACTGTTGCATCTTCTGCAGGGCAATTTTATTCTCATATCTCAAAATAAATCAGTTTTTCTTTGATTTTTTTCCCTAATCTCGTGTTTGTTTTGTATAAGTTCCAGCTCATTATTTTTTGCATTCAACTAATTAAAATCTTGCAAACTTAGACTTGTTGACAACATGATTTTTTGGGTAGATATTTACCATTCTTATACATTGTAACAGGAAATTTGTTGCAGTTCGAGTGATGCTACTTGTAATGCTAGCATGGTTGACTGTTGTGGTATTCAACTCCGCTGTGCTTATTTTTCCAATTTCAGTTGGGCGTGCATTCTTGTTTTCCATCCCTCAGCTGCCAGTAGCAGGTGGATTGAAGTCTAATGGTAATAATTGCTAATATTCCTCTGTAAAGGAAGTAGATATTTGTTTACCACGTTTGTCCTTACTCTGGAAATCTTTCTTGTAGATCTGTTTGCTTTCGCTGTTGGATTTTGCATCATATCAGCTATTATCGCTGCCTCTAGAGATTCATTTATCTGCATCAGTTCTGGGAGAACACACCTTCTAGCTTCTGTTATCTGCAAGTGGGGTGTAACTTCTATGAAGAGCGCTCCACTTTTGTTCATATGGGTGAGCAATTTAATTGATGTGATTGTATTTTTATTTATTTTCGATTTTAAGTTACAGTTCAGTAACTTGTTGTCTCCTGCCAGATTGTTATCATTCCCATTCTGATCGGAGTGCTGGTTGATTTTCTCCTAATATCACCCTTGAAGTTCCTGGTAGATCTTGTAGTGATATCACCCTTCACTGTGCCAGCTGATGACATTCCAGTTCTGGACCTTTTCAGTATTTGGTTCCTGGGGCGGCTATTGCTGAAATTCTGGACTAAGTTGGTGAGACAAAACATCTCTTGTCACCTTCCTGGCCTCTTGACTTACGCTATTATGCTGCATGTACCATGGCATAACCAGATCATTGGAATTATGTTGTAAAATTTGCTACGTTACCCCCAAATTCTACCAGTTACAAAAGACAACTCGTCCCTACTAAAGTGAATCATCCAAAAGTTCTGCTTGTTTTTTATTAGTCACAGAATTTTTTATAATTCGTCCTTTCCATTGATAAAGCCTACAATGTCTACCTCTTGCCTCCTGTGCTGCCTCAAGCACACTAATAACTGTCAATATCTGCCCAATAATGGCTGGGTTTCTATTGTGACTTATCTTGCAGCTGGCATGGGTTTAAGGTGGTTTGCACATATCCTAATCGTTTTTTTTTGTTGCTGGTGAAGGCTCATTGGAGAACAGATGCCTCTTTCCTGGCCTATTTCATTGATGGAAGATGGTACCCGAAGCTTACTCGGGCAAGGGAGGACGGATTTGCAGGGTTGAGGGCAATGTGGGTGTTGCAAGATGTACTGGTACCTATCACCATGAAACTAGTGACTGTTCTGGGTGTTCCTTATATGCTTGCAAAGGGCCTCTTCCCAAGATTTGGCTACTCTGATGCGGTGAACTCAGCGGTGTACCATTTTGCATGGTTGGGCAGCCTCGCGGTGTGTGCCCTCTGCTACCTTGCCAAGGCATTCTACAGAGTCCTGGTGAAACTCCATGATTCTATCAGGGATGAGCGCTATATTATCGGGCAGAGGTTGCAAGACTACACCGACAACAGCTGAAGGCTCTTTCCCTTACAAGTTGATTCACAGTAGTTAGCTTAAAAGTAGTGACAATTAGCACGCAATGTGAAGAGGCCATGTTACTGGCAGAGAGGATACAGATGAGATGTTGGAGAGGTTACTTGTAAATATGGATGTAGTTTTCCTTCCATTGATGTGGTCTTTCAGGTGATGTGGGCACGTTGCTGAATCTCAACGTTCTGATAGTTCTCGTGGGCTACTTTCTGCACATCTTAATTTTATTTTTCCGTCGCCGTGACATGCTCGTGTCATGATTTCAGGTGGATTTGGTATTTCAACTAATGTAACTGTGTTTTTTTTTCATTTTTGTGGATTTAGCTGCATTTGGCGTTTTCTTGTAGACTTAGGGATCTTGAGATTCTTATCGCAAAAACGGCTTGGAAACCAACTCTAGTTTGGCTGTGTTTTTCAACAGCCCTGTCTCGTGCTATAGCCCACAACCTCAGCATTTTAGTTGTCTTATTCGTGGGCCCCCCCAAAACCGTGGGCCTCCATTTTGGAAATACTATTTCTAAATGATTAAGCATGTATAGAAAGAATGGCTAGGCTGAAAGATTTTATGAAGCAGGGTAGGTTGTACTGTAGCTTCTAACGAATCTGACATGACATATACCGAACTTGCCAAAACATGATCTGAGACAAATGTTGACTTAATTTACAACCAGCAAGGATCAAAGAGAGAGGCCACTTGAAGGTAGAATAGAAGGGGTTTATCCATAGAAGCATAGACCTGATCTAACCAGGGAAACGACTCCCTAGTTGTCTTTGCCTCTTCAACACTTGCTCAGATTACTCACAGTTTCTGGTCTGCCTAGCATTTAGCATGATTTAGTTTGCTACTTTGCTGGCATGCCTTCCTGTTCCTGTTTAAAGAAAGAAAAGGTCAGAGGAAAATGCACTTTGGCTCATAGGAGCATATGCTCCCATTATGTGAATGCACATTTCAAAGTGTTAAAAAATTCTAAACTAAATTTTTACATGTACGTCTAGACATATTATGTTGGTACATAAGTTTTCAAAAAAAACTAAAAACAATTGTGGCTCCCGTAAAAAAGACAAGTTTTGATGCTATAACACGACTACGTACATGATATTTTTTTGTCTTTTTTGTACACGCCATATAAAATGTTGTTTCTCCACTAAAATTTGTGCACTAACATAGAATGTCACGATGTACACCAAAAAATTTGTATCAGAATTTTTTAACATTTTTAAAATTATTTTTTAATTATTTTATATAATGAGAGCATTTGCTCCTATGAGCCAAATTGCCACCTCCAAGGTCAGATGACTTCTTAAATAAACAATGAGCAGAATAGTAAGAGGACATTGTTCCTGGGAAGCGCAGCTCCAATTTAGTTTATATTTGGTTTTCTTTTATGCCACGCCTAGTGACAGCTTACCATTAATTCGAGAAACGGAAGGGTATTAGAAGCAGGCAGCAGCGAAGATAAATGGACAACTACTCTATAACACAAGTCTGTCTTGTACAAAATTACAATTTACAACTAAGTGCAGTGCAGGTTTGTAATATAATAGATTAAAAGCAAGAACATTATGAATCTATTACTATTCTCATCTTAATAATGCCCCCTGTGATACAAAACAAACTAGGTCTTATAACGGCATTACATATTGGATAGCAGTTTGTCCACGGTCAAGCCTTACATGTCTTTCAAATGTGCCCTGTATTAACCATGCATTATTCTTGTGGTTGAGACACTGAGGACAAGATTAGTCTCGTAATTGTGCCTATTTTATCAATATACTTTTTGCAACATGCTAAATACATCTATTCAATGATGGCAGGAATTCAAACTAGTGCTCCACTCCATATTTTAATCGAACATTCACGAGTCAATCGAGAACTTTCACCTTTGCACTGGACATACTATTAGACCTTCTGGAAACTGCTCTTCTACCCAGATTGACATGCACAGTGACACTTGCTTGAGACAAATCAACACCCAAATTCTCCATTGCATCAGACAAAGCTGTAAATAGGCTGCTCAAGATGAATTACAAAATTAGTTGGATGAGTCAAAGCTATTAAAGATGAATGTAAAGAAAACATGTAGCAATACAAAATGCAACGAGTAATCAAAAAAGAAAATGGAGCTAAATGAATGGTGGAGATAACTCCAACCTAAAGCTGAATAAAGATGTAGATATATGGAATCATTTCTTACAAACTAAAAATCAGGCATGTGTGCCCAATACTCACTGGATATGTATCGGCACGTATGATAAAAGATATGTATCAGATAAGGGTAAGACACCTTGTGGTATTATAAGACGTGGGTATGGCACATTTTTTTGGCTTTCATGCATATACACTATTCATCCTACAAGTCGTAGTACAGAGAAGTGCATAAAATACCAGGGAGAACATGTTGAGAAACCTTTTGCAGCTAAGAGTTATATGTACCATAAAGAGTAGCTACCCCTTTTTTTCAGAAACTCTAAAACCAACTAATAGCAATTGCCGGAAGTTCGCCAAGGGAAATTTCAGAGAAATTTGCACAAGCTAGATACATACTTCTGGGAGTACACACTAGAAATAGTTATGGTGCCCTCATCTATAGTCATTTCTTCTTTCTCATTGCTCATTTCACCGTTGACAGGACAATCCACTGTAGATGGAAGTTGTTGCCATTGTGACTGGTATTGCGATTCTATACTATCTGACAAGAGATGATAAAGAATTAGCACTGGTTGAACACTACAAACGGAAAGGCAAACAACTCAGATAAACATATTATCAAAATTTTACCTGCATTTAACCTGGCCGGCTCTACTACTGCTTCCTCATTTTGCAGCATTTCTGGCATGGCGGGGATGCTGTTGTCCAGAAAATTCCCAGGAGAGAAATTTTCCATTGTGGTTGCTGCACCTGGCATAAGATCAACTGGCACACGGTGGCTACTCTGTTAATACAACGCAAAAAAATCAAATTAGCAGGCATGCGTATGTAAAGTACACAGGAGGCGAGAGAAATGTGGATTACCCAGGGTGCCAATTTTGCATGTTCTTGGCTCCAATCACCACCCGTGCATGAGCATGACTCATGCTTTTGTACCTTTTCTTGTAAGAATTTGACGTATTCAATCACCTGCAGAGGTTAACATGCTGGTTCATAGGTGCACTGGAAGTTTATTGCAAAAAAATAGGTAGCCTCGTAGAAACAGGGCAAAGGGAGAGGAAACCAATGACCTCCAAAAGGAATGTAGCCCTATCTCTCTTCTGATCACTTTGCGGTACGAGGTCACGAAGCATCTGAAATCTGCATTGCGGTTAGCCAGTAGTAATAATGCTAATACTAGTTATCGACAGGTTTATGGGGCAATGTCAGGGAGTTGTATTTTGATGGATAGTGCACAGTCGATTGAACATGGGTGGCTTGCCTCTCATTGATTTTGCAGCGACGTCTCTGCTCGGTGGCGGAGTGCTTGGACCTTGGGCTACCCGGCGCTCTGTGGTCTCCTCCGCTGCCGGCGTCCAGTTCCACTGAAACACAACATTATTGTACCCCATTCATCAACACGGCTCATCGCTGAGGTGAGGGGTTGGTGGAAGAAAACTGACTTACTTATGTCGCTGAGACAGAAGCCGGAGCCGTCACCGCCGCTGGAGGAAGAGGGCGAGGCCGCGGCAGGATGTGATTTTACCCGATTCTGCATGAGGGAGGCGGACCCGCACCGCCGCCTGCCCTTGCCGGCTCGCCGCCGCGCAGGAAACAAGTCCGCGACGAACAGAAGCAGATTGGACTGAAGAAGATGAGAAATTTTGGATTAGATTTCCGCGGAGGAAACTAGGTTTCGGTCACCTACTATTCCGTGGAATTAACAATGTCCGAAATATAGATCTCCACTGCAGGCCACTACAGTAGAGGACGGAGTTTCGGAGAGAAGGATACCTCGGGGGCCGGAGATCCGCAGACCACGACGGGGCGATGCCAAATTCCAGCCGCCGCCGCCGCCGAGAATGAAGGCCGGAGCGGCGAGGGGGTTTAACGAGCTTTTTTCGCGATCAAATTTTGGGGAGCACGAGAAAAATCTAATGGGACCTTTTTGCAAAATTGTATGGAACTTTACTGTAAGAGGTCGTTTGGTATCCATCATTTGAGACTGGAATTCTGGAATTCATTTTAAAATTCTATAAGTGGGCTATTTGGTTGCCACCGAATTGGGCCATCATTTTATTTAGAAAATCCAGCAAAATGATGCCATGTGTAATTACAATTTCGAGCTGAAACCTATCATTCACAATTCCTGTGGCAACCAAACAAATTCAATATTGAATTCTACTGTCATTTACAATTCCTGTGGCAACCAAACAAGTGTCCATTTCTGGAATTACAATATAAATGAAATGAATATATGTATTCATTTCAAAATGCTACAAATGAAATGAAAACCTGGCTTCCAAACGACTTCTAAGATTAATATTGTTGACGCGGCCTTTCTTTTCCGTGGAATTCTAAATTTTGGATAATGGTACCCAAGTAGGTGTGTTGTCTTGCGGCTGCTATTGATGATTTTTTTGTGGTTTTCATCAACGGTGGTTTAATCTATTACAACTTAGATTAGTCATAGTGGAAAGTAACATAGAAATATGCACATGTTACTACTCTATGTTACTAACTTTATAGTGATTAGAACATCAAAATAGTACCCTCCGTCTATAAATAGATGGCAAAGATTTATTTAAATTTGGATGTATCTATACACTAAATTATGTCTAGATACATTCAAATTTAGACAAACTTTTAGCATCTATTTATGGACATAGGTAGTATCATAGATGTTTTCATTAATTAGCCTGTAGACTCATTGTATCTTGAGAAATTTGATGTTACAGTAACTAGCTATGTTACTCTATCCCCCTCTCTCTTCATAGTGAAGTTACTCTCACTATGAGTAGCCTTACACCCCTTAGTTATCTAATTATGTGAACTTCTCTTTTAATCCGGTTCATAGACAATTTGTCTAATCCGGTTTTCATCAAGTGATTTTCTTGTTTACACAACTAAGTGATTTTTTTTGTTTAATCCGGTTCATAGATAATTTGTGAACTTCTTGTTATGTGAATTATTTTACATAAACTTATGCATGGACAATGTTTAGGTACATCACACCCCCATAAATCATATAAAAAGAATCATAGATTTTGTACTTATAATTATTTTCCTATGACCGGTTTAATGGGTTAGGAGTATCTGTTTTAAAATATAGAAGCAAAAAAAATTAAAAATTGATGATACATATAGTATAGTCTTTTGCGTTCTATATAGAGTGCATCCACACTGGTATATAATTTCTGGATGAATAATATAATTTTTATGAATATTAAGTTTAAAAAGAACTATACTCCCTCTATCCCATGAAAGATGTCTGGAATTTGTCTAAATTCATATGTATGTAGACAATAAATAGTATTTAGATACATCTAAATTTTGACAAATGTCAGACAAGTTTCATGTGACGGAGGGAGTACATTAATTGGTCATGCTATCAACGGGGTCAAATAGTTAATTGGATGACGAAGTTGCAGAAATTACAACATATTAAAGCACCACCTGAAAGGAGAATCAACCTGAGGTTGGGTGGTTAGGTATCACTGAAAGGATCGTATGCCGCACCTAGAGGGGGGGGTGAATAGGTGCTAACCAATTTTTAATTGTTTTTCAATTTAGGCTTGACTCAAAAGGTAAATTCTCTAGATATGCAACTAAGTGAATTTACCTATATGACAAGGATATCAACTAAGCAAGGTATAGCTACGCAATAGGAAATAGAGTGGGATAGAGGTAACCGAGAGTGAAGCACGCGATGACACGGAGATGATTCCCGTAGTTCCCTTCCTTTGC
>NC_061508.1:242011686-242078602 GCF_022539505.1 Lolium rigidum | reverse complement strand
TTTTTCGAGGTTGACGGGGGGGGGGGAAACCCCACCGTTTGTTTTTATTATCTCGAATGGCCAAGCAGCCGGTCAATGAATACAAGGAGGGAGTTACGAGGGGAGAGAGAACAGAGAACAAATCACGCTGCGGCCGGCATATAAGCCCGCGGCGTGTCTAGGTCTCCTCGGTCTGTGGGCGGTAGGCGATGCCGCCAAAGCAGAAGGTCGTCGCAAGCTCGGAGCAACGTGGAGGTCGGGGTCGAGGGTCTCCCGTTGAAGACAAGATCATTCCGGCTTTTCCAAATGGCCCGAGAGAGTTGTCGCCACTCCCATATGCCAAGCGGAGACCGAGATCCGGAGGGGAACGGATGTCCCGGATGGAGAACAGCCCGTCCGGGATTGGGGCTTCCGGACGGGTCCCGGATCGACGCGGCCGGGCAGCGGTCGAAAACAGGTGCCTCCCAGTCTCAGCGACGGGGCAGGAGGCACAAATCTCAGAGGGCGCACAGTGCTTGTGGAAGAGGTTAGCACGGGTGCTCAGGCGGTCGATGTCGAGGAGGTACGAAAAAATCTTCAGCTTGGACGGGAGGCGAAGAGCCCAAGCAGTGCACGCCGACTCGTCTCTGGGGCGCGCGGGGAGAGCATCCTATATGCCTCCCTCGAGCGAGCGGGGGCCGAGGCAGAGTCGATGACGCGGTCGTCGGGGAGGTGGGTGAGGCGGATGTCGTCGATGATCTGGCGGAGCTGGAGGAGCTCGGCGTCCGCAGCAGAAGTGAGTCGGGGCTGCAGGTCCAGGCCCCGAGTAACCACGGTCGCCACCGTGGTGTGCAGGCGGGTGCAGTGGGAGAAGAGGGCGGGGAAGCGCTCAGCTAGAGGGCTGCCCGGCAGCCATTTGTCCATCCAGAAGGACGTGGATCGCCCATCCTGAAGCCCGACACGGGTGATCGTGCGGTATAGGGGAAGGCACTCGCGGACGATCTAATTCCTGTTTTCGGTTCCATTTTACGGGTTCCATTCCGCGCGTTCGTCAGAACCCGCGTTTTCGGTGAACTGAACTCCCGGTTTTCGGGTTTCGTTATTTGGGTCGATGCTCTGATTGGGGTGCAAGTAATGGACCTGGAGTAGCTTGCCATGGGAAGGACCACATGATCCACATCATGACTTTCTGCTGTGTACGCGTCACTGAGGCACTGTATCCTCTGTAATCAGGCAAAACACAATTTGAACAGTCTTGTAGTCCCTAAACTGGCTAATGTCTCCATGTAAAGACGTACTGTATACCTGTGTACTCCCGAATAGGAGTATATGTTACAGAGGAAAAATGTGCAACAGCGACAATGTCAAGTCGCAAGTAATTCAGCGGTTTGAAGAATATAAAAAGAGGGCGAAACCCAAAGCAGATGTCATACCGGGTAGCATAGGTATAGATAAATAAATGTTTCAACAAAATCATGCTCTCTAATCCCTTTCTTTTGAAGCTCATAGCAAAATGTAAGGATTCACATCAGCAGTTCAGCACATCCCAAATTTATATACCAAGAAACAAGTTTCACTCAATAAGGACAAGTTTCAGATATGTTTTGCTCACTGCTAGCATATAACCCATTCTGAGAAAAGAAAACTTTCACCCGCTATAGAAATTCCATGCATGGTAGTAAAACAGTTCTAAAAGCGGCAACGAGCACCAATTCTCAGATCAATTGCAGTTTGCAACAATGTTTGTTCAGGCTTTAGTGGAAAGAACGGAAGTTCCTTCAAATTAGGTACTGCAGACTTTGCTGGAAGATCTTATCAACCACAATGTTGTAGGCCTTTTCCGTAGGATGAAAGCTGTCCCAGAAAATATAATCGTAGACATTTGGACATGCGGGTTGGTATTGGATGAATATTGCTGCATTTAGCACTGTGCTGCCACAACATCCTTCAGTTACCTCCTTGAAACCTGTCAAATGAGAAGTTTCACAGCATTCAATATTAAAGTGGCATGGCACATGTGTATTAGCACATAATCCAAAAGTAGAAGATACAAACTACTTTAAATATTTCATACATACCACCTCTGTGCCAATGAATAAGGCTTATATTTAAGTCAAATTGCTAAAGTTTAACCAGGTTTTTAGAAAAAAATCATTGACATGTACAATCCACTCACTTCTTCCTGTTACTAAAGTTCGTCTAAGTTTTTGTAAGCATACGACAATAAGAGGTTAATAATGTGCTGATAATTATCTGTTAATATGGTTTTATTGCATCTACTCAACATATATAAGGGTTGAGGGCATAATATACTCACCATAATGGCCATGTCGTTTAATGAGATCAAGCACATTGTAGTATATATCTCCATAAGCAAACCTTGAGTCTTGGATATGCCTTTCTGCATTAAGTCGATCAATTTCCTTTGCTATTTTAGAATTGAATAGTTCTGCTGCTTGATTCCGCAATGGATCACATTCTCTTGATCCATGTTTTCTTTGTGAAGGAACACATCCAATTGGTGGAATGCCAATGAATCCAATCTTCTTTGCACCCATCTCATTTAATTTCTGTAAAGAAAAATGTATGTATTGAAGTCCATTAGATACATATGAACTGGTGGAATTCCAATTAATAAGAAGTATATGAAGAAGGAAAGTAAACGTAAATGAGAGTAAATTATTATGATTTACTTGATAGTTATAAAAATTCCTCGGCTAAACTCTTTCAGAGAAGTCAATGCTATGCAAAAAGCCAATGATGTACTAGTAAATTTGAAGACACATAAACTATATTTGTCATGAACCTAAAGGGAAACTACAGATACACTAAGGAAGTAATGGTTCATAAGGTATGAGTATAATGGAAATATCTGAAACTTGAAATGTTTGAAGATTAGAAGAATCAAGTTATCTGAAGAGAATGAGGGTCAACCGAGGTTTAATAGAACACCTACAACTCAAAAGTTTCCTAAAGGCTGAGAGTTTGGATTATAACACTTACCACAGTAAAATTAACCGCCGATGAGACGAGAAATTCAACGTAGGAAGGAAGGTCATATTGATGCCGCCTCAAAGGAAATGTAAAATAATTATTTACAAGGTCATTGCCCCCCATGACAGTAAAGTAAACCCCTTTTGAGACGACACGTGTCATCTCCTCCTCTCCGACCAACTCCTTGAGTTTCTCCTTATAATCAAGAAACGATTCAAGTTGCCCGGTACTGGTTGTAGCAGTCTGAAGCATAAGAAATCAGTATGCAGGAATCCTCACAGCGGGCTTAGTTTCAAGTGAAAATCAAAAGAAATATATTTCAGGAAGGCTAATATGGATTTCTTACCGCAGGCACCGAAGTGAAGGGGTCATATCCACTGCCTCCAGAGGCAAATGCGACACCAGTGAGTAGGTCAGTTAGTTCAAGATCATTTCCAACATATGGAGGCAACAACTCCTTAACTCCAAACCTAGAAGCTGCTCAATCAAGTAGAATAAACTTCAATGGAGGTGCATGTTAATACAATTTTTTTTTCGAACAAGGTTAGGGTGGCGAGCACCCTAATTTTCATTCAACTCATAGTGCAAGACATAGGAGAACATGGACACCATATTACAATAAAAAGTTGGTGAAAGACCGTGCTTGAACTTTTGGAGGTAAGAACAAAAAACTTCGTGAAGATCATGTTAAAACTTGGTGAAAAAAACGTTCGAGGTTTATGATGTTGAGTCTAGTAACATAAAAACATAGCATACCTAGCATGTCTCCAGGGACCTTGCCGTTGGAGAACCTCCCGGTGGCCTTCCCGCCGGGGAAGTCCTGGCCATACGGCGGGAAGTTGGCCTTGGCCTCAGTGATGCGGTGGTTGTTGTTGCCGGGATCAACCATGGAGTCGCCGAACATGAAGACGGCCGAGATCTTACCTTTGCCCGTGCCTGCTCCATTGGCGAAAGGCAGAAGCACTGTGAGTAGCATGCACATGAGCGCTTGACCAGGCATTGCTTTGCTTTGTACTACACTAATACTCCACTAGATTTCTGCTTTGTGTCATTGTGTGTGTGTGTGTTTATCAGCGCCTGACGCAGGATGGAACATAACGCGGGAGATGCCTTTTTATACTAGCCAAATTCAGCGCGTACGGTTGGTTGGAAGTTGCATGCATTAAGTAATTTCATCCTTTTTCCTGTAGCATACGGAAGCAGGCTAATAGTCCCAATTTGCTCCGTCGATCAATGGGTGACTCGTGCCCACCGAATATAGAGCACTTGCGGTATCGACCCATGCTGCGGCTTCATGGCTGCAGCGCCGGCTACTGCCGCTCGGCTGCCGGACGGTGTTATCCTCTTTCTCCTCCCCTGTAGGCTGTAGTGGAGAGAATGATCCAGCGCTGGACCCTGTAGCATATTCATCGCCATGCCGAATTGCCGATTACTTTACCCTAGGTGACGACTGACCAAGTCCATAAAACTTGCCCCATTCCCCATCTGGGCTCCTACAAAGCAACAAGTGAAGAAAAACAGAAACCAGCAAAGCAACAAGTGACAATTCTCTGGTAGGGCTTGCTGTGCAAGTGCAAATGCTGCAGCTCGTTGGGCTGGCCCGAGAGCCTAGGGCTGGCTATGCATCCGTGGGCTGAAAATTTGGATCCTAAAAGAAAACTTAAACATGGACCAACTAAGATTATACAACAAATATGCTACCTCCTTTTATTCCCTCAAAAAAAAAATAATAGAATACTAGCTACCCCCCTTTCGAAATAACAGAAGTTAGATCTGTCCTGCAGTTCATCGGTAGATTTTCTAGGTTTGAGTTCGTGGGGGGAGGAATCTTTTGTTCTTTTAAAAAACGGTTAACACAAGAACTCTGTGAAGAAAGACATATGCAATGACGCACCGTAGGGAAAGAAACAGAGACGGTAACATCGGGTATCAAGTGAATGACTGTCGAATCATGGCCGAAAGTACACGAATGACTGTCGGTCATAAGAGTAGCTATTGTTAAAACAAATGTTCGATGGTTTAGTAACTCTAGGTAAATAGTACGATCCCAGTAGAGTTGGCGCCTCCGCCTACCTCGACGCACGTTAATCTAGGCCACAGTGCAGGTTTTGGTTTACATCAACTAGCTGCTAGGCGACCGTGGGCTGGAAAATTTGGAAATGTATTGGGATAACGAAAATGCTATTGGAGTCTAATGCGAACCGACAAACCATAAAGTGAACATGCTAAATAAACAAATCAACAACGATCGATCTTACGTATCATACCTAGGGTTGCAAAGTGGCGTCCACAAACAACTATCCCACATCTCGCAAACAAAAAACTAGAGCAAATAGAGGTAGGGATTGGAGGAGATTTAAAGCAGAAGTATTGCAAATAGCTAACCCACATTCTGCCCCGCTTGACAGCCTAGTCATACCTATATCCTGGCAGATGCGGCAACACTGTATGACATCTAAACAGCTAGATCCAAAAAAAAAAAAAAGACACGACTAGAATTGATTAAACCAAAGCTAGCAGCTTTCATTCCCATACAATCTCATCATTTTCGTACATAACATCACACACATCGTACTATAATAATCATAGTAGTAAGATAAACCTCTGTAAGCTGTCAACATCCACACTAACTGATAACAAATTCGTGATCTAGCAATAGTTCCTCGACACTTGATTTCCCTGAAGAATCAATAAGCACAACACTTTCGTACATGTTTGACAAACCATGGCCTTTTCAAAAGGACCAAATAATCGTTTTAGACATAAACATGAATGACCAAATCATCAAAGAGCATGTGACTACTCACTATCAAACCTTGCAATTCTAATAATATTTCTTCATATGCCCGTAGAGACAGAATTTCTTTACATCAGGTCCTGTAAATTTTGCTGAAAGAGTTTATCAACAACAATGTTGTAGGCCTCTTCAGTAGGATGGAAGCTGTCCCAGAAAATATAATCATGAACATTTGGACATGCAGGACGATTTTTAATGAATATTGCTACATCTAGCATTGTACTGCCACAACATCCTTCGGCGACCTTGGTGAAACCTATATACATGAAATTATGCCAATATTCAGTACTAAATTGTGATGATGACAACATCTTAATTAGCACATGTTCCTTAACACTATAAAAACCCATATTACTAAATAAAATATAAAACAAATGTAAAAATTGGTATACAATATATAATTTTTTTAGGAAGCTCTTGCGATGTTGCATTACCTTGTATACAGTTTTGTAAGATTACGACATTTAAGATGCTAACATGTATGGCTTTTTCCCCTGTTAATATGGTTTTGTTGCAGCACTACTTTGCAGTAATAATTTATGGAAAACTATAAATAGTAACTAAGGATAAAGTGAGCACTCACCATAGTAATTAGGTCGCTGAATGAGATCAAGTAAATTATTGTACATATCAAGATAAGCAAACTTTGAGCCTAGAACAATTTGTTCTGCATTTAGCCGAAGGATTTCCTTTGTGATTTCAGAGTTGAATAATTGCGCTGCTTGATTCCTCACTGGCTCACATTCTGTTGATCCAAGCTCTCTTTGTGAAGGAGAACATCCAACTGGTGGAATGCCAATGAACCCAATTCTCTTTGCACCCATCTCATTTAATTTCTGTACATAAGAGTAAGACCAATACTAAGTTTCTCTACATATATGAAATTAGAAAATATAGGAATAACACATATCAAAGTAGGAGATTTTTTGTTATTTGTGGTACCATAATAATTACATTACATGCCTATATATACATGCTGAAGTTCTCCATAGAGGTAGTTGCTATACAAACTCTAGAAATTTAATAAATTTTACTACATGTAGTGCGTTAGGAAAGTAATGGCGGTGTTGTTTGAATTTGAGGAAATATGTTAAACTTCACAGTTTTGAAGAATTTATGAACACCAACTTTCCAAAAAAGGGTGTCAAACAAGTTCTCCTAAAAAAATATGACGTCAAATATTTATTAACAAGTTCTAAGTCTTGATTATAATTCTTACCAATGTAAAGTTGACGGCTGAAGAAACAAGAAATCTTATGTACGAAGGAAGGTCATATTGATAGCGCCTCATAGAAATTTGTGAGAAATAATTATTTGTGAAGTCATTTGCCCCATAGACCGTGAAGTATATGCCTTCAGATATAACACGTGTCATCTCCTGTTCACCGACTAAAGCTTTTAGCCTCTCCTTATAGTCATGGAATAACTCCAGCTGTCCAGTACTCGATGTAGCACCGTGAAGGGCATTAAATTAGTGTTCACAAATTGTCATAACAATTTTATAGTTTTACGTGAAACAAAAACGAAATATATTCCAAGAGAACTATATTGTGAGATGCATGTGCTCTATTTAGTTACCGTGAGTACTGAAGTTAAAGGATCGTATCCACTGCCACCTGAGGCAAAGGCAACACCAATGCGTAGGTCACCTAGCTCAAGATCCTCTCTGATGTATGGTTTCAATAGTTCCTTAACTCCCAACCTGGAAGCTACTCGATGAAGAAATACAATATCAATAAGTTTTCGCGCTGTGTAACACTAGAATGATGATGTATAGACTATATTCTTCATGACAATAAAGCTGAGTTTCAAAGGATTTGTGTAGGATTGAAATCCTATGAAAAATTTCCTTCAGAACTCGTTTGATTCATATGATCATGTTCCATAGTAAATAATACGATACAAATCTTGTAGAGTAAATTTTGTAGGAAAAAACATTAGGTTAGACCTCATGAAAAACAATCTACTTCCTCCAAGCAGAAAACGACCAAGCATACGTTTACCATGCCTAGTTTAAGGCACGCCACAATCTTCTAGATGTGTGTTTGGTTTAATCAAAGGCTTCCCATATTTTTGCCGGACGTAAACTCAACGGTTTGCAAAAGTTATTTAGAAGTGTGGTGCTGGTTTCTTGGCTACACTGTTGTGTCAACTCAACCCACACTTCATTTGAACTTAATTAGGTGTGCAAAAATTAGCCTCCAAGACCAACATACACATATCAGTGTAACCAGAAAAAACATACCCATATAGCTGTTGTGATCATTTGGTGTACCCGCCGACCGGTCCGTACCTATTATGTCCCTAGGGGCCTTGCCGTTGGAGAACCTCCTGGTGGCATTCTCGTCGGGGAATTCCTGGCTGTAGGGTGGGAAGTTGGCCTTGGCCGCCGCAATCCACTCATTGTTTTTGTCGTATGGCTATTTGGAAATGTAATGGGAGAACAAAAATTCCATTTGGAGTCTAATGCGTGCCAACAACCAACGAAGCGAATACGCCAAATAACCGACAATGATCGATCTTACATGTCATACCTACCTCTGGCGGATGCTGCAACAGTATATGACATCTGATCAGCTAGATCCAAAACATGACATGAATAGAATTAATTAGGTCAAACTAAGCAGCTTCATTCCTATATGAGCACATCATTTTTTACATAAGATAGAGCCCATCAACACTAGAATAATCATCAGCACTACAATAGCCATTAGGGTATTACGTTGTTGCAGATGCTGAGTGTAATTGGTATCTTCTGATATTAATATATTTCCTTTATCGAAAAAAGTAAGATAAGTTCTCAACATCCACACCAACTGAGAACAAATTCCTTATCTTCCAACAGTTTCGATGCCACTTGATTTCCCCAGAAGAGTCAATAAACACAACACTTTCGTATATGTTTAACAAACTCTGACCTTCTCAAAAGAACAAAATAATCACTCCTTGTAGAAATATACATGCATGCTCAAAATAATCAATGCGCACATGAGTACTCTCTATCAAATCTAATTGCAATTCTAATAATATTTGTTCATATGTCGGTACAGAGTGGATTTCTTCACAGTAGGTCCTGTAAATTTTGCTGAAAGAGTTTATCAACTACAATATTGTAGGCCTTTTCGGTAGGATGGAAGCTGTCCCAGAAAATATAATCTTGAACATTTGGACATGCAGGATGATTTTCAATGAATATTGCTGCATTTAGTACTGTACTGCCACAACAACCCTCAGCAGCCTCGTTGAAACCTATATAGAGGAAAGTTTGGCAATGTTCAGTACTAAATTGTGACAATGACAACATCTTCATTATAACATTTTCCTTAGCACTGTAGAACAACACATATCACTCAATAAATTACAAAAAAATATAAATATTTGTATACAACATATTAGTCTACCACACAGCTCTTGCATTGTTGCATTAACTTGTATATATTTTCGTAAGGATAGAAAATTTGAGATGTTAATATGTAAGCTTTTTAATTTTAATATGGTTTTGCTGCAGTAGTACTCTGCAGTAACAATTCATGGAACACTCTAAATAGTAACTAAGGATAAAGTGAGCACTCACCATAATAATTAGGTCGCTGAATGAGATCAAGCAAATTATAGTATATATCAAGATAAGCAAACTTTGAGCCTGGAACAGTTTGTTCTGCATTTAGCCGATGGATTTCCTTTGTGATTTCAGAGTTGAATAATTGTGCCGCTTGATTCCTCAATGGCTCACATTCTCTTGATCCAAGCTCTTTTTGTGAAGGACAACATCCAATTGGTGGGATGCCAATGAACCCAATTCTCTTTGCACCCATCTCATTTAATTTCTGTAAATAAGAGTAAGACCAATACTAAATTTCTCTACATATATGGAAATAGAAAATACAGGAATAACACATATCAAAGTAGGAGATTGTTAGTTGTTTTCAGCAGAAATTGTTAGTTATTTATAGTACCATGATAAATTTCATTACATGCCTATTTATATGCTGAAGTTGTCCATAGAGGTAGATGCTATAGAAACTTTAGAAATTTAATTTATTTGTAAAGCACTAGGAAACTAATTGTGTTATTGTTTGAATTGAGGAAATATGTGTTAAACTACACAGTTTTGAAGAATTAATGAACACAAGTACTTTCACAAAAAGTGTGTCAAACAAGTTCTCCTAAAAAATATGATGTAAATTATTTACTAACAAGTTTCGAGTCTTGATAATAACTCTTACCATTGTAAAGTTGACGGCCGAAGAAACAATAAATCTTACATATGTAGGAAGGTCATATTGATGGCGCCTCAAGGGAATTATTGAGAAATAATTATTTGCGAGGTCATTTGCCCCATTGACGGTGAAGTATATGCCTTCAGAGATAACACGTGTTGTCTCCTCTTCACCGACTAAAGCTTTTAACCTCTCCTTGTAGTCATGGAATAACTCAAGCTGTCCGGTACTCGATGTAGCAGTCTGTAGGGCAATAAATTAGTGTTCATGAATTCTCTTAACAATCTTATAGTTTCATGTGAAAAAACGATGCATATTCCATGAAAACGATATTGTGAGATGCATGTGCAATATTTAGTCACCGTGAGTATTGAAGTTAAAGGATCATATCCACTGCCCCCTGAGGCAAAGACAACACCAGTGCGTAGGTCACCTAGCTCAAGATCCTCTCCGATGTAAGGTGGCAATAGTTCCTTCACTCCTAACCTGGAAGCTGTCGATGAAAAAATACAACATCGATAAGTTTTCGCTCTGTGCAACACTAGAATGATGATGTATAGACTATATTCCTCAAGACATTGAGGGCTCCTTTGATTCATAAGAGTTTCAAACGGTTTGTGTAGGATCGAAATCCTATGGAATTTTTTTTGGAAGTTGTTTGATTCATATGATGATATTCCACAGAAAATAGTTCCATAGTAAAAAAAAAGTCTAAATGTTTTTGGAATCAAAGATGATAAAGTCTTATACTCATATAAAAATATTCGCCATGGAATGCCTTCATTGTTTCCTGGGTCAGAGAAACTGACTTGAAATTAATGGCCATTTATAAGTACCATTCACGCTATATCCGTCCTAAATTTATATATATATTTTTTGCCTTGAAGTCAATGGAAATCATTTCTTGGCCAGGCATTTTTATAAGAGTAAAATATTTGATCATCTTTTATTTCCAAAAAAAATCAGAACTTTTTGAACTCTATTTGAAATTACTAAAAAAAATGTGCATATAGGGTGCGCTGGCACCCAAGATCCAAAAATTCCAGTCTGAGGTTAGGCATGCTAACTGCCATTCAGTAAGCAACTCTTGTGTTCCATATATATTTGATTTCCATTTTTTGAGGAACTATTGGATTTTGTTTTTGCATGTAAAATGCACAAAGTGTTTAGACTTGGGACGACGAATTAGTGTCTCCTGACCTGCATCAATTCTAGCCTAGACCAATGGCGATGACTTTTAAATATCTGGCGACGGTACAAAGTGCAAAAACATGAACATTAATCTACTTTTCGTCCAAGCAGAAAACGACCCAGCCTAAGTCTATCATGCCTAATTTAGCACGCCAAAATCTTCTAGATGTGTGTTTGGTCTAATCGATATCACCGGCTTCCCATATTATAGCCTCATGCAAACTCACCAGTTTGTACAAGTTTGTCAGAAGTGTGGTGCTGGTTTTGTTGCCAAACTGTGTGTTAACCTACACTTCACTTAACCTTAATTAGGAGTGCCAAAGTGAGTGTAGACTTTTGGCTCCTGGTCACCAGTACACCCGGTGCACAAATTTTATTTGAAAAAAATCGTGCACCACACTTCCAATCAAAACAATCACGCATGAAGATTTCAATATTCATAGCAATCAGACGAAGTTTCAAAAGATATTGCTGATACGTGCATGAGTAACAAGTGGAGGTCAAAAATGAAAATTTAAAACTGTAGAACGTGGCCACACTTCTTATTTTTTACAAGTCGCACTAACTAGAATTATTCTATGCAAATCTATACCCAAAATAACATTTAAACTACTATGTTTTTTTGTGTGATTTCTTTTGAAACATGTATAAATTTTATTTTCTGGCACCAGGAGCACTGGTGCCCAAAATCCAAAGTGGTTTTTCGTGCCAACGTTAGCCTCTAACTAAACATGCACAATCCACTTAAAAAAACTAAACATGAAGATATCAGTATAAACAAAGAAAGCACCGCGAAGATCTTTTGGCACATGAGTTCCAGTGATCCCTATATGTTTTTTAAAATAAAAAAATATATTTATAAGTTTCAACAAATATAAAAAAAAATTACGGACTTCGTCAATGATAAGCATGCAAAATTATTTTATTACGGGCTACACAAAAGTAACAAAATATGATGTGGTTTGAAGATTTGAAGATGTGATACTTAGAGCCACGCTTTTGTCAATTTTGTATAGCTTAAAATACACATCTTTTTCAGTTGACAGTTTACACTTTTGTCGTATAAATACATCATTGGCTACATCATTATTTTCATATACTTTTATGAAATTCAGAAATATGATTTTTCAATTTTAAGAAAATGGATCATCGGTCTCTCTATATTAAATAATTCAAATACCATAAACGTGCTTGCACGCTAGATAGCAAAAAAATTAGCATAAAGAACAAATTTATTCCGCCGGCCGGTCCGTATTACCTATTATGTCCCCAGGTACCTTGCCATTGGAGAATCTCCCGGTTGCATTCCCGCCGGGGAAGTCCTGGCCGTAGGGCGGGAAGTCGGCCTTGGCCGCCGTGATCCGGTTGTTGTTGTTGCCGGGATCGACAATGGAGTCGCCGAACACGAAGACGGCCGAGACTTTGCTTTTAGCCGCGCCTGCTGCTGCACCATGGGCGTGTCGGAGAAGAAGCAGCAGGTTGACGAAGAGGAGCGCGAGGCTAATGTGGAGGCCTCGGTAGGAAGACGCCATTGGTGTGCTCTGCTCTATTCTCCACTGATGGTGCTCTGCATATACATGTATCGTTCCTATAGCGGGGGTCTTATAGCTGCGGGCGGTACGATCGAAGTGCAAACGCATGAGCAGAAATCCACTTCCTGCAATCAGAAAACGACCAAGCCTAAGTTTTACTATGCCTAATTTAGCAAGCCACATTCTTCTAGATGTGTGTTTGGTTTAATCACCGGCTTCCCATATTTTAGCCTCCTCAGCAGTTTGCAACGGTTTGTCAGGAGTGTGGTGCTGGTTTTCTTGGCCACACTACTGTGTCAACCACTCAACCCACACTTCACTTAACCTTAATTAGGTGTGCCAAAGACCCAACCTTACCCTCCAACTAAACAAGCACATATCTATATCTATACCTAATAATAAAGGGAGAAGTGTTTCCGCGGTTTGGTCCGTCAAGTTCCGTCGTCCCTTCGCTTTGTTTGTTAATTTTCGTACGTCGCCCTCAGTCCTGCCATCGCACGATTATAGAGGCAGGTTCCAATCCGTTTTGCTTTTGTTTCGTCGACGGGTGGACTCCGCTCCGTACTCCATCGCCAAACCATATTTATATACAGAAGAGCCACCGGAAATCAACGAGATCGAGACCCTGACGAAAGCTACTGAATACACCTGCGGACCATCGATCAACCGCATGTGCGCTCGATCCAGAAGCAATGGTTGTACGGGTGATCACGTCGAACTGCAGCTCACGGCCGCCGGTGATATGTGGGGTCCGTTGGTATGGATGGCCGCAGAGTTTGCTGGAATTCATCATGGAGAAGGATGTCTGACCTCAACGGCCCAAGAGAATGTGTTACCAGCTTGATCCGGCATCTGCATCATCGCCCTGGGCACCTTGAAGCTCGGCCAGACCTGACAAGGCGTAGGAGCTGGAGCGGCGGCCAACCTGAGCATTGCTTGGTTCATTGCGTCGTTCTCGGGATGTTCCTGCCCACTTTGGCAACGAGATCGGCGCCGACGTATGCGATGCTTCCACCATCCCTCTGGAACATCGCCATGGACGAGCCGTCGAGCCTGTAGCCCGTGATCTAATATACAGCACCAGGAGGCCCAATGACGACTGGGAGAACCCCATGACGGCGCCGGACCAGAACGCCGTGGGGAAGGCTGTTTTTCCCAAAGCCGGCTTGCACTATTTTCCCTTCGAGTACTAGCGTCTCGCACGGCTGGCTGGGCGTGCTGAACGACCTGCGGGTACTTGTTTTTTCGATAAAGGATGCTTTATTACTTTTGGTAAGCAATTACATCCAGCCTCTGCACAACCAGGGTGCACACAGCCGTTTATGAGTTTTTGTAGGACCAAAATTTATCCAGTATAAAAATAAAGCTAGGCGAAATACATATCGAAACGATAAAGCATATAACGCCTAAGGTGCGGGTGGGGCTTCAATCCGTAGACTATGCTGCCACCCATGTAGGGAAAAAGTATCCCTCGCCGTAGCCTCCAACCGTGTACAGACCTCCGTAAATAGGTCTCGGTTCTCCATGCGCTGAAGAGGTAACCACGAACGGAGAATACCTGTACATCTGTATATGACCTGCAACAAAGAACACTTCTTGTCATTAAAAATCTTGTCATTTCTACTTAGCCAAAGCGCCCAGATAACTGCTAGCGCCCCCACCCTAAGAAGCAACTTAAACCTTGAATCTATACCGTGAAGCCAATTGCCAAAGACATTGGCTACACTAGTCGGAGGGTACAAGGTAGACGCTACTTGGATGACAGACCAAATAGATCTCGCAAACTGACATTGGAAGAAGAGGTGTTTAATTGTTTCATCATGATGACAAAAAACACATCGCTTACTTCCTTGCCAATTCCGCTTAACAAGATTATCTTTGGTGAGGATGACACCTCGACGAAGATACCATCCGAATATTTTTATTTTTAGTGGTATCTTCATCTTCCAATTTTTTTTATTATTATCTACTGGTACATCAGAATGAAGTATAGCATTGTATAAAGATTTGACCGAGAAAGAACCATCTACATGTAAGTTCCACCTAAATTCATCAGGTTCCGGTGATAAATTAATATCCTCCAGCCTTTGAACTAAGGTATTCCACGCCAATAGCCTTTGTCCTAGCAAAACTCGTCTGAACGTCACATTCGGTGGAGAGGAAGCCATTACTGTAGCAATGGTATCTCCTTTGCGATGAACGATTCTATACAACGCAGGATACTGTTCGCTTAGGGGTGCATTGTCTAACCAAGCATCTTCCCAGAACCGTATCTGTGCTCCATTCTTAATTGAGAAAGTTCCATAGCGAAAAAGGTATTTTTTGTCGCCATTAGACCAGCCCAGAAGTGTGAATCCCCAGGTTTCCAAACCACTTGGGATAACGTCTGGGAGCCTATATACTTTCTCCGAAGAATAGTTTGCCAAATCCCATCCTCGGTAAGGAGCTTAAAGAGCCATTTACCCAGCAGAGCCGAATTCTTGACCTCTAGATCATGAACTCCAAGCCCGCCTTGATCTTTGGGACTACAAACTATACTCCATTTAACCAGTCGATACTTCCTTTTCTCGCTGTCCCCTTGCCAAAAGAATCTGGATCGATAATAATCGAGTTTGTGCAGAATTCCTTTTGGCAATAGGAAGAAAGATAACATATACAGTACCATATTTGTTAGTACCGAATTAATGAGTATCAATCTTCCTCCCAGGGACAGCAATTTACCTTTCCAGCTGCTAAGGCGTTTTTGTAATCTTTCTTCCACTATTTTCCATTCGGCAATCGTAAGCCTCCGATAATGGATCGGAATGCCCAAATAGCGAATAGGAAATTGGCCTTGCCCACAACCAAACAACTCTGTATAGAGAGCTGAATCATCTTGAGCATCACCGAAACAGAACAATTCACTTTTATGGAAATTGATTTTCAATCCCGACAAGCTGCTCAAACGCCACCAAAATTAATTTCAGGTTTTGAGCTTTATCGAGATCATGATCCATAAACAGAATTGTATCATCGGCATATTGAAGGATAGATAAACCACCATCAACAAGATGTGGAATCACTCCTTCAATCGACCATCGAGACTTGGCCCGCTCTATGAGTATCGCCGGCATATCCGCCACAATGTTGAATAACATAGGTGATAACGGATCCCCTTGGCGTAACCCTTTTCGTGTTTGGAAATAATGGCCGGTGTCATCATTAACCCGAATTGCCACACTACCTCCAAACACAAAATCATTTATTAAAGCGCGCCATTCAGGAGAAAAACCTTTCATCCTGAGTGTCTGTTGAAGAAAAGACCATTTGACCTTATCATAAGCCTTTTCAAAATCTAATTTTAAAATAACCCCATTTAATTTCTTAGAATGCATCTCATGTACCGTCTCATGCAAAACCGCCACCCCATCAAGGATGTTTCTCCCTTGCATGAAAGCAGTTTGTGATGGCCTAACGACATGATCTGCAACCGTATTAAGTCTAATGGTGGCCACTTTCGTGAAAATCTTGAAACTGACGTTTAAGAGGCAAATAGGTCTATATTGTTGAATCCTTTCTGCCTCATTAACCTTCGGTAACAAAATTACTTCACCAAAATTTAGACGAAATAGTTCTAGTTGTCCTGCGTGGAGATCACTGAACAAATCTAGAAGGTCCGATTTAATAGTATTCCAAAAGGTTTGATAAAACTCTGCTGGAAAACCATCTGGACCCGGTGCCTTATTACATTCCATCTGGAAAATTGCCTTCTGAACCTCATCCTCAGTGTAAGGAGCGGTTAGTAGGCCATTTTCTTCAATAGAAACTTGGGGTATGTCCTCTGTTAAGTCCTCGTTTAGAGAAAAAGAGCTTTCATCCGGAGGACCAAACAGACCTTTATAATAATTAGTAATGTAAGATTTGAGTTGCTCATGGCCTTCAATCAACCCTTCATCTTGATTAAGAGAATGAATACGTTTTTTCCGATGTCTCCCATTTGCTATGCCATGGAAAAATCGCGTATTAGAGTCTCCTTCCAAAATGAATTGGGCTTTGGAACGTTGATACCATTTGAGTTCCTCTTCGCGAAGGAGACTCGCCATCTGCGCATTAGATTGGTTCTTAAGTTCAATCTCATGCGTAGTTAGTGGTCCGACCTCCGCAAAAGCCTCTAACTCATCAATCACTTTTGATAAGCGAGCCTTTTCTTTTTTAAGGATACCAGCTGTATGGGCAGCCCAACCAGAGAGATGTTTGCGCATTGCACGCATCTTATTATTCCATCTCACTATTGGAGTGCTTCCACTAACCGGTCTCTCCCAAACCGTCTTAACCATCTCGTGGAACCCATCCCGATGTAGCCAGCCAAGTTCGAACTTAAAGGGCCGTTTACACATAGGACGGGGATTCCCAGTGGTTAGAAGGATCGGTGCATGGTCAGACAATTTTTCAATACGTTCTAGTGCGCGGACAGACACCATAGGGTATTTATCTTCCCATTCAGTATCCATCAACACGCGGTCTAGCTTTTCGTATGTGGGTTCAGGCAAGCTGTTGGCCCAAGTAAATTGTCGACCGGACATAAACACCTCTCTTAAGTCAAGGCTATCAATGACAGCATTGAACAAAAAAGGCCAGTGTTCAGCGAAAAGACCTTTACTTTTCTCATGAGGAAATCTTAGTAAATTAAAATCCCCTCCGATTAAAATCGGATAAGGATTGTCTTTAGTAAGATTTACCAACTCACGTAAAAAGTCAGCCTTAAAAGCATCTTGGGCAGCACCATACACAGCGACCAGACTCCAAATGAAGCCGTCCGCTTTATTCTGGATGTCAAGCTTAATGTGATACTCTCCATCAGAACTAGCTAGGACAGTCATGGTGTCTATGCGGACGCCAAGTAAAATACCCCCGGACCTACCGCGAGGCGGGCGAGAAAACCACTGAAAGTTAATCCCGCCTGATAAACGGTCGAGAAAACTCTGTGAGAAATTCCGCCTACCCGTCTCGGATATAGCAATAAAGTCTAAATCATAATCTCTACAACCAGCGGCAATGTGGGAATGTTTAGCCAAGTCGCCAAGACCTCTGCTATTCCGAAACATGCCATTCATTGAGAAACTATTTTAGATTTAGAATTCTTACCATATCTACGAGACTTCTTCCCAGCCGAAGACCTAGAACCTCGAGCTGATGCGCTTAGATCATAAATTGAACTAAGCTCTGAGTGTTCTAAGTCTACTTCTGAGACAGTACCAATAATAGCCGAGAGAAGCTGACCATCTAAGATGTCATCCTCTTCTTCATCGTCTATAAAGGATGTTTCAAGCCCAGTGGAGTCATTCGGAACAACCGTTAAACGGTCAAGCTCCTTCTGTCTCAACACATTAGCCGAAACCGAGATCTCATCAGGCCTACTACCCAACGAAACCCCAAGACTACACAAATTTGAAGAAATACGAGAATCTGAAAACGAAGTAAAAGACTTGGAAGATTGCTTAGTACCAGTCATGTCGAGGTTCTTCTCCGCCTTGCGTCGCATAGCTCTCTGCATGACGTCCTCATCCGTCACCCCCGAGCCGTCCTCCGCGAGCGCGTATCTCCCACTCCGCCTCACCGTCGGTTGAACGACAGGAGGAGGAACAGCGAGAGGAGGCTGCTGCATGGTGGAGGCCGGCATAGGAGAAGACGAACGCAGGTACTTGTGTATTGGGTGAAACACGTTCTTGATAAAGGGTGCATGTTTTTAGAGTTGCTGTGCAGTAGAACGAGTTCATGATGAAGGGTGCATGTTTTCAGAGTTGTTGTGCAGCAGTAAGCTGAAGATCAAGGGGAGCATCAGCAGGGCGCAGAAGTTCACGCCAGATGTCTTCCCCAAGCCCTTCAAGTTGTACAGTATAAGGTTCATATGGCCATCAGCTAATATAAGTGCAGTGTTCGTTGTGGTGATTATAGCCCGAGTGATCGTTCTTGGTGAGTTTTTTTCTAAACAGGTTTCTTGTTGAGTGTTTGTTTCAGAGTTCATTGTGTACCTAAACCACCACATAAACAACACAAGTTTCTGCATTCCAGAGAATGAATCCTATTCTGGGATGTGTATTTTACCGATAATAAGCTTTTTTCTGTTAGTGTAGTTGATTTTACCAAATCACTGTGGAAGAATCCAGAATCCAGGATATTCCCCAAGTATCCGCAGAAGATGACTAACCTTTTATACTGCTATAAAGATGATAAGTTTCATCTACGTTCTGATGAGTAGTATGCAATTTGCAACAATTGTTGAGATTAAAAGTGAGGGAACTGATATCTGAATATTCAGTGCACTTCCATATAACGATGGTGCAGAACGTGCAAGTTTAGTTCAGTTAATCACTGATGCTGCCACAGCTTACCCCTTTTGGGTCATTCATCTGACGGTGGACGGACAGGCTTAAAAGTGAGGAACTGATATCTGAATATTCAGTGCACTTCCATATAACGATGGTGCAGAACGTGCAAGTTTAGTTCAGTTTTTTTTTTTTTTTTTTTTTTTTTTTTTTTTTTTTGCAAATAAGTTTAGTTCAGTTAATCACTGATGCTGCCACAGCTTACGCCTTTTGGGTCATTCATCTGACGGTGGACGGACAGGCTTCAAAGTGCAGCTGAGGCAGATCACTGGTAGCATCTGCATCTGTGTCATCACATAGTTATATGCAATGCAGACGTGGCTAGAGGTAAGTTCTTCAGGCTTCAACGTGACTAGCTTAAGTTTTGTTCGTATCTGTAGATTTTTCTTTTGTTTCTATGCTACAAAATCCATTAGCACACACAGATTTAATTTTCACCTACACATGTCCAAATACTTGGTGTACATAATTATTAGAAAAAGGGTGTGCCAATCAAATGCATGTGTTCTAGATTTGGAGATGATGGTGAATGCTTATGTTGGCGCCGGCTCACTCCGTGGCCTGGCTGAAGCGACGGGCGGAGCATGCAATGGCGGCACAATTGACCGCGAGGCAAAAAAAAAATTTCCGTTGCACTTTAATAAGAAAATTTCGCCGCGTCTTCAGTTTTGTTCAGGTATGTGCATCATTCTATACTGATATTTTACATGAATACTATTGCCAATGAAGTAATTTGTGCTAATTCATATTCCGTATATATGACATTTTTAATATAGATCAGTCGAATATGTTTGATAATTAACCCAGTGCAACGCACGGGCAAATGTCCTAGTCAGTGTAAAAAAAATTTCGTGTATCTCTCTTAGGTGTAGATTTTGATGGAAAACACCAGCTTTTGAGTTGGTATTGGAACTAGAGCTTCCTTTAGCACTAATAGTTAAATGAGAATGTGAACTAAAACTACTGTTTTTATTTAAATAGAACTGGTGTGCATATAATCTTTTTCATCCGATGTCCGTACGACAATTGCTCTGCTCCGTTTGATTGTTGCACAAAACCAAGACATACACATGGCTTGCCTTGAATATGTGAATGTCGGACATGGATTGTACGGTACTACGTATAGCACTTCTCTATGTAAAAATATATACAAGTTATGTTTAACATTTTCTAGGGTTGTTTAATAGAAAAAATAAATAATATGTCAAACTTGTCAAAAATATTTTTCTTCAACGCAGCAATATAAGGGTATATAAAATTGGGATAAATAGGATAATTTAATATACTCCCTCTGTTTTTATATACAAGGCCACTATTGCATTTGTAGATACCCAAAAAATGAATTAAGAAATACCACAATAAATTAGTATGTGGGGGTCTCTATATCTATGGCTACATGAAAACTTCACATTAATAAGTACCATTGAAATCTAATCAATTCTTATTGAGGAAATATAATGACCATGTACTGCCCCCATCCAAAATTATGTTGCATATAATTTTTAGTCAAAGTCAAGTTTCTTTTTCTAGTTTGACCAAATATATATGAAAAAATATCAAACATCTATAATATTAAATTTATATTACGAGAACCATCATGAAATATATTTTCATGATGTATGCATCAGATATTGCAAGGATAAATATTTTTGTCCTTACACATGATCAAACTATACAAAGTTTGACTTTGACTAAAAATTATATGCAAACCATTTTTGGACAAAGGGAGTATAGATGAAATTGTATATTTTAGTAGTGGCTTTGCATTCAAGAATCGGAGTGAATACTAAATTAAAATGGTACTCTTAACATTCCATGCAAACTCCAACTGTGAAGTACCCAAACAAGTTTTGCAATAATTCCATTTTTTTTTCTAATTTATATTGAACAATGTCTTCCTTTAAAATTAATAAATAGGAATTTGAATTAAAACCACCTCATGTTTTGTAAACGTATTTATATAACATTTCCTAGAGCTATTGAATATGAACAAATGAAATGATATGTAAAAGTTGTTATAAAATAGAACTTTTTGGTCCAGAGTCATATCATGGCTATATAAGCTTAGAATTAATAGGAAAAGTCAATATGCTAATCTAAAATTGTTCATGCTTCACAAATGAACTATCTCCCGTGGAGTTCTTAACTTAGATTGTAAACCTCCTACTTTGAAACACATTTTTTTTTAATAATTTGACTTATTTTTAGTTGATATTCTAATCAACTAGGTATTTATTTTGCATTAGTAATGAGGAATGAGAATCAAAATCATCACGGTTAGGTAAACATAATTATTTACCAATTGTAGGGCATCTTAATAGAAAAGATAAATGAAATGATATCAAAACTTTTCAAAAAAATAAAACTTTTTAGCATAGAGACATAGTATGGGTAGATAATCTTTGAATAAATATAACAAGTTAATTAATAGACAAGTTTAAAATATAATTGAAAATGGAAGGATAAAAAAAATAAGTTTGTGAGTCTCCGGCCTATGGCACTCGCCATATACTCTATAATATGGCCAAGTGTCCGGTATCAGACGCTAGACACACCCTTCGGTTGGCCAAATTTGGCCTACCTGGGCAATAAATTAATCCTAGGTACTCCCTCATTCAGCCACCACACCTGCCCCGCACAACACCTTTCATGCATCTCACACCTCCTAGTAGTGCCAAACCTATGTAGTGGCAAAACTGGGACATGGCCCGCCCAATTTTAGAGCAAAATACGACGGCCTAACACACTATGTTTGATCCACTTGATTCTATTGGACTCTTCTTTAGAATGACCTGCCCACATTTTTCTCTGAAGTTTCGCTACTACATCCCATCACCACCTAGCCACGTGTCCCACCTCATCTATGTTGTCCTGCGCCTTGCGCTTCCCGTCCCATCCCCTCCTCCACCACCATCTCCTCCGCTGCAACTTCAGCCTCTCCCTTGTCCACCCAATCACATCCTCTCTAATGGTGCATCCACTAGCCAATAAGCACCACCATTGCCACCTGGTCTTTCTCCATGGTCCAAGATATCTCCACTCTCCTATGTGGCGTAATGTGCCCCAATAACCCTCAAGATGACTATCATAGCGATAATTATGTGCTTAGAGCATGCCCATGTTCATTGCATATTTAAATATGGATAACGTGCTACTCTATGGTATTTCCTTTCATGTCTAAATATGTTGTATATGTTAGCATATTTTTATGTAAGCTCGGTAAAACGTAGAGAAGTTTGACTTAAGAAAATGTAGAACTTCAATTATTTTGGAATGGAGGAAGTATATATTATATATTTGTACTAATTGTGAAACTACACCACTAAAACAACACCGAGGGATAACTGAAGCTAACAATCCGGGATCTCACTCAAACTGGTCGATTGGTGGAGAAGCCACTCCCGTGTGGGGTGGCCGTGAGAACGATTCCGAGTCATACTTTATCTCGATGGACCCATTGCTGCCTATTGAGGAGCGGATCTTTAAACAACCCACCAAAAGTTTCAGAATTATTTGCACCAAAGTGCAAAGATTCTATTCATAGCAATGAAGCGTACGGATCATACAATGATGGAATAGCAACTCGCTGGCCTCGGTTGATAAGTGAGAAGGAGGGGACTGTTGGGCTGAGAGCTTAGAGCATCGCCTGTCGCGGCCCCTAGATGCCTCCTCAAAGAATTTGGGGGCACCAAACCAAGAGTCGCACCTAGTTGTGTCCCAAAAGGCTATTTGGGTCCGACGCCGCCAAAATATTTTGTGGCATCCCTATGCCAACCCTGACCTACATGGGGCGCATAGGGGCGCTAGATAGAGTAGCCGTTGGATACCGATAGGAGGGCGCCACCAGTCAGCGGCCCAGCCACATTTTCCCCCACCACACCTCTCGCCCACCTGACCTCTTACACCCCACCACATTGGCACCACCGGAGCCGCCTCCATAACCCCTCTTGACACGGATAGTTCAACGTCACGTACACTGACCCGAGCCACAGCCCTGCCACCTTGATTGTCCTCCTTGCCGCAACTATCGACTAGTGGCGACCTCACATCGTAGCTTGCACACAAGGTTATTGGCTCTTTGCCTAGGTTGGTTTCTTTGCTATATCTTGTTGCTCTCGCCGGCAATCAGTCGACTCACTTGTTCTGTTGTTTGAGCCAGAAGCTATGGATAGCCACAATGATATTATGCATGCTTTTCTTGAAGAAGAAGAAGCTGCCACCGCCGATCAAGAAGAGAATTTTACCATCCTTTGTTGTCTTCTACAATTGCATGCGGCCAAGCTGAATTATGCCGATCAAGAGGTTCCAAGCTTGGGAGAAGGAAGAGCAAGGAAAGGCAGAGGATGGAGGGGCACACCATTCTATATGCCGATTAATTTTCCGATCGTGCAACCGCTACCCGAAAGGAGTTTTGGCACCGGTTTAGGATGAACAAGAAGTTGTTCATGAAGTTGGTGTACAATGTGAGGAGTACAATACCTACTTCGTGATGACGAAATACATAGTCAGAGTACTCGGTTTCTCATCAATTCAGCAATGCACTGCTGCGATGAGGATACTTGCATATGGAGCCATGATGATACACAAGATGGCTACCTTCACATGGCCAAGTCCACGACTGTTGAATCCATGTATCGATTTTGGAGGTCATTGGTGGTAGTGTTTGGACCTTACTATCTGAGAGAACCCAATGTTGCAGAAACAACTGGTATCACAAAATGCACAAAGGAGACTTCCTGTTATGCTTGGAAGCATCGATTGCATGCATTGGTCATGGAAGAATTGTCCATGTACAAAGGACATCACAGGTATTGGAGTGTGGTGCTTAAAACTGTGGCTAATTATGACCTTTGGATTTGGCACACTTCATTTGACATAGCAGGGTCTCACAATGACATCAACGCGATTCAACGCTCACCGTTGTTTGCGAGATTAGCTGAAGGACATGCTCCATAGTGTGACTATGAGATCAATCGCCACCAGCAAATAGGGTACTACCTAGACATTTGGAGTCTCCCACAAGGCCAACAAACTAAATCACAAAATTAAAGCTATACGTACAACACATTATTCGCCGGATCTAGGCAACCATATGTAGATCACACTATTTTGATCTAGGCAACCATATGTAGAGCACCCTATTCACTGCAGCCAGAACCAGATCCAAAAGATCACCCCACTAGAACTAAACAAAAGCTAACAGGCTTCATTCCCAGAAGAGCACATCATTTTGCTAAGAACAGGGAACACCCCAGTTGAATCATCGTAAGATCACAACCCCGAACAAGTACCGAAGAAAATTGTATGGACCAAGTAGAGGCATACTTGCTGTTGCATGAATAAATTTCAGGATAATTTATACTGAGATACAAGTCTGAAGTTACGTTTATATATTTCACCAACCACTAGCCTTTACAATTTTGGAACGCGAAAACTTTCCGTCAAACATCCTAGAATTGTTGTGTACTAACTGTCAAACCAATTGCAGTTTAAATAATACGTGTTCACACGCTGGTAGAGAGAGTTTCTTTACATTAGGTATTGCATATTTTGCTGAATGAGTTTATCAACCACGATGCTATAGGCCTTTTCGGTAGGATGAAAGCTGTCCCAGAAAATGTAGTCATAAACATTTGGACATGCAGGGTGATTTTTAATGAATATTGCTGCATTTAGCACTGTGCTTCCACAGCATCCCTCGGTTACCTCCTTGAAACCTATATAACAGAAAGTTTTACCATATTCAGGACCACAATGTTATGGTGACGACATGAAAATTACCACATACTACTGAACAATACAAATATCACATATTACTGAAATATACAAATTAATGTAAAAAAATATGTACACCATATCTGTCTATCATGCAGCTCCTGCATTGCTATATTAGTTTGTATAAAGTTTTGTAAGACTGCCACATTTAAGAGGTTAATGTGGCTCACTTTATCTGTTACAGTAATACGGTTATGTTGAAGTTATACTCTTCAGTAGCGATTCATGGCAAAAATATTACTGAGGATGAAGTGAGCACTCACCATAAAGACCAGGTTGCTGAATGAGATCAAGCAAATTGTAGTATATATCAATATAAGCAAACTTTGAGCCTGGAACACTTTGTTCTGCATTTAGCCGATTTATTTCTTTTGTGATTTCAGAATTGAATAGTTGTGCCGCTTGATTCCTCATTGGCTCACATTCCCTTGACCCAAGTTCTCTTTGTGAAGGACAACATCCAATTGGTGGAATGCCAATGAACCCAATTCTCTTTGCACCCATCTCATTTAATTTCTGTACATAAGAGTAATATTTAATTATTTACATATATGTTTGTTGGCCAAATGCTAATCAAATAAAATACAGAGGTAACATATATAAAAGTAGGAGACTGTAAGTTGTTCATGGTACCATGATAAGTTGTAATGCATGTATATGCTGAAACTTGTCCAGGAAAATTGATGCAATACGCAATTCAGTAACTTAATAAATTTGATGAACCGTAAAGCAGTACGTAAGTAATGGTGGTATTGGTCAAATTTGGGGAAATATGTAAAACTTCAAACATTTGAAGAACTTGTGAGCACGAGAACTTTCTGCAAAAAGAGTATCAGACAAGGTTTCTAGAAAAAAAAAATTACGTCATCAACTATCTCCTAACAAGTTTGGTGTTTGGATAATAAATCTTACCATAGTAAAGTTGACGGCCGAAGAAACTAGAAATTCCACGTATGAAGGAAGGTCATATTGGTGACGCCTCAAAGGAATTGTAAAATAATTATTTGCGAGGTCATTTGCCCCCATGACTGTAAAGTATATGCCTTCAGAGATAACACGCGCCATCTCCTCTTCGCCGACTAAAGCTTTTAGCTTCTCCTTATAGTCAAGGAACAATTCAAGTTGTCCAGTGCTTGATATAGCAGTCTGAAGTAATAAATTTGTAGTTATGTACGATCTTTTGTAACAACAAATATTAGTTTCAGATGAAACCAAAACAAAATACTTCACCATAGCTTTATTATAGGATATGTGTGACTTTATATTTTGTTACCGCGGGTATCGATGTTAAAGGATCATATCCACTGCCTCCCGAGGCAAAGACGACACCTGTGAGTAGGTCACTTAATTGAAGATCAGATCCGATGTAGGGTGGCAATAATTCCTTAATTCCCAGCCTGGAAGCTGCTCGATGAAGAAAATATATCAATACTTATTCAAGTTGCCACTTGGCATATATAACACCAGAATGTTGGCATATAGATTATTCCTCAAGCCATGAAAGAGTTTAACTTTAGAAAGTTGGCGAACACGTACTTTGTGAGGAACTAATCGTTTTTAGAGTATTTGTTCACAGCTTTTCATCTCAACAACTAGGTCGAAATCGAACACTTCTTCAGATTCAGTACGCAAAAGCTGTTACAATGATTTTAACACACCCTTTTTTCGTTTTTGTAAGATTTGGACACACCTGGGACACAGTAGAAACAGTACACTAGTAGTACAGTACTGTGAACATCGATGATATCCAGTTCACCGTGGTTCCTCTGCCACGTCTGTGCTTGCAGGTAGCAAGTCACATTGCTCAACATGCAACTTAATTATTGCAACATTGGTCGAGTCGACCTCAGGACGAGCTTGTTTCAGCTTCCGGATGGGTCGGAATTAATGTTGAGCTAGGAGTGGTTGGTTTGAATGGTGAAGGAAGCCCGAAAAAAAAAGGAGTGCACCTAATACGATCGGTGGATGAAAACCGAGCCGATGGGGCAACTGAACATGCGAGCTTAGGCAGGCTAAATGTGGATTTAGCTAGCAACATCCTACAAATATTTTAGATCTAGGTTTGGTTAGTCACCGGCTTCTCATATTTTATATATCTTCATGTGTTGCTAATTTTCTTTACTTTACGCTAGTCGTGGAAAAGTTAGCTTTCAACCGAACATTAAAGAAGAAAACATGCAATATATTGTAACCAAGGTAAGACCGGAAATTCAATTCGGCTCCCGGGTGCGTATGCTCCCTCTACCAACAAAACATATTTTGAAGTGTGGAAAAATTTTGATAAAAAATTCTACATGTACATCTTCATAATATATGTGTATGCGTCAAGTTTCACGAAAAAATAATATTTTTTGTGGCCTATGTAAAAAAGAGAAAACTTATCCTGTGAAAAGCATTGTTTTCAGCACTGAATTTTGTCTTTTTTACACACGTCACATGATAAGTTCATTTTTTATGAAACGACTTTGTGAGCGCGTAGCACGTGAAGATGTACGTGCGAATTTTTTGTTTCGATTTTTTTGAAATTTAAAATATGTGTAAGATGCATTTCAAAATATAGGGAGCATATGCTCCCATGTTCCAAAACACCACTCCCAGGTAAGACTACTTATACTCCCTCCCTCTCTCAATTTACTAGTCGTCCCCGTATCCTTAGATCGCTAATTTGATCTATATAATTTAAGTTACATAATGCAAAAAATTATATTATTAGAAAATAGAACATCTAAACTTTCTAATCATATAATTTTTATAGCATATAACTAATACTAACTTGATTAAATTTGTGACCTAGGGGTATACGCACGCCTAATAAACTGTGAGAGAGGGAGAATAACATAGGTACTAACATCACACTTTTCAAAACATTTTCGTGACATGACATGACAATAAATAAAGAAAGAGATTGATGTGGTAACTAACTATGTTATCATAATATCACACACTCCATGAGTCTACAATATAATAAATAACAGCATACATACATGACACCACATATAAGTTACTACTACGTATTCATTATAAAGATAGTAACTTATAGAGTAGTAACATGATATATGTTACTAGTCTAAGTTACTCCCCACTATAATCTGAGAAACTAGCAATTTCCAAGCCTAGACTAGTAATGCTACAGCTATGGAATTGCACTTACGGACACACGTCGAAAGATGGGGATTACGACCCTAATTAAATTCACCAATGACAAAAAATTACACAAACCGGATGTTTCCACGTCAGTCTATAGGACTTAGACTGTTCATAGTGGGAGTAACATAGCTAGTAACATCACACATCTCAAGGCATTTTGGTGACATAGTATGCCAATAAATGAAGAAAGAGAGTGATGTGGTAACTAGCTATGTTACCATAACATCACACACCCCAAGACAAAATGAGTCTGCAGCATAATAAATGACACAATGCATGACAGCACATATAAGTTACTACCCACTATGAAGGTAGTAACCTAGACTAGTAATATGGCATATGTTACTAGTCTAAGTTACTCCCCACTATGACCAGCCTTATCCGTAAGATGGATTCCATAAGTATAGCATTACTGAGTCTACGGAGAGGCTTAATGTATTTTTTGAGTACCATAGACAACAAAAAGTTCACTACTTCCCCTGTTCAATATGTTTTTGTCTTAGTACGTATTAGTTCAAGTTCAAACTAAACCAAGAGAAAATTGATGTAACGGGATGAGTAGTTGCTTTCCATTAGCAACAACAACAAAACTTAGTTCTCGCTGGTACGTACCCAACATGTCGCCGGGGACCTTGCCGTTGGAGAACCTCCCGGTGGCCACGCCGCCGGGGAAGTCCTCCCCATAGGGTGGGAAGTCAGCCCTCGCCTCCGTGAGCCGGTTGTTGTTGTTGCCGGGGTCGACGATGGAGTCGCCGAACACGAAGACGGCCGAGATTTTGCTTTTGCCCGTGCCTGCTGCTGGTGCTCCATGGGCGCCCGGCAGAAGCAGCGCCATCGGCAGCAGGTTGACGAAGAGGAGGGCAAGCCTAGCGAGGAGGCCTCGCCGAAGGGACCCCATTGTTGCGCTCTGCACTACTGATTCTCTGCTTTCATTTATCATCACAGAGAGGATATCTTCCTGACGCACAGAGGATGGATCGCGCCCCGGGGAATTTTATAGCGAGGCATGGAGCAAAAGTACGCGCGCGTGCGCCGCCCCGCGAGGAGGCGATCATGCATGTGGTTGGTTGCTCGCTACGTTGCATTAACTAGCGTCGCTTCTTGCCGATTTAATGAGCTCGCCATGGCGTAAAATTGTAGGAGGAGGCCAAGTCTGGCTTGTATATGATCCATGCTACAGGTTGATCAGCTAGTGCCGAATAGAGCGGTGAGCCAGTGAGGGTCTACGAGGACAAGCCATCAGCTGCATGTGCCGTGCTGCAGACGTCATAGTCCGGCCGCGGACCGCGGAGTTGTCACACATCTCCACCGCCATCGATACAGTGCCGAAAGCTTCATTCCAACCGATTGCAAAATAAGTGTGACAATGATACGTGTGTATATATATGTATGTACCTGAGATATGAGAGAGAACCGATTGTGAGGCGACTATAATACCCATCTAGGATTTCGTCCTCCACGCCGGTGGTGCCGTTGGTCCGCTCCGTTTTTGGTGGCCTTGGAATTTTGGAGGACGAGGGGACATGGGAGGGTTCATGTTCTTTGTTTAGGTTTTCCAGTGTCTTTTTCAAAATGGTGAGGTGGCAATTATATCTTGAAATTAGAATAAGACCTTTCTTGCCCTATCCTTGTTGAGGTGGTGCGTCTAGTGCTAGCGAAGGGTGCTTTGATGTTGTGTGTCCCGCAGAGTCGCTTGTTGTTTTTGTTTGTGTGGTTTTAAGTACGCGGGCTTTTCGATCTATTAGTCTCATCTTTGGCGATGGTTGATCGCGTCGTCTGCCTCCATCCGGATCGACTCCAACAACTTCATGTTATGGAAGGGGCTCACCCTCCCGAATCTCGCTGGTGCCGGCCTTCATGGTTACCTTGATGGCACCGAGTTCGCCTGTCGTTGCCTAATCGACGGTACCTCGGAGGAGGGATCCTCACGAGGGGGAGAAGAAGTAGGGGCCATAGGGCGGAGTGCACACGAGACGGTGGTACGCGATTTACCAGCTTCGGAACACCTGCACGATGACAGGGCCTACTGCTGCTTGTCTGGAATTATCTGGGCCCTTTCGCGTTGTTACAATGAGTTGTGGTTGTCTCGCTTCTACTTCCAGATCTGCCCTCAGGGCTCCCGGGATCCGGCTTATATAGGCGCCGGGATCTAGGGTTTCTACGGAGAGTCCTACCCGGAATACAAGTTGCCTAACTACGGAATATTACATTGCCGTGTACGTCAAGGATCCACCTATTCCTAACTTGTCGTCATGGATCCGGCTTCCTTCATGGGCCTTCACGGATCTGACTCCTGGCATAGACCTCTTCGGATCCGGGTACCTCTGTAGGTCGCTTCGGATCCGGGTACCTATGTAGGGCGGTTCGGATCCGGCTACCTTCGTAGGGCGGTTCGGATCCGGCTACCTTCGTAGGACGGTTCGGATCCGGCTATCTTCGTAGGGCGGTTCGGATCCGGCTACCTCATAGGTCGGTTGGGATCCGGCTCCTTGTTCCTGGGTTGGACATCTTCCATCTTGATCAACAACAACTGGGCCGCCCGGTGGGCCATATGCCATCACCACCATCTGTGGGCCACCCGGGCTTGCCGGAATCGGACCATGTCGATGGTATACCTATGAAGTATATCCACAACATCGCCCCCTGTGAAGACACTCACCTAGGGAGAAGTAGATGCCGCTGTGGAGGTTCACAACCCGGCTTAAACCCGCTGATGGGTCATGGACCGTTCTTGGCCTTCTTCTCGGCTCCATGGAGCCTGGCACCGGTTGTCAGCTCATTGTCTGCAAGTCTGCAGCAGTAGTGTGGACCACCGTGCACACCATGCTTGGCACCCAGAGCCACACCAACGTTCGCCACATCTGTCATCGACTCTAGTCACTGCGCAAGGAGGAGATGACCTCCGCGCATACATGCACAAGATGAAGTCCCTCACCAACGTCATGGCGGCCGCTGGATCTCCTCTTCCGATGAAGAGCTCATTAATTACGTCCTAAATGGTCTTGTCTCTGTGTTCAACGCGATCGTCGCGTCTCTCACCATTAGTAATCGTTAAGTGTCCTATCACAAGAGGCTCTTCAGGCGTAGCAAGGGCAGTCCACGGAGTGGACATCCTTGGCGAACGCTGCATTGCGTCCCGACTTCTACTCCAACCCTAGCCGGTCGTGCGCTGGATAGGGCAAAGGTGTCCAATCTTTTGGTTAGATGGAGATACGTCATTTATGGCGGGGTTGGCTTGACTATTCGACTACATGTGCGAAGAAACGAGTGCCAATGCAATCGCTAGGCCAATATTCTCGAGGTTACCGATCTTGCAGAAGCACAATCAGCCTGACCACGAAGGTCTTTAACCCCTGCATTTAATCGAGAAGAAGCAAGAACCAATATTGCAATCAGGATATTGTGAATAAAGATGTAATCTTTGTTATGATGGTGGGATTCCGAATAGTCGGTCTTCTTCTGGCTAACTTTTAGTCCAATTAAAATCCAAGTTCTGAAGTGACGGGTAGGGGGATTTATGGAGAAAAAGGTGAGGGTTTCGGCCTGCCATGGGTATGGTGGCCAAACTAACTCATAGAATGTCTTTTTTCGTCAAATACGGAGTCTAAAAAGTGGTTGACTTAATTGCTGCGAAAATAACATGGGCCTGGCCCAAAAGTAAAGGTGACGCGGCACTGTGTCAAACTATGGACGAAGGTATGAATCATAATCTTGAATATTTTGTCCAAGTATTCCATCATCATTATCGCGGCTTCAAAGTTCTGAAATTAATCTTCACTTGTAGCATCCTCTTCAATCCTCACATGCTTGATGCCATCTCCATGCATGATCATGTTCAAATGCTTCTCCCTCTCATCCTTGTTAGGTCCATCATTCCTAAGAGTAACAAACGCATCTAATTTAGGCAACATCATATTCTCATATATGTGTGAAATAGTTCCAAGAAACAAAAGTACCTGATAGTCAAGTTATTCGGCACGAGCGTGAGTCATAGGTTCTTCTATTTGTGTAGCTGTAGGTACGACGGGTGTATCAGTAAATGGGATATCCGCATCATGCTCACCTTCTTGAATTGAAGTTGTTTTCGATTTAATCTCACCATCCTCTCCAAAGTAGGGCTACAAATCTATCATGTTAAATGTAGGACTAACTCCACCAAAATCTACAGGTAACTCAAGTTTATATGCCTTATCATTGATTAAAAGGATCAACATCGCGTGGCATTAACTTAGACTTACGCAAATCAGGAAAATGATCTTTCCACAAATGCAACCAAACAAGATCACCAGCATCAAACACAGCATGCTTTCTTCCTCTATCCCAACAATTTTATACTTAGTATTCCTTCATTCTATGTTGTCTATAATAGTCACTTGCAGCTTTATTATTAGTTCAGAACATTGTGATCATCCATATTATTTCACACCAAAGATGGTGATGGCAACAAATCAATATGTGCACGGGGAATAAACTATACACAATCTCAAATGGGCACATCTTAGTGGTAGAATGCAGCGACCGGTTATTAGAAAATGAATTATGAGGAAAACATTCTTCCCACATTTGAAGTCCTTCTTTAAAACAAACCGCAATATAGTAGACAACGTTCTATTAAACACTTTGGTTTGTCCATTCCTTTGGAGGTGGCATGTAGTACTAAACATAAATTTAGTCCCCAACTTATCCCATAAATATCTCCAAAAGTGGCTAAAAAATTTAGTATCATGATAAAAACACAATTGTATTTGTCACACCATGTAAACGAACAATTTTACGAAAGAACGGATCAGCAACAGGCATATCATCATCACTCTTGTGACAAGGAATAAAGTGTGCCATATAAGAAAACCGATCCCCAACAACAAAAATATTATCTCTCCCTTCTGCGTACGAGGAAAACTCAAAACAAATTCTATAGAAATACCCCCAAGTACACTAGGAAAAATAAGAGGCGTATATAAACCATGTGTATTAAGTTGAGACTTAGCTTTTTGACAAGTAGTGCAATGTGCCACGAATCTCTATACATCTCGATGCATGCGTGGCCAAAAGAAGCGTGCAACAAGTATGTATTCTTCACACAAAAGTGATCCATTTATTGTGATGACCCAGCGTACCACTGCATGGTGTAGTACACAAGTCGTTGACATAACACAAGTGAAACACCGTTCCACCCATATTACATCTCTCAGAGTGGTACAACAGAAACATATGCGAGTCCAAGGTATGTCTATAGAAGTACACACGAACAGTTTACATAAGATCCACACACCCTCCTACTTTACAGTGAGGTAAAAGTTCAAATAAAGCTCCAGAAGAACGACTCGTAATCTATCTTATTGCTAGCTTAAGTTCAAGAGCTACTTGGCTTGCTATAGAAATCTAGCTACTTAGGTGCTAGGATTAGGGAAAGATTCCCTTCTATTGCTAGTCTAGGTTTCCATTATAACTGATGCAGGAGTTGACTCCATTGACTTCGTTGATTGGATTCTTCATCTTGTTGCGGTTGACTCCTTTGTCTTCGAGTTCCACGGTAGTTTCTCCTTCGGTGCATTGCTCTAAGAAGGGGGTTCAAACGAGATAGAATGAGTACGAGCGTACTCGGCAAGTTCATATTAGGAAATATGTGTATCATGCACTAGCTACAGCCATAGACCGGAAAGTCATAGGCCAATGCAGGTTTTCATAATCATTTCTTCAAAAGGTTTATTTTATTCGAAAACTATGCCCGTCGGTCTTCACAGGTTGAACGAACTTCGTGGAGTTCCTTTCTGCCGCGTTCGCAGTTCCCTTCCCGGAACAGGGAGTGACAGTCACTAATTCGGTATCCTCTGCGAGAGGTGCGTTACTTTTCCCATAAGAGACCTTATCCTTGTTGCCAACCAGGTGCAAGCTTTCCCGTCCACACTTCCTTTGGTGTGAGGCCGGGTGTAAGATCCAAGCCCACACCACCTTCTCCGCGACCTCGCGGACCCACCCTTTTGTAAGTCTCGTCCTCTCCTATATCTATGGGTAGACCGACACGGGCTCTTGTTCTCACCTTTACCAATAAGGTAGACCGTTCCGAACAATTATGATGCCCTGCCCTATACACCATAGATAGACCGATCCGGACAACCCTTACAATCCTTCATAGACCAATAATAAGTCTACCCTCTCCTGTATCTAATGGTAGACCGTGCAGGACCACACGTCCCCACCTGTACCAAAGATAGACCGATACGGGCAACCCCTATTACCAGTCCGTTGGCATGCGAGAGGGAAAGATATAGCTGGCTTCCCAGAGCCATTATAGATCTTATGGTTAACGCGATATGTACGGCGCTAGAATCACTGGACTGGCATTGGTACTTAGTCCTAGATGAATAGTACCCGTGCAATGGAACCTCCACCAATCAACACATACCATGGTTCCATTGCCCACCACATAGTCATATTCATAATTGTAAAATAATAATTGCTTTTCAATGCAAGAGTGATAAGTATAGTACTTTGCATATAATTTGATAAAAATAATCAAATGACATGAGCAAGCGATGAACTTGCCTTTCTTGACTGCGAGATTATGCAGGCAAAAGCTTCAATACGTGAGAAGTCCAAATGCTGAAATACCATCATCGTCCGGTAAGGACAATGTTTAAAGAAGCTGGCAATAATGCTATAATGCATAGTATGAAATGCAATCGTCCCGAGCGTAACCTAATCCCGATGATTTAAGATTGATGAGTTGTACATGATTTCTTTAGGGTGTGTTGCACTTTTAGAATGGTTCTCAAACAAGGTTCTTATTAGGGTTTGGTTATATTAGCATCATAATCAAGTGATATAAGACATCATAACAAGTACACACATAAAGAATAGTGGTGGAACAATATGTAAAGAACAGTGGTCAATTTTAGGTTCTACGGGACATGGTTGATGATTATTTATATTATACTTCAAAAGAATAACTTTTGAAGAACATGTTAATTAAGAACTAGCAAGTATTTCAAATAAGAACTATGGCTTCTATGGTTTGATTAACCTTTGTACTTCAAAAGAATAACTTTTGAAGAACAGATTAAATAAGAAGATGAACTACGATACATAGGAGCTATGGTTTTCTAGGGTTTACTATAGGATTCATTTAGTTCACTAATAGGAACTAGTTGGGTTCTTTAAGTAAAATGGGTTTATATGTAGCAAGTATTGATAGGGTTATTACCATTGTTTCCCATATACACCATATTAAAGGATGGTTATTAAGATAGTTTTATAGGTTTGCTATTAGTTTTACTATGGCTTTACATTCGCTTTACTAAATAATCTCTAATGGTTTCTAAGCTAAGTGGCTTATCATTTCCTAAGTAGGGTTTAGTGTAATAGGAGCATGTGATGTGATTTGCTACACAAGGTTGGTATTAGGATTTATCATCATGGTTTAACTAAGGTTTGATGGTTGAGGTTGATCCTCATGGTATGGTATATAGGAGTTGTGATCAATGGTACTAATTCAATTAACAAGTTAGGGTTTCTACCTAGGTGACATTAGTGGATCATATAGGTTTTAATTAAGAATAGGAACATGAAATGATAATCTCATGTGAATTGGTTCTATGTTGTTAGATCCTAACTTGTATTTGTTGGTCACATAATAAGGTTCTCTATGTAAGGTGAAATTCACATGATCACATGTAACACATAACTAGGGTTTTGGAGTTGCTTCTAGTTTAGGGTGATCACATGAAATAATGAGATCAAGGTCTTACTCAAATTGAAACTAGGGTTTCTAAATTATGGTACATCTCCTAAAATTATAATTGGCAATAAAGGTGTGGTAACTAATTACTTTGAAACAAAATTAATAATGGTTTAACATTTTATTAATTTTCCACAAGAATTAATAATTAGGGTAACTTCTATTTAGGGTTCATTAAGAATCGGGGTTTAATAATTGGTATTAGGGTTTTAAAATAATTAACTTGTTAACTAAAGATGTTTAAGTAAATAAGTTTTGAATTACCAAAATAATATTGACTTATAATATTTTCTTGAGTTATTACTATTTAGAGAAAATAGAAAATAGTAAATTGCAATTAGGGTTTATGAATTACCACTAATAATTAAGTTAATGCAAATATGGTAAATAAAATTAATCTTAACATTTTACTTAGTTACTGAATAGTTAAAATTTAATTTTTATAACTTCACTAATTATTGAATTCAAATTGTATTTTGAATAATTGAAATGGCATAATTAGTAAGGTTAAAAATAAGTGAATTTTTATTTTGACACACATTTTTGTTTTATATTTTATTTGAGTAGATTTTATTTTTGTGAGCATTTTGATATATTATTTGCATTTTTCTGAGTTGAAATGAAATTTCTATGATTTTGCAAAGTTTCAGACATTTTCTGGAATTTGAAATAAAGTGAAAATGCTAAAGATACCGGTTCGTTTCTAGTCTGAGAGACTGACTAGTGGGGCCATTGACTAGGTCAATTGCCACGCGGGCAAAGACCAGTCAATGATGCCAAGAGACCCCACCTGCCACGTTGGTATCACCGGCGTTTAAACGCCGGCGGACAGTACACGGTGGCGCCGCTGATTTAGTGCCCCCCAGGACGGACTAGTAGGTTTTTCCGACTCCCCTCGAGCTACTGAACACGATGGTGGTGTTGGTTTGGCAAGGGGGTCATCGGAGTTATGCCGGCGACAATGTCCCGCGGCGGTGCTCTCCGGCGAATGATCGATTGAGAGCTACAGATGGTTCCAGGAAGCAAAGGTAGGTCCAAATGATGCGCAAGCTTACCGTGAATACGACGGTGTGGTCGACGACGACGTTGGCCGCCGGAGTTGAGCTCAATCTCGCCATTACCGACGATGTACTGAGAAAGGGAAAACCGAAATTGACGTTGTCCAGATCTCCCCTTGACGATTGCTTGAGCCCAGATGCTCCTCTCGACGAGGCGCTCCTCCTCGACCAAGCTACGAGCTCCGGGGTGGCTTCAGTCGACGGCTTCATCTTCGACTCCGACGACTGTGGGTGGATGAACGCGAGAGATAGAGAATGACTGAGAAGAAATGGAGGGGCGGCGAGGTTCTAGGGTTTCCTGGAGAAGCTCCAGGCATATTTATAGGGCGAGGCGAGGTCTGGTTCGTCGGCTCGCCGGCGGTACTGGCCGAGATGCACTGGCGACGATGAGCTGTATTCGGGCGTGAATCTTGATGCGGATGGATAGACTCGGACGCGAGGGCGATAGTGTGGAGCTCTAGAACCTTCTGCGACGTCCGAGGCGTCCTTATCGTCGACGAGGTCGGCGTCTACTGGCGTTGTCGCGGTGTCGGCCTCGGAGAAGAAGACGACGACGACGTTTCTCCCTTGCACGAATTCTAAAGCAACCGAAACGGTATCTGGCTTTGGGCTGGGCTGCTCCTGGTCTTCTGCTGGGCCAATGACATGGGCTGCTGCTTGGGTTGCACGGCCGGGTAAGTTTTTCCCTCTCTTTTCTCTATTTCTGTTTTATATTTTCTGGTTTGGATTTGAGATTTGAATTCAAATTGATTTCTACTTTGTTTTGCAGGTTCTAAATTATTTGAATATCAAAATAATTTGATATTCATGCTTACTTGTATAATGTTGTTGTTTAAACAAACATTTAGTATTTGATTAAATTTGTGTTGTTGTGAAAGGTATTCAATATTTCAAGTTTATATTGGTTAAGTGTTTGTCTCAATTACTTTTATTTAGAAACCAAATATATTCCAATGGTTTGAAAATTTATAACCTCTGCATGATAAACTCATGATTAGGTTTTACTAGTACTTAGTAATATGAATTGTTTACATATTTTAATTATGGCTAGGGTTTAGCAAATGGTAAAGGAAATGGAATTGGTTCATGATTTTATGTGAATTGAGTCCTATGTGAAAAGGTTTAGGGTTTTGGGGATACTTCACTAATTGAAGTATAAAATAGGCATGAGGCATGGCAGGGTTTTACTTATAATCCAAAGTGATACTTGGATTGAAATGCAAAGGTGATCTAGGGTTTTAGTTGTGATTACTCAATTGATACTCAACCAATAATTAAGATATGAACATAAGCTTTGATTATGTTTTATTGGCTAGCTAGGGTTACTCTAAGGTTTGGATAAACAAGGTTTAGGTTTAATGCCCTTACTCCTTCATACAAGGCATGAGGTTTGGTTTGGGGTTAACTACTAGTGATATACTTATTATTTTATGTGATAGATGAGATCTATTAATCATATGATTTAACTTATCATTTATATCTACAAGGTATAATCATGCATTAGAAAAGATCCACTCATTCCTCACTAATCCCTCTTTAATATTCCTCTCATCACACTCATCCTAGATTCTTAGGGTTTATAATTAATACCAAGTTGTGATGATTATAGAATTGGTTTGCTAAGGTATTGTTATTGAAATAGGGTTCTCACTTCCAAGATTAAATATTGACTTGAATAACTAGGTTTAGTACTTGTCTAATATGCTTGTATGAACATGGCTATGATTAGTATTATAACTTCTCTCATCTCTCAATGTCTTGGAATATCCTAAGGTCCTACTCAAGAGATGATGATATGATCCTCTACATATATGGTTTCCCTAGGAATTCTACCTTGCAATCTTCACGTAGCTTGTTCTTCGGGAAATCTGATAAACCTGCATCTTGTGGTATGCCTCCACCTCCTAGCTTCTTCATCTTGCTCCTAGCTAATTCACATGGAATGGCTCTATGTGTTTTCTTCCTTGTATCATGCTACAAGGTGAGCAAATGGATGAAGGGTGTGGCTCTATTTATAGGCTTGGGCAAGCTCTAGTATCATGACACCTAGGTGGTGACTCTTGTATTGGTTTGATGAGTAAGGTGCTTGGTTGTCATGCCCTCATCCATAGCAATCCTTTGAGCATGAGGTGGCAAAGCTTGGAAAGCAAGTCATGTAGATATTTTCATCCCACATGGCCTAGAGATTATCCTCTCATATGATTTATTTTTGGATAGCCAAGTGGCATTTGCTACTAAATATCATGTGGATGGTTTTATTATTGTGGATGAGTCATCATATCATATTGGATTGTATTTACATTATAATATTGGTAAAAAGTTAAAGTTGAAGGTTATTCCTCAATTTTGGATAGTTGGGTTTGATTTCACCAAGGCATGGTCATATGAGTTTCAAAATACTCATAGTTAGTTTGATTCAAATAGTTTGAACTATAATTCGTAATGTAAATGGATTTAGTTTTATGATATTCCATGTATTTAATAAGTTATGATTTAAACAAGAATGTGTGGCTTTTATGCACTTTAGACCCTGTGGTTTACCTTATTTATAAGTGAATTAAATTACACACAAAGGCAGTTGCTAACTTTTAAGTGTTAATAAGTTAGGGTTTGATTCTTAAAGAATGTGTTATTGTAAATCTAATTCCATTTGATATAATCCATAGATCAAATCATCTCTACCCAAAACAAGGTTTTAGCAAAGATCACAATGAAGTTTATAGCGCTTGACTTGATGATCTACTTCAATTCCAGCAAGTCAAGTGAAACTTCGATTCTCGTGGTAAGTTTTATTTGAAGCGCGAAAATTCCCGGATTTTCTATGCATGAATGCAATGCACACTTTGGTGTTCTCTCATTTTATTGCCTCTAAACCTGGGATATTACAGCCTCTCCCCCTTAAACCGAACTTCGTCCCGAAGTTCGAACGCTCTCATGTTTCGGAATGTTGAAATGTCTTGAACAGATCACCATCCTTTCAACTCCATGGTGATCTCATTAGATATAATTGGATATATCCCTTGTCCGGATCCTTCCGAAGTCTTCCGATGTCTAGCACCGATACTTTCTTTAATTCTATGATTTCTTTCAACACTCTAAGCTTATAGTCTTACTCTCCAAAGATTCTTGGATTAGGACATCTTCTTATGCTAATGGACTTTACTAATGGTTGTGGTGACATCTTCCTATTTGGGTACTCAAAGCTTGGTTCTACTAGCTGCGGTAATCCAGCTGCGGTAATCCAGCTGCGGTGTCCAAACCTTAAGTCTAAAAGATTTATTTAAGGTAGGGTATTGTTTTCCCTTACTACCATAACGAAAGTAATGGTACTTAATAAGGTATTTACAATAGGCATGGTCCTGGTTGTTTTAGTCCTACGAATGGATTAGACTCATCTAGTCCATCCAATCATGGCCTCTAGTTTATACTAGTTATCTTCCTTTTGGTTTCTTAAGGTTCCATAAAAGGAATCTTTCTATTGGTCTTATATTGTGGTATGGTCAAACTCCTTTGGTCTTCTATCTTCTTAGGCTTTGCTTGTCCTTCGACATCCTCTTCATCCAACTCCATTATCTTAGACTTACTTGAGTTCTCTTGGTTTCGAGCAATTACCATTACCCACTCAAGTTAAGGTCTAACCCTTACTTCCTCGAGATATGAACCTCGGCTTCTGGTCTGACATCCTCCTGAGAGTACTTTTATATGGGTAGTTCCCAACAACCTTATAAAAATAAGATCGGACTTCCTCTCAGTTCAGACCTTCTTCTTGGTCCATCATACTCCAAATATTATATCTTAATACTTCTCCTTCAGCCTTCCTCTCCCCCTTGGAGTTTACTAATGATCTTCAAACTTACTTTCTTCTAATCATTAAACTCCAAGGTTAGGTAGTTGGTTTAAGTCTGGTTTATATGTTGTACCTTTCTAAAGTCTCATAAAGAATTCTTGGTGATGTATCCACACAGTTGTGGGTATCCATTATGAATCCTCCGACTAAATATTTACCAACTACGAGATACCAGCTGTGAAATACTAGCTGCGGAATCCCCCTTTCTTTTAGGGTAAAGAAATGTTCGAGTCGTGGGCTATACGGTACCAGTTGCAGATTACCTAGTACCAGATGTGGCTTATTGGATACCAGCTGTGGCTATGTTATGGTTCTAGTCAATATCTACTTACCAGCTGTGGCTACTAACATAGTTTTAGTTAAGATATACCTCACTTTACATTCTTTCTCTTCATGGTTATCCTATATCAGTTGCGGTCTTATTATACCAGCTACGACTTCACTTGTCTATTTTCCTTCTTCCAGGGTTTGTTTTGCAAGAAAACCACTTGTTGACACTATAAAAATAGTATTGTAAGTGACTTCACTTGCATTCCCTTCTTCCAGAATGAATATGGCTCCACTTCTACTACTCCATATTCAATATTTTTCTCACTTTCATGATACTTCCATATTGAAGTACTACTTGATTAAGGATAGAAGTGAGTTTTGATTGATTCTTCCTTTAGATTGTTGTGGTTGCTTCCCACAACTTTACTTCCTGCTTCTAGTGAACCTTCATCTTATCTTCAAAATCTTCAGAATTCGTCACTTCCTCACGCGAATACCTTTACCCTCTAGATCTATAACATCAAGTAAGAGCTTGATATTGCAACATGCATTTGCATATCAAAGTCAAACTTTATGTATGGATCTAGTCAATCAATGAAGATTCAAGAAAATCCAATAAGATCCAGCTTTGTGCTTATAATACACATCCTTATATGCCTGAATATAGTAGTTGGGTAAGACATCCCTAAACATCAGGATCAGATGTGTAGTATATAACACCACATAAGATAGGTTTAAGTTGTGATACTTAGCACAAATACGTGAATTTCTACTATTTGTCTCAACATTTATCTCCATTGCACATTTGCAATGAGACAATCTTGAAACAAAATGGCTTGGGATAGTGGAAGTTAACCTAGTTTTCTTTGGAAGTACTAACAAAATAGTATACCAAATATATGTGCTATTGATAACTACTTCCTATAATACAATTAGATCTAACATGTCTACTCTAAACACATGATTGTTTAGAATATACCACCTATAACTCTAGGATTTCTCTATGTGATATGCTCTAAATAAGCCTTCTTTAAATTAAACACTATGATTCTAACATACTTGAGTACAGTTTCCAGGATTTTAAGGCCTAAGCTTTCGAACTATTCCCTAAATCCTACTCTTTATCATCCTTTTGTTATTGTACTTATGATGTTCTACTCCCTCATATCATGATTCTCAAATGAATCATATATGATTACCAACTTTACCATGAAAAATAGAGTTGTATACTCCTATCTCTCTTCCTTACCTCCTATGATTGACTCATCACAGGTACATACTACCTCATATAACTTATCTATATTACTTAACATCAGTCATTTGACATTTTAACTAACTTTCACTTAACTATAACTTGCATTGGTATACTTCTTCCAATAGGATATCTTCCTTATGGTTGTATCCTCTCTTTGGACTACCATATATTGTATACCAACTGTGGTCTACTACAACCCATTATCTTAAACTTCAATGGTGTTCTACTAATTTGAAATGAAGCAAGATAACTAACTAACTTTACTTAAGAAATATAGATTAGAAAGATTGACTCAAGTGTGTCAGGATTATTCTCAAGTGAATACCCATCTCAAGTCACAAGAATATTTGGTTTGGCTAAGACAACTTCCTATAGACACTACCAAACCTATAGGTCTCCTTTAAAGGGTTTTAATCCTAGGTCAAAGCATTTGCTCTGATACCAGCTGTGATGACCCAGCGTACCACTGCATGGTGTAGTACACAAGTCGTTGACATAACACAAGTGAAACACCGTTCCACCCATATTACATCTCTCGAGTGGTACAACGAAACATATGCGAGTCCAAGGTATGTCTATAGAAGTACACACGAACAGTTTACATAAGATCCACACACCCTCCTACTTTACGGTGAGGTAAAAGTTCAAATAAAGCTCCGGAAGAACGACTCGTAATCTATCTTATTGCTAGCTTAAGTTCAAGAGCTACTTGGCTTGCTATAGAAATCTAGCTACTTAGGTGCTAGGATTAGGGAAAGATTCCCTTCTATTGCTAGTCTAGGTTTCCATTATAACCGATGCGGGAGTTGACTCCATTGACTTCGTTGATTGGATTCTTCATCTTGTTGCAGTTGACTCCTTTGTCTTCGAGTTCCACGGTAGTTTCTCCTTCGGTGCATTGCTCTAAGAAGGGGGTTCAAACGAGATAGAATGAGTACGAGCGTACTCGGCAAGTTCATATTAGGAAATATGTGTATCATGCACTAGCTACAGCCATAGACCGGAAAGTCATAGGCCAATGCAGGTTTTCATAATCATTTCTTCAAAAGGTTTATTTTATTCTGAAAACTATGCCCGTCGGTCTTCACGGAGTTGAACAGAACTTCGTGGAGTTCCTTTCCTGCCGCGTTCGCAGTTCCCTTCCCGGAACAGGGAGTGACAGTCACAATTCAGTATCCTCTGCAGAGGTGCGTTACTTTTCCCATAAGAGACCTTATCCTTGTTGCCAACCAGGTGCAAGCTTTCCCGTCCACACTTCCTTTGGTGTGAGGCCAGGTGTAAGATCCAAGCCCACACCACCTTCTCCGCGACCTCGCAGACCCACCCTTTTGTAAGTCTGTCCTCTCCTATATCTATGGGTAGACCGACACAGGCTCTTGTTCTCACCTTTACCAATAAGGTAGACCGTTCCGAACAATTATGATGCCCTGCCCTATACACCATAGATAGACCGATCCGGACAACCCTTACAATCCTTCATAGACCAATAATAAGTCTACCCTCTCCTGTATCTAATGGTAGACCGTGCAGGACCACACGTCCCCACCTGTACCAAAGATAGACCGATACGGGCAACCCCTATTACCAGTCCGTTGGCATGCGAGAGGGAAAAGATATAGCTGGCTTCCCCAGAGCCATTATAGATCTTATGGTTAACGCGATATGTATGGCGCTAGAATCACTGGACGGCATTGGTACTTAGTCCTAGATGAATAGTACCCGTGCAATGGAACCTCCACCAATCAACACATACCATGGTTCCATTGCCCACCACATAGTCATATTCATAATTGTAAAATAATAATTGCTTTTCAATGCAAGAGTGATAAGTATAGTACTTTGCATATAATTTGATAAAAATAATCAAATGACATGAGCAAGCGATGAACTTGCCTTTCTTGACTGCGAGATTATGCAGGCAAAAGCTTCAATACGTGAGAAGTCCAAATGCTGAAATACCATCATCGTCCGGTAAGGACAATGTTTAAAGAACTGGCAATAATGCTATAATGCATAGTATGAAATGCAATCGTCCCGAGCGTAACCTAATCCCGATGATTTAAGATTGATGAGTTGTACAGATTTCTTTAGGGTGTGTTGCACTTTTAGAATGGTTCTCAAACAAGGTTCTTATTAGGGTTTGGTTATATTAGCATCATAATCAAGTGATATAAGACATCATAACAAGTACACACATAAAGAATAGTGGTGGAACAATATGTAAAGAACAGGTGGTCAATTTTAGGTTCTACAGGACATGGTTGATGATTATTTATATTATACTTCAAAAGAATAACTTTTGAAGAACATGTTAATTAAGAACTAGCAAGTATTTCAAATAAGAACTATGGCTTCTATGGTTTGATTAACCTTTGTACTTCAAAAGAATAACTTTTGAAGAACAGATTAAATAAGAAGATGAACTACGATACATAGGAGCTATGGTTTTCTAGGGTTTACTATAGGATTCATTTAGTTCACTAATAGGAACTAGTTGGGTTCTTTAAGTAAAATGGGTTTATATGTAGCAAGTATTGATAGGGTTATTACCATTGTTTCCCATATACACCATATTAAAGGATGGTTATTAAGATAGTTTTATAGGTTTGCTATTAGTTTTACTATGGCTTTACATTCGCTTTACTAAATAATCTCTAATGGTTTCTAAGCTAAGTGGCTTATCATTTCCTAAGTAGGGTTTAGTGTAATAGGAGCATGTGATGTGATTTGCTACACAAGGTTGGTATTAGGATTTATCATCATGGTTTAACTAAGGTTTGATGGTTGAGGTTGATCCTCATGGTATGGTATATAGGAGTTGTGATCAATGGTACTAATTCAATTAACAAGTTAGGGTTTCTACCTAGGTGACATTAGTGGATCATATAGGTTTTAATTAAGAATAGGAACATGAAATGATAATCTCATGTGAATTGGTTCTATGTTGTTAGATCCTAACTTGTATTTGTTGGTCACATAATAAGGTTCTCTATGTAAGGTGAAATTCACATGATCACATGTAACACATAACTAGGGTTTTGGAGTTGCTTCTAGTTTAGGGTGATCACATGAAATAATGAGATCAAGGTCTTACTCAAATTGAAACTAGGGTTTCTAAATTATGGTACATCTCCTAAAATTATAATTGGCAATAAAGGTGTGGTAACTAATTACTTTGAAACAAAATTAATAATGGTTTAACATTTTATTAATTTTCCACAAGAATTAATAATTAGGGTAACTTCTATTTAGGGTTCATTAAGAATCAGGGTTTAATAATTGGTATTAGGGTTTTAAAATAATTAACTTGTTAACTAAAGATGTTTAAGTAAATAAGTTTTGAATTACCAAAATAATATTGACTTATAATATTTTCTTGAGTTATTACTATTTAGAGAAAATAGAAAATAGTAAATTGCAATTAGGGTTTATGAATTACCACTAATAATTAAGTTAATGCAAATATGGTAAATAAAATTAATCTTAACATTTTACTTAGTTACTGAATAGTTAAAATTTAATTTTTATAACTTCACTAATTATTGAATTCAAATTGTATTTTGAATAATTGAAATGGCATAATTAGTAAGGTTAAAAATAAGTGAATTTTTATTTTGACACACATTTTTGTTTTATATTTTATTTGAGTAGATTTTATTTTTGTGAGCATTTTGATATATTATTTGCATTTTTCTGAGTTGAAATGAAATTTCTATGATTTTGCAAAGTTTCAGACATTTTCTGGAATTTGAAATAAAGTGAAAATGCTAAAGATACCGGTTCGTTTCTAGTCTGAGAGACTGACTAGTGGGGCCATTGACTAGGTCAATTGCCACGCGGGCAAAGACCAGTCAATGATGCCAAGAGACCCCACCTGCCACGTTGGTATCACCGGCGTTTAAACGCCGGCGGACAGTACACGGTGGCGCCGCTGATTTAGTGCCCCCCAGGACGGACTAGTAGGTTTTTCCGACTCCCCTCGAGCTACTGAACACGATGGTGGTGTTGGTTTGGCAAGGGGGTCATCGGAGTTATGCCGGCGACAATGTCCCGCGGCGGTGCTCTCCGGCGAATGATCGATTGAGAGCTACAGATGGTTCCAGGAAGCAAAGGTAGGTCCAAATGATGCGCAAGCTTACCGTGAATACGACGGTGTGGTCGACGACGACGTTGGCCGCCGGAGTTGAGCTCAATCTCGCCATTACCGACGATGTACTGAGAAAGGAAAACCGAAATTGACGTTGTCCAGATCTCCCCTTGACGATTGCTTGAGCCCAGATGCTCCTCTCGACGAGGCGCTCCTCCTCGACCAAGCTACGAGCTCCGGGGTGGCTCCAGTCGACGGCTTCATCTTCGACTCCGACGACTGTGGGTGGATGAACGCGAGAGATAGAGAATGACCGAGAAGAAATGGAGGGGCGGCGAGGTTCTAGGGTTTCTGGAGAAGCTCCGAGCATATTTATAGGGCGAGGCGAGGTCTGGTTCGTCGGCTCGCCGGCGGTACTGGCCGAGATGCACTGGCGACGATGAGCTGTATTCGGGCGTGAATCTTGATGCGGATGGATAGACTCGGACGCGAGGGCGATAGTGTGGAGCTCTAGAACCTTCTGCGACGTCCGAGGCGTCCTTATCGTCGACGAGGTCGGCGTCTACTGGCGTTGTCGCGGTGTCGGCCTCGGAGAAGAAGACGACGACGACGTTTCTCCCTTGCACGAATTCTAAAGCAACCGAAACGGTATCTGGCTTTGGGCTGGGCTGCTCCTGGTCTTCTGCTGGGCCAATGACCTGGGCTGCTGCTGGGTTGCACGGCCAGGTAAGTTTTTCCCTCTCTTTTCTCTATTTCTGTTTTATATTTTCTGGTTTGGATTTGAGATTTGAATTCAAATTGATTTCTACTTTGTTTTGCAGGTTCTAAATTATTTGAATATCAAAATAATTTGATATTCATGCTTACTCGTATAATGTTGTTGTTTAAACAAACATTTAGTATTTGATTAAATTTGTGTTGTTGTGAAAGGTATTCAATATTTCAAGTTTATATTGGTTAAGTGTTTGTCTCAATTACTTTTATTTAGAAACCAAATATATTCCAATGGTTTGAAAATTTATAACCTCTGCATGATAAACTCATGATTAGGTTTTACTAGTACTTAGTAATATGAATTGTTTACATATTTTAATTATGGCTAGGGTTTAGCAAATGGTAAAGGAAATGGAATTGGTTCATGATTTTATGTGAATTGAGTCCTATGTGAAAAGGTTTAGGGTTTTGGGGATACTTCACTAATTGAAGTATAAAATAGGCATGAGGCATGGCAGGGTTTTACTTATAATCCAAAGTGATACTTGGATTGAAATGCAAAGGTGATCTAGGGTTTTAGTTGTGATTACTCAATTGATACTCAACCAATAATTAAGATATGAACATAAGCTTTGATTATGTTTTATTGGCTAGCTAGGGTTACTCTAAGGTTTGGATAAACAAGGTTTAGGTTTAATGCCCTTACTCCTTCATACAAGGCATGAGGTTTGGTTTGGGGTTAACTACTAGTGATATACTTATTATTTTATGTGATAGATGAGATCTATTAATCATATGATTTAACTTATCATTTATATCTACAAGGTATAATCATGCATTAGAAAAGATCCACTCATTCCTCACTAATCCCTCTTTAATATTCCTCTCATCACACTCATCCTAGATTCTTAGGGTTTATAATTAATACCAAGTTGTGATGATTATAGAATTGGTTTGCTAAGGTATTGTTATTGAAATAGGGTTCTCACTTCCAAGATTAAATATTGACTTGAATAACTAGGTTTAGTACTTGTCTAATATGCTTGTATGAACATGGCTATGATTAGTATTATAACTTCTCTCATCTCTCAATGTCTTGGAATATCCTAAGGTCCTACTCAAGAGATGATGATATGATCCTCTACATATATGGTTTCCCTAGGAATTCTACCTTGCAATCTTCTGTAGCTTGTTCTTCAGGAAATCTGATAAACCTGCATCTTGTGGTATGCCTCCACCTCCTAGCTTCTTCATCTTGCTCCTAGCTAATTCACATGGAATGGCTCTATGTGTTTTCTTCCTTGTATCATGCTACAAGGTGAGCAAATGGATGAAGGGTGTGGCTCTATTTATAGGCTTGGGCAAGCTCTAGTATCATGACACCTAGGTGGTGACTCTTGTATTGGTTTGATGAGTAAGGTGCTTGGTTGTCATGCCCTCATCCATAGCAATCCTTTGAGCATGAGGTGGCAAAGCTTGGAAAGCAAGTCATGTAGATATTTTCATCCCACATGGCCTAGAGATTATCCTCTCATATGATTTATTTTTGGATAGCCAAGTGGCATTTGCTACTAAATATCATGTGGATGGTTTTATTATTGTGGATGAGTCATCATATCATATTGGATTGTATTTACATTATAATATTGGTAAAAAGTTAAAGTTGAAGGTTATTCCTCAATTTTGGATAGTTGGGTTTGATTTCACCAAGGCATGGTCATATGAGTTTCAAAATACTCATAGTTAGTTTGATTCAAATAGTTTGAACTATAATTCGTAATGTAAATGGATTTAGTTTTATGATATTCCATGTATTTAATAAGTTATGATTTAAACAAGAATGTGTGGCTTTTATGCACTTTAGACCCTGTGGTTTACCTTATTTATAAGTGAATTAAATTACACACAAAGGCAGTTGCTAACTTTTAAGTGTTAATAAGTTAGGGTTTGATTCTTAAAGAATGTGTTATTGTAAATCTAATTCCATTTGATATAATCCATAGATCAAATCATCTCTACCCAAAACAAGGTTTTAGCAAAGATCACAGTGAAGTTTATAGCGCTTGACTTGATGATCTACTTCAATTCCAGACAAGTCAAGTGAAACTTCGATTCTCGTGGTAAGTTTTATTTGAAGCGCGAAAATTCCCCGGATTTTCTATGCATGAATGCAATGCACACTTTGGTGTTCTCTCATTTTATTGCCTCTAAACCTGGGATATTACATTTATCACCCTCCATGCGCCTCATGTAACAACAAACGGCGAATGGAGCTATCTAAAATGCATAGCTTGTTACCACGAAAAAAATCCATAATTGAGGACGAACTTGTTCCACATTCTTCCTTCTTTACAATTCTAGAACGCATCTTTAAATTCTGCATCATGCATATATAATTCTTTGATGGTCTCCAACCCAAAAAAAAATTAATGCCAAGCTGAGATAGCATGCATGGTATAATGGCGTGATAAAGCATCAACACTAACATTATCCTTACCATTTTTGTGCTTAATAACATAAGGGAATCAGACAATAAACTCAACCCACTTAGCATGGCGGTGATTAAATTTTGCTCGACTACAAATATGCTTCAAAGATTCTTGATCAGAATGCATAACAGATTCTTTAGGCCATAAATAATGTTACCAAGTTTCTAATGTCTGAACAAACGCATATAATTCTTTATCAAAAGTATAATAGTTCAGAATAGGCCACTGAATTTCTCACTAATATGACCATGTTTGCCCTCTTGTAATAACATGCCTCCCAAGCCAAGCCATTTCCACTAGCCTCACATTTAAGCTTAAAACTCTTATTAAAATTGGGAAGTTGAAGTAAAGGAGCATGTGCTAACTTATTTTTCAATATCATGACGGCTCTTTCCATGCATCGCCCCCCGAAAAAGGGCACATACTACTTTGTAAGTTCATTCACTGGTGCAGCAATGGATCCAAAATATCTACAAAGCCCCTATAAAATCCAGCAAAAGAAATCAGTTGATCTAAACGAGTCAATTTTATACCCACTAGAGAAACATGCAAGCATACTGATGAGCGCAGATTGCACACCGCTGGGAACCCCAAGAGAAATGTATGATGAGCATAGTATCAAGTTTTCCCTCAGTAAGAAACCAAGGTTTAATCGACCAGTAGGAGAAAGGCGCGACTTCTGAAGGTGTTGCTAGCTGACTATTGACAGGGCGCACTAACGGTGACGAGGGATTAACTCGTCAATGCCTACAGATTGTAGACTTATGGTTTCGTAAGAAGTAGATGGCAAATATATCTCGAAGGTTCAGCCGACAAAGGTGGTCGACTCAAGATTATGGTAGTTCTGGTAGCCAAGATCTCGATCCCTCATTTCTCCCTCGGCTCCCCTTTACATAGGAGGTGGAGCTGAGGCGTTTCGTGTCGTACAAGTTACAAACTATCCGAGGCGCATTGGCCTTTCCTATGTTGATACAAGATTCTTACTACAACTTTACTTTTATTATCCGAAGATCTCTGGGCTTCTGGGCCTCCAAAGCTTCGGGTCCGTGGGCTTCATATCCTCTCCATATAATCTGGGTACTTTATTCGGCATGCCTGTTAGGCATACCTATGTCATTAGCCCCCGAGATTTTGCGAGAATTGAGTCGAGTAAAATCTCCATCGTAAAACTGAATCACATGTTTATTTAGTAAGACTTTCAAATCATAACGAATACTTTGCTCAATGTCTATTTTGTACAGGGATAACGGTAAATGAGGCTGGTCCATCTGACGGATTAGGTACCAGTTAATTGCTCTTGTGGCAAACCCGCATAAACCTACTTCAAGCTCGATTCCGTGGACTCTTGAAACAATATCTTGATCTCCCGATGGGAGTACATGACGAGTTATATGTAACTCGAAGATGTACGAAAGAAGTTCCTCGACTACAACTCTATATTGACTTGTTACTTTGCCTTCTCTTCTTTCTATATTTCATCGGGTGCGCGACCAGCGCTCCAGATGGGAGTATCCCCCGAGGCTACATCCGAGTGTTTGCACTTGGTTGTAGGCTCAACTTCTGTTACTGAACCAACTCTGTATTTTTATTGTCACCCCTTTATCTTATCAGAAGTATATGCAATACTTCTGATAAGTGTAACCCACGAGCATATGAATAGGTGCTTGCATCAGGAAATAGGCTCCCGAAATTTTCTTCCAACTATGTGTTGTTCCAGCTCTCGAAGTATTCATCGAACTATATTTTGCTATATCTCCTGAAGTTTTTTTTTGATACCGTGACGTCGTTGCTGACGAGAGTCATGTGTGACCACCTTGGGAAGACACGACTGCTGGTAGACCACTGTTTTTGTGGGTCCAAACTACTGCACGTCCTCCACGTCGCGCAAGTGGGGCACGCACGTCCTCCGATATTCCCAGCACGCGCGTAATAACTCTCTCTCTCGGTAAAAATGAAGTGTAAAAACCATTTACCACACGAGCACGCGTAAGGCTCAGGATCCTTTGCTTTTCATCCAACGGCTGAACTTCATCGTCTTCCACCTATAAATTTTACCCTATGCTTCACTTTTCCCCCTTTGATGCGCCGCACATTCTCTCTTGCCTCTGTTCTTCTTCCTGCTCGAGCACCTCATGCACTCATCCTTTGCTTCCCCTCTTTTACTCCACCGCGCATCCACCATGGCTCCACGCACCAAGCTCTGCAAGAACCATGCCCCTGGCACCGGTGAGCGCGTGGAGAAGAACAAGATCTCCGGATGGGAGAGGTCTAAGATCTCCGCGCAGGACAATCGCCTGCTCAAGAAGATGGGCCTACTCAACAAGAAGGCTATGAGGATACCAGGGGATGAGAGTTCCACTCATCCTCCTTCAGGTTTCCGGGTAACTTTTGTCGATTTTCTCATGTGCGGCTTTTCCATTCCCGTTCATGAGTTCCTACGTGGCCTCCTTTTTATCTATGGGATTCAACTTCACCAGCTGACCCCTAACTCTTTCCTCCACATCTCTATCTTCATCACCCTCTGTGAATGCTTCCTGGGCATCCACCCTCACTGGGGCTTGTGGAAACACATCTTCTACCTCCGCCGCAACAACTCGAAGAACACCATCTACAACGTAGGTGGTGTCTGCATCTGCGTCCGGCTAGAAGTCGGATACTTTGATGTGAAGTTTGCTAACTCCGTCCAAGCCTGGTGCAAGAAGTGGCTTTATGTCAAGGACGAATCTTTGGCTGCCCAAGATTACGGCCTTGCTCCCTTTGATGCTTCGGAAGATATCCAGAGGCGCAAATCTTGGGACGCAGAGCCTACAGCCGAAGAAAAGGCAGCCACCGACGCGCTGATTGCCCGCATCCAAGAGCTCCAAAATACCGAAGGGGCAACTGTCGGGTGTGCAAATCAGTGCACACTTTCTGCGGATTCGAGTGCAGCCTCTTCAAGCTCGCAAGATTCCCCTTTGGATGTATTCGGATGCTGAAGACGTTGGTATAGTTTCCGACGATCTTCCCCTGAAAGATTTGGAGAAGCTTGTCCGCCGCTTCACCTCTTTGAGAAAGAATAATGAAGTCCCTTCTGCCTGTCGCGTGGAACCATTCAATGGTGACCACGCCCTTCCCGATGTAAGTGCTTTCCTTTGAGTTGTATTCCTGCTTTTTGGCTGCAATTGTTTTTCCTTCATGTTTTAATAATTTTATCTTTCCCTCTCGTTCTTTTTTCCCTACGGAACCATCAATCTCTTTCCTCCCTTCCCCCACTACCTGAAGGTGGGGGTGTAGATGAGCGAGCCGTCGTTAACGACGACTCGCAAGAAACTTCTGTTCCTGAGAGCAAGCCCGCAGAATCAGAGAAAAGTGTGGGTTCCTCTGACAAAGACTCGGAGTCAGTGCAACATTCTGACTCCGCTCACTCGGTCTCTCCTCCTCCTTCCGCTTCTCCGGATAAGCGCAAGAGGAAGAGGAACATGGACGAAGAGGATTCCGGCGCGTCCAAGCTTTCTATACCAGCTGCCGAAGAATCTTCTCCCGAAGATCAAGAAATCTTCGACCCCTACACTGCTACTGGTGCCGTCAGTTTGTAAGTTGGTTCCTCTTTGCTTTTTCCTATTTTTTTTCCTTTGGTTTCCACGTATTTATATTTCTCCTATATTGAGTATATTGACAGAGATGACGAAGAAGAGCTGGAACCCGAAGCTCATGGGCCAGCCAATACAAGCACCTCCCACATGTTGGTCCTTTCCGAGGATCGTCGTGTTGCGCCCGAAACTTCGCCTCCAGCGCACGTTGATCCAGAAGCACCGACTCTAACGCCCAGTCCCCGAGCACCAAAGAAGAAGAGAGCTAAGACGGGAGCTGCTGGCAAGCAAGATATTGCCACCGGGAGTCTGTCAACTCCTCTCCTTGATGATGTGAGTTATCTCTTCATGTTTATCGCCTTTTTTGTTTACTGGAACAACTTCCGGCTTCTTGGTACTACATTTCTTTCTTGTCGACTTTTTTGCAACCCTTGATGAAAGAGATGGTTGACTAAGGCTCCCGTTTTATCGGGTTCAGCGACGAGGCCGAATCTTTGAGAGGTAAGGTTTTACTGCACTTAGCGCTTTATATATTTCTCTATTGTTTTGTATCTTCATTCATCCTTTCTTCTAGAGGCGTTGCGTCGTGCCGAAGAACGCGCCGATGATTTGGAGGAGAAGCTTAGAGCCAGCGAGGAAGCTCGCGAAAAGGCTGAAAAGGATGCAGCTGGTGTCGAAGATCTTCGTCGAAGACTTCAAGCCGCTGAAGATGCCTTGAGCGATAGAGAGGCCAAGCTCGTCTAGCGCAACAATGACATAATTAGTGCGGGTAGCGCTACTTGGACGGTGACAGGACTTTTCTAAGGAAATATATTGGTCGCTGAACTCCGTGAATTTTCCCTTCTTCTTCTCGTTATACCACGATAACTGTGCTAACCACTTGAGGTGTGGCCGCAATATATAACCGCAAAGGTTTTTTTTTTCTCGTGGTGCTACAATACTAGTGGTGTAGAAATTGTGCGCTTCAGATGCTCAAAGGCTTTCTCTTCTTCTTCATTCCACTCGAACTTTTCCCCTTGCTTGATGAGCGCGTAAAAAGGACAGCGCTTTTTCTCCCAACTTTGCGACAAATCTACTCGAAGCTACGACTTGTCCAATTAACTGATGTATCTCTCTGAGCTTGGTTGGATTTCTCATTGTCAGGATAACTTGTATTTTCTCTGGATTAGCCTCGATCCCTCTAGCTGACACCAAGTATCTGAGGAGTTCTCCCGCAGGAACACCAAAGGAACATTTTGTCGGGTTTAGTTTGAGGCAGAACTTGTCGAGTTTGTCGATGGTTTCCCGAAGATCGTCAATAAGGGATGACCCTTGATTTCTTGTAATGATCACATCGTCAATGTATACTTGGACGTTTTTTCTGATTTGCGTGGCGAGGCACTTCTGCATCATCCTTTGATATGTGGCTCCCGCGTTTTTCAACCCGAAGGGCATTGTTCTGTAGCAGAATAAGCCATACGGGTTATGAAAGCTATTTTGACTTCATCTTGTTTTGTTAGCGGATCTGATTATAACCAGAATACGCGTCGAGGAAGGAAAGATGTTCACATCCTGCCGTGGAATCGATAATTTGATCGATCCTCGGGAGGGGAAAGTGATCCTTTGGGCAATGTTTGTTGAGACACGTGAAATCGACGCACATGCGAAGGACTTCAGTGTTTTTCTTCTGGACCAGCACTGGGTTAGCGACCCACGTGGTCTCAGTGTGCAGCTCTTTGATAAAACCCGCTTCTTTGAGTCGACGGATCTCAGATAACATAGCTTTGCGGTTTGGCTCGGAGAATCGCCACAAAGGTTGTCGAATTGGTCCGGCTCTTGGATCTAAATTGAGAGGGTGTTCAGCAAGTTCCCTCGGTACTCCTGGCATGTCAGCTGGACACCATGCGAAGATTTCCCAGCGCTCACGGAGGAACTCGACGAGCGCGCTTTCCTATGCGCTATCCAAGTTGGAAGCAATGGACGTCGTCTTTTTAGGATCTGTCGGGTGGATCTGCACTTCCTTAGAATTCTTGGATGTGTCGAAAGCTTGCTCATGCAAGGATCTACCTCCATCGGGTAACACGTCGTAGTTGGTGGTGAGCTTGGATGCTTCGTACTCAGCCTGCATTCCGAATGTTTCAGAAAGCTTGTGGAAATCGTTGTCGCACTTGTCTGCCAAAGTGAAACTTCCTTTGTCTGTTATTGGGCCCTTAGGTCTAGGGATCCTCCATAGCACGTATGTGTAATGCGGCACAGCCATAAATCTAGCATATGCGGGTCGTCCCAAGAGGGCGTGATATCACTGGAGGAGCTACGTTGGGGCCTAACAGGGCCGTGGCCCGCCCAGGAATTTCACCAAAACGATGTATAGCCCTATGCGTCAATGGCCCAACCCACTAGCATCTATTCTGCAGCCCTTTAACACTGCCTCCCAGGCTTCCGATTTCTCCGTCTCCCACGATTCGCCAGTCACTGGATTTAGAAAATTAAGCAACAAGAATGGCGGGAAGCAGCCGGAGACGCTGCCGCGTGCAGCCAGGCGAGCGAAGGGAGCATCAGAGTTACAGGCATGGGGCACCGGCCGCCGGCTGGAGGTCCAGCAAGGCATCGTCGAGGGAGTAGCTGCGGTCTTTCTACCAACCCCAGAATCGAGTCCGTATTCAGAACAAAAAAAACTGTGTTGTTTTCAACTGGCCCGCCCATCAATTTTCTTGAAGCTCCGCCACTGCGTGATATTGCGACGGCCAGTCGATGACTTCAAACTCCAGCTTCTCCTTTCTGAAATTTTCTCGTGTTCCAAAATACACGTCGAGTGCAATCTTACCCAAAGGATAGTTTGGTTTCTCGGGTGCAATGCTGTGAAAAAGTGTGTCCATTGGTGTTAAGTTTGCCAGAGAGATGTTCATCTTACACAACGTATCCGCGTATATGAGATTTAGACTGCTCCCTCCATCTATGAATATGCGGGAGACATCGTATCCCTCGATGACCGCTGGTAGTATCGTAGCTGAATGCCCTGGCCGTGGAACTTGAGGTGGATGATCCTCTTGTGTGAATCCTATTGGCTGTCCCGATCAATTAAGGTACTCAGTAGTTGGTGGAGGTGACATTACTGCCATGTACACCTGCCGAGAGATTAGCTTCTGCGACCTATTCGAAGGTCTGCCCTTCTGTATCATCGATACTGCTCCTCTTGTGTTTAAGAAATCGTCGGGGCGCTTGGAGGTGCCGCAATTTGCAACTGATGTTGGTTGGCACTAGTAATTGCGGGTGGTGGTGGCAGAGGTACATGGACTTCGCTCCTTGGCTCTTGCACATATCCCCTGTTTGCTGCTTCCGTGTTTGTGCTCTCTGTATATCTTCGCAAAGCTTGGAAAGTTCGAGTCCTTTTGAAGATGACGCGACTGTCTTCTTCCATCATTGTCAATGTAGAAGTGCATCTGGCACGGCCCATTCAGCAAATCTTCGGGTGACATATTGTATGGCCATGGAAACCTCGGCCGATTATTTTGTCTGCTGGAACTCGGTGCATCTCTGTGATCATTGTGCTGATCATTGATCCTTTGGTAATCATCACGATGATTTCCTTCACTGTTTCCTCGGAAGCCAGCCGCTATTTGGCTGGGACCATCATAATCCGTGAAATTGCAAAAATGTCGCCTGTTTTGGTTGTTGTTTCTATTACGATCCTCTTCGGGTGACCTCTGTCGTTTGTTATGAACATCATCTTCTCCATCAGCCCAGCGATTCGCTATTTCCATGAGGTCTGCTATTGTCCTGGGTTGGACCTCCCCAACTGTTCAACTAGGTATATTCTTCGTATTCCTGCAACAAACGCGTCAATTGCTCTTTCATCAGACACGTGCTCAGCCGAGTTTTTTATGATGCTCCACCGCTGAATGTACATCCGCATCGATTCATTCAGCTTCTGCTTGCAAGTCCTTAGCTGCTATATCGATGGTGGTTTCTTGCAAATGGAACGAAAGTTCCTCACGAACAAGTCCTCGAAAGTTTCCCAGCTATCGATGGATCCTTCCGGCAGCTTCTTCATCCAGGATCTTGTGGCTCCACTGAGGTGGACCTGAATGCTCTGCATGGCTGTTGCTCTGATTTCGCCCATCAACTTCACTGTCTCCAGATAATCGACTAACCAATCCTATGCATGTGCATCCCGTCGAACTTTTTATAGTTGTCAGGTAATTTGAAGCTAGTGGGCACTCAAGTTTTTCGATCCCGTCGGGTAAAGCAAGGGAGTCCGCACAAATCCTCATCACTGTCTTCTGGTGTATGTTGACGTTCGTGTGTTCTGTTTTCGCGACTCCTTTCCTCACGTCCTCTGTCGACTCGAGCTTGAGCCACCATGTTCCTTGCGTCACCTTCTCTTGGAGAATCTCGCGCTGCAGCTACAGTGGGTCAGGGACTATGTTGTCTTGGACTATTTCTACGTGGAGCACTTTCAGGTTGTGGTGCTATTTCTCTTCATGCTATTGCTGCACCCATAACACCGACTCCTGCCATAGCCATCTGGTATAGCGATGCCCTGGGATCTCCCTGAGGTGGCTTAGATGCCATTAGGAAAGCATGTGTCGCCATATATCCTGCCTCCAGAGTTTTCGGGATGATGTGCCCTCTCGTGTCTATTGACATAAAAGACATGTCGAGGTTTTGAATCAGGTTCTCGCGATCTTGCTCCGGTATTCCTGCCAGTCGTGATCTTGCTCTTGCGCGGGCGTCCCTGTGACTATTTCCTGAAGTCCTTGATTGTCGACTCAGGTTGGCCCTGCGCTCGCTTGATGCATCAGCTGCAGCTTTTCTTTTGTCAAGTTCTTGTTGCGTCTTTTCTAAGTCATGCCTGAAACGAGCGAGCTTGTACTGATATGCTTGTAGTGCTTGCAGCGTGGCTTGTGTGGTCATCGGCTCCGCGCCACTCATGGCTCTTGCGGCTCTGTCCCATGCCTCCTGTGGTAACTGCACTTTTTCTCGAGGCGCGGTTCCGATGTACTTGTTGCTAGTTCCGCGCGTGAGGATCTATGGGATCGACGTAGGGGTTGCACAAATCATCGAAAGCCTCAGATTCTTCATCCTCTTCGCGACTTGCTCCCGCAATTACGCAGATCTGATGATATGTTGCAGTTGTGTTTTTATCAGCTTCAGGGCGGTGACACCATCGTATAGATCGGCGAAGACCTCCCTACTAGAACTAGAGTTGTTGGTGAAGTCGAAGTTGGTGAAGCCGTAGTTGTCGAAGCTTTCCGATTCGTTGTCCAGATCGGTATCTGTGAATGACCAGAAAGTCATGTCACAGAACAGATCGGCGAGTGCCTCGCCGTCGGCGGTCTTGGTGAAGCATGGCGGCGAAACTTCCTCATCGTCTGACTCGACAGATGATGTTGACGATCCCGAGAAATCGGACTCGACCGCTAACGGTCCCGAAAAAATCGGTGCCGCGAGATGAAGCGGTCCTTCTTTCCCGACAAGGAAGCGGAAGCTCCCGAACGTCATCTCCGTCGACTCCTCCAGATTGGCATATGCATGCAAACGGGCGAGAGGGTGAGGAACAAAATCGGCGAGATAAGGTTGGACTCGTTTACCTTCGTCCATCGTGTTGCTTGTTGTTGACGATGATGTTGACGATGCCATCGAGATCAGGACCTTGCAACCTCCAATCCCCACGGACGGCGCCAATTGACGAGGGATTAACTCGTCAATGCCTACAGACTGTAGACTTAGGGTTTTCTAAGAAGTAGAGGGCAAGTAGATCTTGAAGGTTCAGCTGACAAAGGTGCTCGACTCAAGATTATGCTGGTTCTGGTAGCCAAGATCTCGATCCCTCATTTCTCCCTCGGCTCCCCATTATATAGGAGGTGGAGCCGAGGCGTTTCGTGTCGTACAAGTTACAAACTATCCGAGGCACATTGGCCTTTCCTATGTTGATACAAGATTCTTCCTACAACTTTATTTTCATTATCCGAAGATCTCTGGGCTTCTGGCCTCCAATGCTTAGTGTCCATGGGCTTCATATCCTCTCCATATAACCTGGGTACTTTATTCGGCATGCCTGTTAGGCATACCTATGTCAACCGGCTTCAGCAACAACGTGGCACCTGCACACAACACAACCAAAGTACTTTGCCCCAACTTACAGTGAGGTTGTCAATCTCACCGGTTTTTGCTGAACACAAAGGATTAGACGTATCGAGTGGAAAGAGATGTTTGCTGTAATAATTAAAGAGAACGGTGCTTGCAGTAAGTAAACAGAGCAGGATTGCAGTGGATGAATTTATCAGTGTAAAGGAAAGGACCGGGGTCCACAGTTCACTAGAGGTGTCTCTCCATAAAGATAAATAACATGTTGGGTGAACAAATTACAGCTGGGCAATTGACATAACACCGACCATACATGACAAGATGATTACTACAAGATTTGTTTGGGAATTACAACATAATACATAGGCTGTAATCCAACTGCGTCTATGACTAATAATCCACCTTCCGGTTATCGTCCGAACCCCTTCCACTATTAAGTTGCAAGCAACAGATTATCTCATTAAGCAATGTGTGTAAAGTAAACAATAGAATTACCCTTGGATAAAACATTGTTGTTTTCTCTCTAGTAGCAACAACACATCTACAATCTTAGAAGTTATTGTCACTCTTCCAGAAAACTAGAGGCATGCCTATCGAGCATAAATACCCCCTCTTGGAGTCACAAGAATCAACACATCTACAATCTTAGAAGTTATTGTCACTCTTCCAAAAAACTAGAGGCTTGAACCTACTATCGAGCATAAATACCCCCTCTTGGAGTCACAAGCATCTACTTGGCCAGAGTATTGATACGTCTCCAACGTACCTATAATTTCTGATGTTCCATGCTTGTTTTATGACAATACTTACATGTTTTGCTTGCACTTTATAATGTTTTTATGCATTTTCCGGAACTAACCTATTAACAAGATGCCGAAGGGCCAGTTCCTGTTTTCTGCTGCTTTTGGTTCCAGAAAGGTTGTTCGGGCAATATTCTCGGAATTCGACGAAACGAAGACCAAACATCATAATTCACCGAGACGGACCAGGACACCGAAGGAGAGTCGGAGGGGAGGCCTGGGGCCCCCACACAATAGGGCCGCGCGGGCAGGCCTCTGGCCGCGCCGGCCTATGGGGAGGGCGCCCGGTGGCCCCTCCGACTCCGACTCTTCGCCTATTTAAGCCCTGGAGACCTAAAAATGCAATACCAATTGACGAAACTCCAGAAAGACTCCAGGGGCGCCGCCACCAACGCGAAACTCCGTTTCGGGGGACAGAAGTCTCTGTTCCGGCACCTCGCCGGGACGGGAAGTGCCCCCGGAAGCCATCTCCATCAACGCCATCGCCTCATGCTCCGTGAGTATTTCCCCCATGGACTACGGGTTCTAGCTGTAGCTAGTTGGTATTCTCTCCCCATGTACTTCAATACAATGATCTCATGAGCTGCCTTACATGATTGAGATTCATCTGATGTAATCGGTGTTGTGTTTGTTGGGATCCGATGGATTGTTACATTATGATTAGTCTATCTATAAAGTTGTGAAGTTATTGTTGCTGCAATCTTGTTATGTTTAATGCTTGTCACTAGGGCCCGAGTGGCATGATCTTAGATTTAAGCTCTATACTTATTGCTTAGATTGTATCTACAAGTTTTATGCACATGTCTATGTCCGGAACCAAAGGCCCCAAAGTGACAGAAATTGGGACAACTGGAGGGAAATGCTTAGATATGAGGATCACATGTTTTCACGGAGTGTTAATGCTTTGCTCCGGTGCTCTATTAAAAGGAGTGCCTTAATTTCCGAGTAGATTCCCTAGAGGCCCGGCTGCCACCGAGCTGGTAGGACAAAAGATGATGTACAAGTTTCTCATTGCGAGCACGTATGACTATATATGGAAAACATGCCTACATGATTAATGATCTTGATGTTACTGTCTTAATGCTATTTCAATCCTATCAATTGCCCAACTGTAATTTGTTCACCCAACACTTGTTATTGGAGAGTTACCACTAGTGTAGATAGCTGGGAACCCCGGTCCATCTTTCATCATCATATACTCGTTCTACATGTCATTGGAAGTAGTATCAACTATTTTCCGGTGCCATTGCTCTCATATTACTATTACTGCTGCTGTGTTACTTGTTACTACTGCTCTCATATCACTCGCTACTTTCACATCACCCCTGTTACTAGTGCTTTTCCAGGTGCGGCTGAATTGACAACTCAGTTGTTAAGGCTTATAAGTATTCTTTACCTCCCCTTGTGTCGAATCAATAAATTTGGGTTTTACTTCCCTCGAAGACTGTTGCGATCCCCTATACTTGTGGGTTATCAAGATTATTTTCTGGCACCGTTGCCGGGGAGGCATAGCTCTACTCATAAGTTCACCTGGGGAGTACACTCTACCTCTCTCTCTGTTTTTGTTTTATTTTATTTTGTTTTGCTTAGTTTACTTTTGTCTAGTATTATTTTGCTTAGTTTATTTTCGTCTAGTTTCTTTTTGTCTTGTTTTATTTTCCTCATATACCCAAAAATCCATAAAAAATTTGAAAAATCGAAAAATTAAAAACTGCTATTATGGGAGAACCTACAACCTATTTGGAGCTTATTGAATTATATAATAATTATAGAGAATCAAGAACGGGAAAACTTATGAGTGCTGTGATAGAAAAACTGAATACAATTGCTAAAATCTTGCTTAAACGCCATGATATAAACTGTTGCTCTCAACAGGACACTAAACATCTTAAATTTCAATGTGGCTTTAGTGAGGAATTTTTAATTAAGAACTATAATTGGAATAGCAATATTCATTTTGGGTTCGTAGAGGTAGAACAATTTGTCTTATTTATGGGAGCCTCTGAGATAGAATCCTTCATTGCTAGAAATTATGAAACTTGTGTTGTTTGTAAGGACCTTAAAGATTATGTCTCCTCTATCCTTAATTTTTGCATAGAGAGCTACAGTGATAATCCTTATATCATTGATTATAAAGAGAGACTCATTAATGCACAAGTATGCACTCACAATTTGTAGGAACCAGTGGAAGAAGAAATTGATGAACCTGAAAGCTCATTGGATGAAAAAGAGGAGGAAATTGATGAACACGAAAGCCCATTGGATGAAAAAGAAGAGGAGAGTGATGAACAAAAGGAGGAAGAATGGATTAGCTACCCATCCCAACCTTCTAATGAGAGTAACTCTTTATCTCTTACACTATTTGATTGTCCTCCATGCTTACCAAAGGAGGTTGAATGTTATGTTCCTATGGATTCTCTTGAAATATTCCCTATGAGTAAAACTTGTGAGAATAATTATGCTACTGTTATTTATGATAATCCATGCTACTTTGATAAATCTTATGATAATGCTTTGTTTGTGCCTGATGTCGAAATGCATGGTACTAAAGAGTTTTGCTTGGCAAATGTTTATGATAAATCTCTAGATGATGGTCTTATGTTACTTGATAATATTAATTGTACTACTAATGAAAATGGGATTGGAGAGAACTTGACTTTATCTATGAGTCCCATATCTTTTGAGATTGATCAATCATCTTGTTACATTATTGATAAAAGTGGGTTTGAAAGTTTTAATCCTATTATTTACGAGCTTGATAAAAATTATGTGTTTGTGAATCATGAAAAGCATGCTGTATGTGATAGTTATGCTGTTGAGTTTGTTCATGAAGCTACTGAAAATTATTATGAGAGAGGAAAATATGGTTGTAGAAATTTGCATGGTACTAAAACACCTCTCTATATGCTGAAACTTTTGAAGTTACTCTTGTTTTATCTTCTTATGCTTGTCACTTTGTTCTTCATGAATTTATTTTTGTACAAGATTCCTATGCATAGGAAGTGCGTTAGACTTAAATGTGTTTTGAATTTGCTTCTTGATGCTCTCTTTTGCTTCAACTCTTATTTCTTGCGAGTGCATCATTAAAATCTACTAAGCCCATCTTAATGGCTATAAAGAAAGCACTTCTTGGGAGATAACCCATGTCTTTATTTTGCTACTGTTTTGTTGAGTCTTGGAAGTTGTTACTACTGTAGCAACCTCTCCTTATCTTTATTTTATTGCAATGTTGTGCCAAGTAAAGTCTAATAGAATGTTGATGCTAGATTTGGATTTCTGCATGTAAACAGATTTCTTGCTGTCACGAATCTGGGTATGATTCTCGGTAGGTAACTCAGAAAAATCTGCCAATTTACGTGAGTGATCCTCTGATATGTACGCAACTTTCATTAGTTTTGAGTTTTCTGATTTGAGCAACGGAAGTACCTCTTAAAAATTCGTGTTTACTGGTTGTTCTGTTTTGACAGATTCTGTCTCTGTTTTTTGCATTGTCTCTTGTGGACTTTAAGCAAGGTTTTCTAGACGTGGAGAGCTGTAACTAATGTTTTATTGAGTTCTTGCAATGTGTCACTACAGGGCCAAGGTGGATTAAAGTTTTTTTTGAGTACTAACCCCTCTAATGAATTTTATGAGAAGTTTGGTGTGAAGGAAGTTTTCAAGGGTCAAGAGAGGAGGATGATATATGATCAAGAAGAGTGAAAAGTCTAAGCTTGGGGATGCCCCCGTGGTTCATCCCTGCATATTTCAAGAAGACTCAAGCGTCTAAGCTTGGGGATGCCCAAGGCATCCCCTTCTTCATCAACTTATCGAGGTTTCTTCTATTGAAACTATATTTTTATTCGGTCACATCATATGTGCTTTACTTGGAGCGTCTGTGTGTTTTTATTTTTGTTTATGTTTGAATAAATTCGGATCCTAGGAATCCTTGTTTGGGAGAGAGACACGCTCCGCTTTTTCATATGAACACTTGTGTTCTTCGCTCTTACTTTTAATGTTCAATGACAAAAAGTTGGAAGCTACTGCATTTATTGCTATTTGGTTGGAAACAGAAAATGCCTCATGTTGTCTTGGATAATTTGATACTTGGCAATTGTTGTGAGCTCTCAAGTAGATCATGTTTATTGCATCATGTAGTTTAAACCTATTAGTGAAGAAATATCGTAGAGCTTGTTGAAAATTGGTTTGCATGATTGGTCTCTCTAAGGTCTAGGTATTTTCTAGTAATTGTGTTTGAGCAACAAGGAAGACAGTGTAAAGTTTTATAATGCTTGCAATATGTTCTTATGTAAGTTTTGCTGTACCGGTTCATACTTGTGTTTGCTTCAAACAACCTTGCTAGCCAAAGCCTTGTGCTGAGAGGGAATGCTTCTCGTGCATCCAAAACCTTGAGCCAAAACCTATGCCATGTGTGTCCACCATACCTACCTACTATGTGGTATTTTACTGCCATTCCAAGTAAATACTTCATGTGCTACCTTTAAACAATTCAAAACTTTACTATCTCTTATTTGTGTCAATGTTTTATAGCTCATGAGGAAGTATGTGGTGTTTTATCTTTCAATCTTGTTGGGCAGCTTTCACCAATGGATTACTGGCTTCATCCGCTTATCCAATAATTTTGCAAAAAGAGCTGGCGCGGGGTTCCCAGCCCCCAATTAATCAACCTTCATTAATAATTCTCTTCACATGTTTTGCTCTGATTCATCGGTAAGCAACTTAATTTTGCAAATAGACACTCCTTCATGGTATGTGAATGTTGGAAGGCACCCGAGGATTCGGTTAGCCATGGCTTGTGTAAGCAAAAGGTTGGGAGGAGTGTCAACCATAAATAAAACTAAAATACATGTGTAAACAAAAGAGAAGAGGGATGATCTACCTTGCTTTGGTAGAGATAACGTCCTTCATGGGAGCCGCTCTTTGAAAGTCTGTTTGGCAAGGGGGTTAGAGTGCCCACTACCATTCGTTGACAACAACAAACACCTCTCAAAACTTTACTTTTATGCTCTCTATATGATTTCAAAACTTAAAAAAGCTCTAGCACATGATTTAATCCCTGCTTCCCTCTGCGAAGGGCCTTTCTTTTACTTTATAATGAGTAAGTTTACCTACTTCCTTCCATCTTAGAAGCAAACACTTGTGTCAACTGTGCATTGATTCTTACATACTTGCTTATTTGCGTTCATCATATTACTCTGTATTGACAATTATCCATGAGATATGCATGTTGAAAGTTGAAAGCAATTGCTGAAACTTGAATCTTCCTCTGTGTTGCTTCGATGCTTTTACTTTGAATTTATTGCTTTATGAGTTAACTCTTGTGCGAGACTTTTGATGCTTGTCTTGAAAGTACTATTCATGAAAAGTTTTGCTATATGTTATCTATTTGTTAGCAACTATAGATCATTGCCTTGAGTCACTTCATTCATCTCATATGCTTTATAATAGTATGATCAAGGTTATGTAAGTAGCATGTCACTACAAAAATTATTCTTTTTATCGTTTACCTACTCGAGGGCGAGCAGGAACTAAGCTTGGGGATGCTGATACGTCTCCAACGTACCTATAATTTCTGATGTTCCATGCTTGTTTTATGACAATACTTACATGTTTTGCTTGCACTTTATAATGTTTTTATGCATTTTACGGAACTAACCTATTAACAAGATGCCGAAGTGCCAGTTCCTGTTTTCTGCTGTTTTTGGTTCCAGAAAGGCTGTTCGGGCAATATTCTCGGAATTCGACGAAACGAAGACCAAACATCATAATTCACCGAGACGGACCAGGACACCGAAGGAGAGTCGGAGGGGAGGCCTGGGCCCCCCACACAATAGGGCCGCGCGGGCAGGCCCCTGGCCGCGCCGGCCTATGGGGAGGGCACCCCGTGGGCCCTCCGACTCCGACTCTTCGCCTATTTAAGCCCTGGAGACCTAAAAACGCAATACCAATTGACGAAACTCCAGAAAGACTCCAGGGGCGCCGCCACCATCGCGAAACTCCGTTTCGGGGGACAGAAGTCTCTGTTCCGGCACCCTGCCGGGACGGGGAAGTGCCCCCGGAAGCCATCTCCATCAACGCCATCGCCTCCATCATGCTCCGTGAGTATTTCCCCCATGGACTACGGGTTCTAGCTGTAGCTAGTTGGTATTCTCTCCCCATGTACTTCAATACAATGATCTCATGAGCTGCCTTACATGATTGAGATTCATCGATGTAATCGGTGTTGTGTTTGTTGGGATCCGATGGATTGTTACATTATGATTAGTCTATCTATAAAGTTGTGAAGTTATTGTTGTTGCAATCTTGTTATGTTTAATGCTTGTCACTAGGGCCCGAGTGGCATGATCTTAGATTTAAGCTCTATACTTATTGCTTAGATTGTATCTACAAGTTGTATGCACATGTCTATGTCCGGAACCAAAGGCCCCAAAGTGACGGAAATTGGGACAAGCTGGAGGGAAAGGCTTAGATATGAGGATCACATGTTTTCACGGAGTGTTAATGCTTTGCTCCAGGTGCTCTATTAAAAGGAGTGCCTTAATTTCCAGTAGATTCCCTAGAGGCCCGGCTGCCACCGGCTGGTAGGACAAAAGATGATGTACAAGTTTCTCATTGCGAGCACGTATGACTATATATGGAAAACATGCCTACATGATTAATGATCTTGATGTTCTGTCTTAATGCTATTTCAATCCTATCAATTGCCCAACTGTAATTTGTTCACCCAACACTTGTTATTAGAGAGTTACCACTAGTGTAGGTAGCTGGGAACCCCGGTCCATCTTTCATCATCATATACTCGTTCTACATGTCATTGGAAGTAGTATCAACTATTTTACGGTGCCATTGCTCTCATATTACTATTACTTGCTGTCTGTGTTACTTGTTACTACTTGCTCTCATATCATCTGCTACTTTCACATCACCCACTGTTACTAGTGCTTTTCCAGGTGCAGCTGAATTGACAACTCGGTTGTTAAGGCTTATAAGTATTCTTTACCTCCCCTTGTGTCGAATCAATAAATTTGGGTTTTACTTCCCTCGAAG
>NC_061508.1:241921181-242011586 GCF_022539505.1 Lolium rigidum | reverse complement strand
TTCTTATTGGCTTCCTTTATAATTCTTGTGTTCCTAAGCGACTAAGCCGAAGGGTGTGAGATGCTGCAGGCTGCGGCAGGAGAATTTGGAGAGAGAGAAGGGCACGATAACAGGCTGCAAGATAGCCCACTGGAGACGAAAGAGAAGGAACAAGGAACTGATGTGGATATGTTGACCTGTCAAAACCAGGTTCGAAACCACCATAAAATAGGATAGGGTTGAAATCTGAACGGTTTTACGAGTCGAAGGGGGTATGTTGAACGGTATTAGAGTTTGGGGTTGTAATCCGAATTTTACTGTAATTTGGACTTCTCTTCTTTTCTTTTTTGAACATGGTGCTAGTTTTTTTTTTTGGCATACATGATGCTAGGTTACGATTTGCCTTTATGCATGAGCCGTGTCCAAAAATAAAAAAAACCTAACTGGAACGCAGGCTGCTAATCGTGCCCTTGTTTTACACCGTTTTGAAGGGGAAAAAGCCGTTCCAGGGAATTGCGTCACATAGCAACAGCCGTCGGCGGACTCGTCGGCAAAACCTCCCCACCGAACCGACCTAAACCCTAACCTCCCAATGCCGGCGGCGATGACCGGCGGCATGGGCAGCGGCCCTCGATCCCTCGATTGCCGAAGCTTCTGGAAGGCCGGCGCGTCCGAGGCCCCCTCCGCCCCCGCCCGCGAGTTCCACGGTTCGTCCTCAGCTCGTTAATTCTTTCGTTCCGCGGAGCATCGCCGTGAATCGCGCGCGCCCGCTGATTTCCTGCCGTTTCGATGTCGCAGATGCGCTGGAGACGGGGGACTTCGACCGCGCGCGGGTGCACCCCAAGTTCCTCCACACCAACGCGACCTCCCACAAGTGGGCGTTCGGAGGTTGGTGCCCCTCGCCCTCGCTGCTCCCAATCCGTATCTGTTCTGCCCTTTGGCTTTGCTTTTTTTTTTTGTGTGTGTTGGTCAAATTAGGGGCGTGGGCTGTTAGGGTTTTACATGCCGATGATGAAATTTACGGTGTCAAATTCAGAGAGCTAGGTTTGCTTGAGCAAAGGGGGAATATCAGATAACTGTCTGGAAGCGTGATTCCTCGATTTCTCTGAATGGGTTGGTAGAGAATTTTGTTCAACTATTCTAGATGGATGATACACATTCGTATAGTTTCATCAGACTGCTTGCTGGCCTTGCTGTTAGTACCAATAGTGTGTAGTAGCTTTGCTATTCAGAATTGCAGGATACATATCTTGACCCTTTATAGGATTTGTAGTAACTTCGAGTTGTGTGGCACACATGTGTGATATCAGTACCGATTTGCTCTTTAGATCGCAGTCTACAGATAATTTTCCTGTATCATCTCTAGAACATATTTAAAAAAATTATAATATGGTCTAGCGACAGTGAAATAGTTGGCTGTACTTTGACAACCGGATTTCTAAAGCAAAACGTATCCTGATTTCCCAATTTGTCCATTCAAAGTTATTGTTTTAGCAAAATGAATTTCATGCATGTTCATATGCGTTTCATGCATGTGGTAACCCTAAAGAACACACATTATGTATGTTTACTCGTTTGCTCTTCCTTTGTGGGGAAGAATGTAGTTTAGTGACAAACTGCAAATGAGATGCTTGTTGTTGGAGTGTTTTGTTTTTAACATAATAAACAGAACAGGTAGATGGTATGGTAACTTTTCTCGCATTTGTTCTTTATTTTAACTTGTAAGTGTTACTTGTGCCACCCTGGTCAATATTATCCTGACATTTTGTTTTTTGTTCTTTTCTGTTGCAGCTATTGCTGAACTTCTTGACAATGCGGTTGATGAGGTTTGTAATATCTGTTAGAAACTTCATTCATTTAACTCCAGCATTTCTAGTGCCTTAGAAACAATCATCATCTGATAAGGTAATGTCAGATTTCCAATGGTGCCACGTATGTGAAAGTGGATAAAACCGTCAATTCGAAAGACAATACCCCGATGCTAGTTTTCCAAGGTACCCAGATTCAATTCAAAACATGTAAATCAAATAAAATTAGTGGAATAGGTTGGCCATGGCATTCTCTACACCAGTTCCTGCTAACTTGAAGCTACTGTCACAGATGATGGAGGAGGAATGGATCCTGAAGGTGTGCGGAAATGCATGAGTCTAGGATTCTCAACCAAGAAATCAAAGACCACCATTGGGCAGTGTATGCAGCATTCTGTTTACATTGAGATATTTCAGTACTTATACTAGTTTTTTCTTGGATTGCAAATATATAATTTCAAGAATTGTGCACTCTGAGTCTGGAGAAAGGCTAGTAAATGAGGAAACTGGAATGGAAGGAATATGTGATAATACTTACTACTTTCACCCTACACTCTTAGTTTAAATTAGTCCTTTTTAACACTTCCCATGTTTACGCTTTTGTGTCGCACTGCTGTATAGGACAACGTGCCATTTAATGGAGCATATAATTATTGAGTCATGGTACTTACTATTCTTTGTTTTCGACTTAGCTAACTGTGGTTTAGTGTGTAAGCCTGTAGGGGTGCAATATTTCTTTATTCAATCCTAAAAAGGATGTGGAAACCAGGATGTCTAAAAGTTAGTATGGTACCCAAATTACATAATGGAGTGACCCTCATCGGTAGCTAATTTTTCTAGACTTATATGCGTTAGGTTGTAGTTTCTGGCTCTATACCTCACAGAATTCAAACGATCTTTACTTCAATTACCTATTTGCTGTTGTTATGAAATGTTCTGCAAATTTAAATATAATTGTTCATAGTTTCCACGGAGTTGTTCGAATGAGTTTAGCAAAAATATTATCTTTCATTTAGTATCTAGTTGCTCAACGCTTCTTTCTCCTTATTAAAACATTTATTACATCTATCTATTATTAAGTCCCTACCTTTTGGCCGATTCACAGATGGAAATGGTTTTAAGACCAGCACAATGAGACTTGGTGCTGATGCAGTTGTTTTTACTCGTGCAATCCGTGGAAGGTAGATAACCTTCATTTCTTTCAGTATTGATTTATTTTGAATCATTGATGGAATTTGTTGGATTTTCTGTATTTATTGATGATTATCACAATTTGCAGTAATGTTACCTTGAGTGTTGGTTTGCTCTCTTACACTTTCTTGAGGAAAACAGTGAAGGATGACATAGTTGTCCCCATGGTAATGTCATGTTGGATTAGTAGTGTGCCGGGTTGCAGCTTTCTCTCGTGCGCTGACATTTTCTATCACTATTACAGCTCGATTTTCAAGACCAAGATGGCAACATCGTACCTTTGGTGTATGGTTCACAGGCTGATTGGGACAGTAGCTTAAAGATAATGCTTGACTGGTCCCCTTTTTCTTCAAAGGAAGAACTGCTACAGCAGGTGCATTCATCCCTACAGTATTTAGTCCATTCCCCACTTCCCCTGTCATATTTTGAGATCAAATAGTGAGTTTTCGTAGTCAGTATGGTAATTGAAGTTGTTCTTCAGTGCAATGTACCCAAGCTTGGTTATTTGATTATCACATATTCTGAACCTATACCAGATGACCATAACCAACTGTACAGTGTACAGCGATATCTTATGTTTTTGATAGGCAACTGATTCTTTTGTATCTACACACTTATGGATAGTTTCCTTGTGTACTCAGTTTGAGGATATTGATAGCCATGGCACTAAGGTGGTGATATACAATCTCTGGATGAATGATGATGGCCTTTTAGAACTTGACTTCGACGATGATGATGAGGTAAAATTTCTTGCAGGTTTGATTGCAAGTACTATGCATTACCTTCACATATTTTGTAAAGAACATCCAAATGAGTGTTTAAGCGTTTGAGCATCTTTTATCAACAAGAAAAGCAAACACAGTTACAAGAGTTTAGAGGTGGACACAAGGACCCTCCTCTCAGTACACACATCACAAACCCAGACAGACTGAACATGAAATTATATGTTTATACGCACATGTGCTGTTTCTATATTGTTGTTGCAGAGCAGATTACTTGTGCATGTGTTCACAATTTGTACAAAAATAGACAAACTGAACAGGAATTTATGTTGTTCTTTACTTGCAAAACTTGGTTACTGTTCACATATAGTCTTCATACTCTTCCTGCAGATCTAGTTTCTGTGAACTTGTTCATAATCTACACATATTAGACAGTGGCTGGGGCTTGAAGGAAATCACAGTGGGGGAAAACAGTGGTGACTCTAGGATTTTTTGAAATATGTTTTTTATATTGTTGAGAAAATCGTCCATACAAAATATATTAACACTTTCCTACAGAAAACTAAGGTTTAAATTCGCAAAATTATAAATGTACCTTATTCATGGCAACGAAAAATATCTCAAATAACTGGATATATAAACTGCAAATTCCTAGTGTGTAAACTCTCAATTGCTGCAACATCCCAGCGTGCCTACGCTGTAGATATTTATTTAGGGAGGCCAATGTTGTAAGATGGAATATTCATCTACTCAATAGATGGGCTAGAACTTATTTTGAATTGGCCGGTGTGGTAAGTGAGAGATAGCAGAGGCGGGCTGGACAGATGGTTTCATGGCCCAAAATGTAGCTTTCGTACTCACCAAAGGTCCAATATTACTAGACCGATGTGGCAGTGACCGGTATGGGCTAAAATTGCCCAGGTTCGCCCTTCCTATGCTCCGCCAGTGATATTAGATGATGAGGCAATAGTTGCTATTGTTCTTGGCTTTAGTTCGGGCAGAGCATGGCTCCATACCACTCTTCCATCATCGTACTGATTACGTTGCTATACCTCTATTGCTCAATTTCAGGACATATTACTTAGAGATCAAGCTAAAGACAGTGGCGGATTGACAAAGATCCAAAAAGAAGTTATTCAGCAACATATATCCCACAGACTCAGATTCTCATTGCGCGTAGGTTTAATTTCGTTGTGCACTAGACTTTTTCCTATCTGGCTTACATATCTGATGAGTAATTTGTTTTGTCAATTTGCAGGCATATACTTCCATCCTTTACCTTAAGAAGTATGAGAATTTCCAAATTATATTAAGAGGAAAACCTGTTGAACATATAAGTGTTGCTAATGATCTGAAGTTCAAGAAAGTTGTTACTTACAAGCCTCAAGTCACACATGATTCTCAAGTGGTAAGTAATTGTGTAAAGTTGTTACTAGCCTCAAGTCACACATGATTCTCATGTGGTAAGTAAATGTGTGTGATAGAGACATGGGTTTTGTACATCCGAGTACACATGCTTTCTTTATTTTAAGAAATTCAAAACGTATGCTTTGAAATTTTCAAAGTTCCTCCAAAAAACTCACATGCTGATATTACAATGATGTACATATTTGCAAAATTCTGTGCTAAAATGAGTTGATTTGTACTAAACTAAAGTTCTAAGATTTTTGAGTGACCTATGCTTTTGCAATGTCTGGTGAAGAAAATAGTTGATTTGTAGTATGAACTAAAAAGAAAAGCATGAGAGGCTAAAGATACATGTTTATATGCACTAACTAAAAAGAAAAGCATGAGAGGCTAAAGAGACATGTTTATATGCACTATTTTTGTAATTTTGCAGAGGCAACAAAAATATTAATTTATGCATGAGACTTACAGCTGCTCCCCTTGAGACTATAATTGTGTATAAATGTCATTTTCCCATGTGCCGCTCCTTTTCACGATAGTCTGCATATAATTTCGTTTATACTTTGTTAGTTTTGTCTCGGATTCCATTGGTTTGTCTGTTCAAACTGATTGTAGTTGCAGAAATAGTCACTTCTGTTCACCGCTGCATTTCAATTGAAACTGTAGGTCTCAGTGAGGGTAGATATTGGATTTGCAAAGGAGGCGCCAGTGCTGGGCATTTTTGGGATGAATGTATACCACAAAAATCGATTAATAATGGTAACCACTCTATCCAGTTTTGAGTTATTTGTTCATTCATTTTTCTTATTGTTGTTATTTCTATTATGTACTATATTGCTTGGATTGGATCTCAGCATGTAGGCAGGGTTTATCTTTCACTACTAAGAACTTGGTATGTCATCTGTAATGACAATTGGAGAAGTATGACTCCTGGTGGACCGGTGTGTCAGTCTGACTAGATAGTTCTACTAGCTGTACTTCTGTAGTGGGTCATTTTGAATCAGCGAGTGACATAAGTTATTTGTTGCATGCTTTTTTGCTACTTGATCACTTATCCTCAGTATTCAAGTAGTGAATTTGTGGAACAGTAAAGACCTAAAGGGTTCTTCTGTAATCATTATGAATACTTCTTTTGTGTGTGTGTGCTAGTCATCGTTCTTAGAGAACATCTGTGTGGGTGTGATCTGGGTTGATGTCTTCTTGCTATAGAGGGCCAGGACTCAAAGAAATTTGTCTTCTGTTTTTATTTTATTTTTATTTTTATAACTGGCGCTAACCATTTTAAGACTTGCAGAATGCATTTTGGATCGATACGAATGTTGAACTGTAAAATACACCTATCAGTTTAGATACTAATGTTAACTGTAATATCAGTGATTTCCCCTCAGATAGATACTAATGTTGAACTGCAAAATAAAATACACTTACCAGACTCCCCAAGCTTTACCCTTGATCGTCCTCGGGCAAGAGAAACATCCGCGGGGAACTTAAAGTTTGAGAGTCCCATTGTTTGATCGTAGTTGAATCTGTTACATAAGGAATATCAAGCTGCCAGTATGAAAAAACGAAAAACTTACCAATTTTTTCAGGCATCTGTCTAGTTTCTATGATAATCACAAGGGCCCATTTACAGGACAAGGCCATAAGTGTCTTTATGAATCTTAACAACGTCATGGCATGCTCAATTAGCTCTTAACTTAGCTAGTGGAGAAGTTAGCACTTAGCAGTATTTTCTTGCATATTTTTTTCTGTTGTCAAACATGTTGAAATGTCAAAATTCTTATAAACAATTCAGCTGTTGACCTTAATAAAATCTTAAGATTCTGAGCTGGGCTGACTATCTAAAATGTACAATTCTAGTGATTCAACTGTGCAATACATCGGTCGAAATTTACTTTCTGTAGAAAGATCTGTTGCGTCACAATTTGGGCGAAAGACTTACTTCCAGTAAAAATCCTTTGCAGCCCTATTGGAAGGTTCTTCAGGAAGGATCTAGTAGAGGGAGGAGTGTTGTAGGTGAGTTTCATATGTTTACTACTTTCATCAGTGTTACTTTGTTTGTTATTTCTTTGGAGTGACACTTGCCATGATTTAGGTGTACTTGAGGCAAATTTTATTGAGCCGGCGCATGACAAACAAGATTTCGAGAGGACTCCACTATTCATCCGGCTAGAGACAAAACTTAGGCAGATTATCATTGATTATTGGTAAGTATCTTTGGCCACTTGGTTCAGAATCATCTTGTGATGCTAATCAGCTATTAGTTACTCATCCTTATCAAAGATATAGCATATTGCATTTTAAATACTTGAATAAGCTTCATAAGAAAGAAGAAACTCATTGCTGATCACTGTCGCTGTATTTAAGCAACTCATTGTTAGTAACAGTACCTCAGATCACTGTAATTGGTATTACCACATGTACTAAATTGTGTGGCAATACCACATACCTTGGGCATGCTGCACGCAGCCATTTGTCCTTATTCTGTTTCATATAATGTAGATTCCTGTGTTGGTGTTTGCAGGAAAGAGAGGTGTCATTTGGTAGGTTACCAGCCAGTGGATCCACAAGTAAAGTCTCAGTACAAGGATGGTCGTAAAGATTCAGGTGGTCCTGGGCCTAAAGTTCAGCAGAAATCATCAACTGATCAGAGGATTGGAAGGCGGTCATCAAATTTGCTACCGGAAACATATGACGATGCAGCAGCCATGGGACTGACAGCTAATGGTGCAGGTATTATTTCTATACAACGGTTCCTCTTTTGGCCTTTCATCATTTTAAAAACTGCGAGTTCTTATCATACTGCCGTGTTCCGAGATGCCAAGTGAACACATGGAAGTGAGAAATATTACTTACCTGAAATATGTTCGGCTGTTTAGCTTCTGTTCAACTGAAGGTTGTCGTGCAACTAAATAATGGTGTACACTGTACAGTACCGAATAAAAAAATCTTGTGATGCTGCTTACCCTTTTAGGGCAAAGCTAGTGAGCTGCTTGTCAAAACAAAAAGGTCAAGAGCATGATTTTTTCTCTCTTTTTGTATTATTAATCATATGGAATATATATATTGAAACTAGCATGTGAGCGAACATCTTCCCTAAAGCCCTGTAGAATGTAGGAGCCTAGGTGGAATGCCAGAGCAGCTCCTGATTGGATCTTGACTTGGTCAGTTCGGGCATATCAAATGTCCAGGTCTGCTTGTTTAGGCGAAGAATGGGATACATGGAAATTCTATAGGTAGCATGTTTCATCTAATCTTGTTTGTGAAGAGATAATTGCTGATATACCACGGAGTAACGTTGCTCATACACCACTTATTTTCAACTTATTTCCCATAAGCCCATCCCTATGATCCATGTGACTGGTGCGATGAGGCCATTTGTGTTGCTAGGCCATGCAAATTAGGAGTATCTTGTTGTCTGAAATAAGTTTGTTTGATTTTCTTGAGAACATTATTTCATAGTTATTTGTACAAGTTATTTCTACACGAGAAGGTAAATCCCGTGTTAAAACTTAACAGTATAGACACATATTTAGAACCAGGTTCCTCTATGAAGTATTTTGTGGTATGCAGATATTTTTCCACTGTTTGCTCTTTGACATAAGTTGACCAGAACTTTTTTTTCTTCTGATTTTCTGTTTTCCTAGACGAGAATCCACATAATTTCTGAATGTTTTTATTGTATAATTTATTCTGTTCTTACTATTTTATTTTACCTAGGTTTTGGTCGGCAAGTTTTTGGTCAAGCACAAGAGAATAGTATGAATTCAGCAGGCTTGGAAGAGGTTTGCACCTCTTTGGCTTTCCGCTTACACTTGAGTCATGTTGTCCTGGTGAATGTTGTTCTTTTGGTTTTCGTTTCTTGGACCCCTAATGTAGCTCTTGTTGACAATAACTGTGCCTTCTGTGTCCACTTTCTTTACCAATGGATATTTTCCCAATGTAATAATAGCCCCTTCTAGGCACATTTCACAAGTTCCTGAATTGTTGCTCCCTTAATCTCATTTTTTTTGCTGATGCAAAAGGCTTATATAATGTGCACAGCCATTTGGTATGTTTTGGCACTAGGTGAGGGTTCTTACAGTTCGCAATCTAGCATGATGCAAATATAATGGTGAATTCCTATGTTATGCTACAACTAATTACTCTTTTGGCATGCACACATGTGATATTTTTTAATATGGAGTAGAAAAATGGAAGATATATTGCCTGCTGCCTCTGCATCATAGATGCACATAGCCATGCACACACATCTGATCATTACTCCTTTTATTATCATTTTTTGCGGCATTCAGGATCTAGTAGAAACTGGCTCTCATGGTGTACTTGATCCCAATTTCATTGAGAAGCTGAGTGAAGAGAACATTTCTCTGTTCACAAGGTAATTTCTCATGGTGCATTCAAGTTCAGCTTGATATAGTTAACGAAGTTCTCCAACTATCGCTATAGAACTACTTTCCAGATGGATTTCGTACTTACATGTCATTTTAAAATTCCTGATAGGTTCTGAACATGATGTTGCTGTTTGTACGTTAGATCTTTTTTCTCTCAATGTTGCGCATGCCATTAATTGCACCATCAGTTACATTACCGTTATTAGACGAATCATTGAATGGCGTGTGACTTAAGTTTGTGACTGTTGTAACATGTTTCGCTCTGAACAGGCATCTTCTTCTAAATTTCACCTCATCAGATCCTATAAATGGGCTGTCCTTTGGACTACAGTATGCTAGGCTATACAATTATTACTTTAAGTGGAGTGACTGATCGAGTGAAACAAATATGGCAGATGTGCCATAGTTTTATGCGGCACCATCCTTCAAATTTGTTAATTATATATAGTCAAAAGTTATATTTTGAAGGTGGAATGACTGATCTACTAAAATAAATATGGCACAGGTCTTATGTGGCTCTATCCTTTCAAATTGTTTACTATACATCCAAAAGTTATAAAAGAAGTTAAATGTGCAATTGTGGGTTGAAGTTTGAACCTACAAATGCATTTTGAAGCAACTTAATCAACCTTTTCTTGCTGGACTTTTAACCGTTTATTTTTCACGAGGAAAGTTGGTGCTAACTGGAAATCTGGTCATGTTCTTTTTGAGTGGTGTCCAGACTTTTGGCAGTTTCCTTATTATCACAAAAGAGCTTAACATGTAGTTCTGTTTATAGGCTAGGTGATTGCGTGTTTTGAAATCACTCTTTATCATTTTTGCATACTTAACTTAATATCATTCTTTTCAGGCGCGAAGAACTTCGACAGCGAGATACACAGTTGAAGCAGACAGTATGTCATACCGTTTGAAGTGATCAGTTAATGGCTGGCTGGCATATTGTGTTTCTTGATCAAATCTGAATGGTTCTTTTGTAGATTGGGCAGTTGGAGCATGAACTAGAGGAAACAAAAAGGAAATGCTCTCAGCTTTCTACTGAGTTGCAGGCACGGAAGAGCCAGCAGCAGCTCCCTTACATGCAAAGGTTAGTTTGACTACTCCTGACATCATGTTTTTTGTAAGGGCTGTGCTTCGGACTATATACCTGCATAGTTCATTAATCTCACATACTTACATTAAAACACCATACAATAAATTATTTTACCAACATAGATGTCTTCGGGTTTGCGAGTTTTCAGTATGCAACTTCGACCATTACTTTTTGTGCAAGCATGTAATGCAAAGTAAGTTTAAGCAAAACTGCAAGACTATTTTTTCCCAAAAATTTAATCTCACCATTTGCAATTACTCCCTTTTTTTGAAAGATAATATATTAAAATGCTAGCAAGCCGCCTCATTAAAAACCTTCCAGCCCCCTTAGGTACCCTGGTAAGGAAAAGAGTGCGTCAGAAACTTGCAGCCCACAACTCACACCAAGTTACAATCAGCCCCAAGGCTGTGAACTAGAAAAGCAGGTGGCTCAGCATCCCAGGAAAACGACCCATCTTGTAGGCTTATATATTTTGCACAAGAATGAGCCGCCTGGTTAGCCTCGCGACGAGCATGAACTAAGCTAAAATTTGTAAACAACAAACTCAACTCACTAATCTCATCTAAGACCTGCTTGATTTGCAATTACTCCCTAACCAACCTAGATTGTTTTGAAATAATTAGAGAGCCTAGAAAGCACCCCTGGCCGAGCTTTCACCTGTTTGTGCAAATAAATCTAGTCGGTTGTGTGAAATTTTCGGCCGAGTCAATTTTTTTTTGAAACAAAGCTCCTTGGTTTATTGGCCAACGAGGCTGGTTAAGTCAAATATTTTTGGCTGAGTCAAATAGGTTGAATTGTCTGCAAATACGAAGCTCCTTGATTTATCTTTGCAGTGCATGAGAAATGCACATTGTATTTCTTTGGCAATGCAGTATTGATCAACGAGGCTGGTTAAGCTAAATTTGTCTTTTTTCCCAGGTAGTATCTCATTAAGGGCATGGAGCGGCAACCAAAGCTAACAAAGAATTCAAGGTGTAAAGTGCTGACGTTGTTAATATTCTTGCTAGTACTAAGTAGGGATCAGTTGTAGTTGAACTACTTGGAGGAACATTACGACGTAAAATTCCAGGTGTGCGTACCAGCATGGTTGTGTGATGTATATATGTGCCACGATACAGTCCAGGACGTCGTCTCCCCATATATTTTGTGCTCGCCATGGGAATCCTGTGAACTCTTCTCACATTGCTTTCACGAATAGTCTGTCAGATTATGCAATATGCGGTTTATGCAATGAGCTCATGCTTACATGTAAGTGGGGTTGACATCTTGAAAAAGAAATTATCTCCCAAACATGCAATGAACTCATGCTTACATGTAAGTGGGGTTGACATCATGAAAAAGAAATTATCTCCCAAGCATCTAAACCCGTGTGAACGAGTGCGGTAATTGGAGGCCTCTTTGTTTAGAAAAGAAAATTGATGACAGACACTTCACCATGCATCATACGTAACGCGTATAAAAAAATATGCTATGAGAAAAAGACGCAGATGCATCCGGTTTCTGCAACAAACATATGCTTACATGTACACGTTGCACCTTTTTCTACTTTGAATATTGTGATAACCATGTACAATGAAACAAGTTCTCATGGGGAATTTAGATATATTCTTCCAGCCAATGGATAATTTAGCCAGGGGTAAATGAACTGATCCTGATGTTTTTTTTTAGAATAAAGCGCTGTGTTTATATTAACTCAGAGAAACATCCATTACAATAGTGTTTTCAATACTAGTTGGTGGAGGAACACCAAGCCAAAACCTATCAACTTTATTAACTCAGCCTTCTTTCGCTAGCACATGTACATCACCATTAGCAGTTCTTCGTACAGCACAAACCGAGACATCAACGAAACCCTAGAGGAGTTCCTTTATTTCCTCGATGATTGGTCCATAGAGAGACCCATCGCGTTCCTTCTGCACAATCTTCATTGCGACCCCTGAATTATCCGTTTCACAATCCTCTGGATCTGATTGTCCTTGGCAAGAATTAACCCCTGTCGGCACGCAAAGAGTTCGGCACTTTCAACATGGACAACATGGGTGAAAAAATGGCTGGCTCCTGCTTGGAAGTCTCTATGGTGATCCCTAAGGACCCCCCCCACTCCGTTGCCTTCCGACTGGTTGAAAGCGCCATCAGAGTTGATCTTATGCCATTGGTACTCAGGTCAGAGCCAGTGCTCCATAACCTTAGAGGTCGTTTTCAGAGGTTTCACAATTCACATGAATCCCATTGCACTCTTCAACCACAACACACGTCTGTAGCGCAATGAACTTCGGGTCTTTAAGGTTCCGCGTCTCGCGAGCATCATTTCTAGCCTGCCATAGATTGTACAACATGGTAAAGAACCAAGAAGTCTGATCTGCTGAGCTCTTGCCAATCCAATAGGGTAGCCATCATTTCTAGCATGGCATGCTAGTCTTTTCGGCGGGGGTTCTAGTTGATGCTCGTGTGCTTTGTAAGCAAAGAGCATGCCATTGCCGAATGGAGACATGTCCAGAAGCAATGTGCCAAACTCTCTGTTCTGCTGCACGCTAAACAGATAACGATGTTTAGTACCCACTGCCAGACCATTCTCCACCAAACGCCAGACATGGAGCTTAGTTTTTATAGAAAAACTCATTTAGCTTTGCTTCATCCCACGCCCCTCCCTTAGGTTTTATGAAATCACTGACTTTCTCCAGGAAGTTTTCATGTCTCCTTCCCAGTGGATACGGAGCCCAATATGCGGAATCCAACAGTCATTGGTAACACTAATTAACTGACCATTGCCGATACGCCAGATCAGGCCAGCTTTAAGCAAATCTCTTCCATGGATTATCCCTTTCCAGGTATACGAGGCACGTTTTGGGCAGCCGACAGACATAAAGTCACCCTGTTTAAAATATCTTGCCCTCAAAACCCTTGCACACAGGGGTCCGTGATCATTCTCCAACCCTGTTTGGCAAGGAAAGCTTGGTTAAAACATTCATAATCATGGAAGCCCCTGCCTCCCTCTCTTTACTCTTGCACATACGTTCCCATCCTATGCAATGAACCTTCCGCTGACCATCCTTGTCACCCCACCAAAAATTGGAAGAAATTGAACTAAGTTGTTTGCACATATTTTTGAAGAGTTGAAAGCAGCTCACTGTATATGCAGGAACTGCCTGTAACACCGACTTGACAAGGACACATTTCCCTTCCTTAGACATGCCTTGCCCTTTCAAGGACCCCACCAAGTTGTTTTCACTAATCCTGATGTTGATTGTGTGTTTTAGGACCACCTCATAAAATTTTATCAGTGTTGTAAAATAAACGTGAGAGAGCACCGAAAAAGGCTGTGGAAATTCGATTGTCCACGAAATACAGATTACCCCAAGAAAGAAATCATTCGTCAAGTTGTCCCATCTGATTTAATGGGCCTTCAACTTCGCTTGGGGCTGCATCAGTGTCAGCCCAAGCCCAGCAAAAAGTGAAAAAAGAGTCTTCTTTATGTTAAGACCTCCAAAACCCTAGCAACCTCTTCTCTCTCTCTACTCCCCGCGCGCCACAGCCACCGCCGCCTCACCACCGCGAAGGCCTCCATCTCCCCAGACCGGAGCAGCCGGAACCCACCATGGCGGGCGGGAAGATCCAGAAGAAGCGGCACGGGGGAGGCGGGGGCGGCGGCGGCGCCCGGCTGCAGGGCGGGATCCCGTTCGAGAAGTCCAAGGGCCAGCATATCCTGCGGAACCCAGCGCTGGTGGACTCCATCATCGCCAAGGCCGGCCTCAAGCCCACCGACACCGTCCTCGAGATCGGGCCCGGCACGGGGAATCTCACCAAGAAGCTGCTCGAGGCCGGCGTCAAGGCCGTCGTCGCCGTCGAGCTCGACCCGCGGATGGTTCTCGAGCTCAACCGCCGGTTCCAGGGAAACCCCCTCGCCTCACGCCTCAAGGTACTAGCTCTTACAGTTTTTGTACTACTATATTATGCAAATAATTTCGGGGATAAGTTCTGCTGCTGTGTCGGTTTTGTGCTGTGCCCGCCCCGCAATTCCTGCTTGAGATGACCAGTTTGCGTGCGGTACTGTAGCTGTTCTGTGAGGGGAAATTGGGTGTTCGATTTTCTGCTGTGCAGATCATTTTTGGTGACCTGTATACTGTAATTGGGAATATATTCAATTTAGGCGGCACATGGAGAACTTGGGTTGGTATGGTGTTTGTGTTCATGGAACTGAATTGTTATGTGCTACAAGGGTATAGCTCTGTTTTCTGTAGTAGCGAGTTAATCAGTGCTACATGGTGATTGTTCCTGTGAGTTCAGTGTGATAGTTCTATGTATGACCGCGAGTTATCCTAAATAAGTTTTGCTTATACACGAACTGACAACTATGCTATCGATGATTGTTACAGTTACTAAGCACTGTTGCATATCGTCATTTGTGATTATACAGAAATGCTTCATGGCTGATCACATAGTATAGTATTGGTGTGTCAATAGTTCTATGTAGTTGCAATGTTAACTGAATATGTTTGTTAATAATGATGAGTATTCTCGTGAATCATAATGCAGATTATCCAAGGAGATGTGCTTAAATGTGATCTTCCGTACTTCGATATCTGCGTGGCGAACATCCCATACCAGATCTCATCCCCTCTTACATTCAAGCTTCTGTCGCACCGTCCAATCTTTAGGTGTGCTGTGATCATGTTCCAACGTGAGTTTGCCATGAGACTTGTGGCGCAGCCTGGAGACACTCTCTACTGCCGTCTATCAGTGAACGTGCAGCTCTTATCACGTGTGTCACACCTCCTGAAGGTTGGGCGGAATAACTTCAGGCCTCCACCTAAGGTTGATTCTTCAGTTGTGCGTATCGAGCCCAGGAAGCCCCTCCCTCCTGTCAGCTTCAAAGAGTGGGATGGACTTGTCAGGATCTGCTTTAATCGGAAAAACAAGACCCTGGGCTCCCTTTTCAAGCAGAAGCGTGTCCTTGAGTTGCTAGAGAAGAATTTCAAGACAATGCAGTCCCTCCAACTCGCCCAAGAATCTGGAATGGCTGAGGAGAAGATGTCACCGGATGATGTCGCATTGCTTGCGAATATGGTTGAGGACCTGAGCATGGAGACTAGTGATGAGAAGGATGATGATGACATGGAAATGGATGATGGCGATGTGGCAGATGATCGTGCTAGTTTCAAAGAGAAGATTATGGGCATATTGCAGCAGGGTGATTTTGCAGAGAAGAGATCTTCCAAGCTGAGCCAAATTGATTTCCTGTACTTGCTGTCTCTCTTCAACAAAGCAGGCATACATTTCTCATGAGGAGCGCCTAGTCAGCCAGCTTGAGATAAATCTTGACAACCCGTTTTTATTTTCTGGTTCATGTGTTATGCAAGTCCTATATAAGTTGTAGGTCCACTATGTGCTATAAGTTGAAATATTTTTGACGTCATCGGTTTTGCCCCAGCTTTAGATAACTCTAATAGATTTGAGAAGTTCTACATAAAGAAGTTCAAACATCATCGCATACTTCTGCTTCTAAAATTTGTATGGTTTTGTATCGCCATGTTATTGTAGATGTATTGTTTGGTTTGCCTGCTACGAATGCCAATCTTAGTTACTGGTATTTTGACGTTGGTTTTATGATCGAACTGAATCTATCAAGCTACTTTTCTTGTCTAGGAATCAAGTGTGGAAGAATTTTTGAAACTACTTTTCTTGTCTAGGAATCACGGTGGTTTGGTATGACACACGGCAAAAGATGGGGGGGGGGGGGGGTCAGGGGTCAACAGTGTGGAAGTCGACTGCCCAGACTAACGTGTTGAGATTTCAATCCCTACTTCCCGAGTAGACCGCAAACCAGTCCAAGTCTTTCGTCTCACACAGATCTCTCTCTCGCACACTGTATAACTCACGCACTATATTCTGTGACCTGTGTCCATCTCTCTGTAACTCGCACCTTGATAGAGAGAACACATGGATATTGCCCTCTCTGCCGTGACGAGCGAAATAATCAGCCGGTTTGCGTCTTTCCTCATTAGCAAATACAGAGAGCACACATGCCTTATCAAGAAGAAGAGGAACCTAGAATCGCTGCGTCGGCTCCTTCTCAGGGTTCACTGCGTCGTCGAGGAGGCCGAGGGGCGATACATCACAAACTCAAGGATGCTGCTGCAGCTCAGGATGCTCATGGAGGCTATGTACCGGGGGTATGATGTCTTGAACACCTATGGTCCCTTAGAACAGATCAGAACACATGTGGAGGTTAGTGGCTCTTATACCATGGCTTTCCCTATCGTCAGACGTTCTGGTAGCAAGGAGGTGCAGACTGCACTGGAAACTTTGGAGGGCGCCACCACAAACATAAACGAATTCATCACGCTCCTAACAGGCTGCGAACGCATGTTTCGCAGCCCGTATAGTTGCTACCTTTACATGGACAACTTCATGTTTGGCCGCCAAGTTGAGAGGCAGCATGTCATGAACATCTTATTGCAGGATAATGATCCCCATAGGGGTCTGACCGTGCTGCCGGTCATCGGTGGTTGCAGAGTAGGCAAGAAAACTTTAGTCTGGAGCGTTTGCTCCGACGAGAGGATCTGTTCCCGCTTCTCTTCCATTATCCATGTCAATGGATGTGAGATTCAAACAATTGACCATGACAGCTTCAGTAATGTCAGGACTTTGGTTACCGTTGAAATTCAGTCAGATGTGGATGACAAGGAATGGTACAAGTTTCACTCACTGCTCCTGACTCGCACGGGTAAAGGAAGCAAGGTTGTGATCATAAGCCGGCTGGAGAAGCTAGCGAGGTTCGGAACCGTAAACCTGGTACGAATCAATACCTTCTCACAAGAGGAATACAGCTACCTTTTCAAGGTCCTCGCGTTCGGTAGTTCCGACCTGGTGGACCATCCGCACCTAGCATTGATAGGGAAGGAGCTAGCAACAATGATGAAGGGGTCACTTGTCCATCTAAACGTGTACTCCAGCATGCTGAGAAACAACCTGAATGTTCCATTCTGGATCCGTGTCCTGAAACTGTACAGAACAATTATGGAGACTAATCTATCCACCTTCGGAGAACACCTGAGAGCTCTTCTTGACAAAGGTAGCACCGTAGACATCACTGAGTTCTCACCCTCATCATCGTCGTCTCGATTTATGCTACTGGTCGGTGGAAAGGACTCCTCCAGATCAGGTGAGCTCCCCAGGATGACATTTGGAGACTGTTGACGTCAGAAACCCCCTGACGGGCAGAGACGGTCAACACGGTAGAGCCGGAAACAACTAGGGCTGCGGCTGGCCCCAGTCCCTCAGAGCGACGGCCCGCAAAGCCTCCTGGTCGCACGTCCGATGTTTATCACAAGGGCGTGCCACCCGACCTATACCCGGTCGGGAAGGTGTGGATGATGCCTCGCTTAGTTTCCTCGCATGGCATACACGTAAACATTAAATCCGAGCCTCGATCGGCTCTCGAGTTATCTCGTGAATCGGCTCAAAGAGCCGATTCACCCATGATCCGACGGGGTGTCCGAATATATGGTGGTCCTGCTTGATCAAGGTAAAGCTAATGAGATCTACGACGATTTAGGGTTTTCACCGCATAATCGGATCATCCTACTCACGATTGGGCCTCGCGCTCGCGCACGGTGACCGTAAGCCGATCCTAGACAGGGCCTAAAAACCAACACGAGGTTGATCCCGGAACATCCTTTCTAGGGCTAGCAAACGCCACCCTACACGCCGCTGGATCCTCCAACCCTTTGTAAGGCCTAACTATTGCGGATGTTAAACTAATCCTTGATGAAACAAGGAGCAATCGTAACCGATCAGATCTACTAAACTATGATCAAGCGGGGTGCCGCCCCTACACCTAAGATAGGTGTAAGGGCGGCTAGACATGCAAGGGTTGCACTACGATAGCATGTAATATGAAGAACACTGCTAACCCTAACATATCTAAGATAACTACGTTGCTCGCCATCAAAAAGGCTTCAGTACGAGCAACACATGAACAACGTGGGCAGGCTTGTGCTGCCTAGATCGCAAGATGCGATCTAGGCAGCATGGTGCTTACCGGTAGAAACCCTCGAGACGAAGGAGTTGGCGATGCGCCGAGATTTGTTTGTGGTTGAACGTTGGTTGTTGTTTATTCCATAAACCCTAGATACATATTTATAGTCCAGCGGACTTTCTAATGTGGGCGTGCACCAAACCGTGCACGAGTAAGATTCTAACTTCTAAACTAAGATGCGATCTAATATGTTACGTATACGTGGGCAAACAAGCCCAACTTGGTATAAAAGGCCGATTCACGTATTTCTTCTATATATATTCTTCGAGTCCATCTTGATCGCGGCCCACCTCTGACTCGGTTAAATTCTGGTGATAACACATGCCCCCCTGGTTTTGGAAATGACATTTCCAAAATCATTATGCTCTTCTTTCGTCGGGTCACGTCGTGGCAGAGCAGAACTGCCGCAGAATCCTCATCATGATGCCTTGCCCCTTCCACTTCTCCACGTAGCCGCAAAACTCTCCTGTTGGGCAACATCTCCTCGGAAACTGCTGTGGCATTGAGTCTCTCTCATATCCCCTTTATTTAACCGTTCTAAACATCTTGCGTCTCCTTTGTTCTCCTCGCATTGGCACCAAAAAACCCTCTGAGCCGCCATGTCTTCTTCCTCCTCCTCCGAGCTTTCCTACTGGTCCGACTCCTCCCGCGAGACGCCGCCGGAAATTCGTGCCCCGGAAGACTGGGACGAGGAGAGCCATGCCTCCTCCATTTGGTCTGAGGACGACAAGTCCTTGACCAGCGGGGATGAAGATCTTCAGTTCCTCGCCGACGGGGAACCGGGAGTCGAAAAGCGAGGACGACCGGTTCTCCCGGGACGGCTGCCCCACCTCTGAAGAAGAGGGAGAAGAAGACGGCGACGACGACGACTCCCTCGAGGGCTACCCGCCGGCGAAACGCCTCCGCATGTGGTGGGACGAGGACAGCAGCGACGATGAAGACGGGGATGAAGCCCCCGTGGAGGGCTACGGGAGTAGCGACGAGGAGCCCATCGGCAGCAGTGCCGATGAGAGTTCTGAGGATGACGAAGAGGGCAGTGATGGCCCGTAGATTAGGATCTACTAGTATAGGCCTAGCAGTAGTAGATTGGTCAATAGACCCTTCTTTTGTTCTTCCTTCCTTGAGCAATCGGCTCCCCATTGTAAGAAATCCCAATACTAATGAAGAATTCCCTTAACTTGATTTCGCCGATTTCTTTCATGCTGAGTTTGTCGACTGTTGGCCTAATCCATGCTTAGTGACTGATGGCAACGCATCAGTTTCATGATAATCTGCGAGATAGGCCAATTTAGCCACCCCTCCAAGCTAGCCAGCTCTGCCGATGACGATGGCACAGCCGACCTTAGTAAGTCGGCGACTTGATCTCCGAGCGGCGACTTTAAAAGAGCCCCGGAACTGTCCCGGATGCTCAAACCGATGACTCGTAACAGTAACACCACTCTCCAGACCAGTTGTGTCGTAGGGCTAGCCGATTCCAACCAAATCGGCTCCCCAGAGCGAAGACCTTTAGAGCGAGCTGCCCCCCCGAGCCTTAATCAAGGCGAATCAGCCACATATGCCGACATTAGCCTTAACTCACGACGTAGCCCCAAGCAGAGAACCTTCAGGGTGAGCTGCCCCCCGAGCTTCTTCAATCTACTTCTTGCGCCTTGCAGATCAGATCAGTTCCTTCCTTACCCTGATTTGCGCATCTAGGTTGCTCTTGGCGTTGTTCTTGAAGAGAGGATCCGAGCCCTTAAACCACTCCATTGAGGAGTTCTTCCATTAAAATCTCCCTTCGTGCTCCATTGACCCTCTGAACGTACCAGTTATTCCTCTTGAGTCGATGGCCATGCATCGGCTTTCATATCCTTAAGTCGATGTCTGCTGCATCGGCTGTGCTCAAAATTTTTCGAATTTTTGAATTTTTTTTTACGGCCGACTTATGCATCGTCCCCCACACTTCAATACCCATCACCAAAGGATGAGCTACTTCTACTGCATATCCTCGTGTTTTATCCACTCAGGTGCCCCCGAGCCGATTCTCGTCAAGAGAATTGATGGTATCGGCTCTGTTGGATAACATGTTGAACCCAGGCAGAATGGATGGTGAGGATAATTTTGGCCGACTGCTGGAATCGGCCTCCATGTTGCTTGTTCGATGAAGGTTTTGTAATGTCCCTTCATAAAATCTTTTGGGGCCGATCACAAGGATCAGCCTCGCCACGTTAGCTTATTGACGAGCTCTTGCTACTCGCTCAGGCCGGTAGATAAAACCAGCCCAATCTCTGATTTTATCCTGTTGGTGCGCTCGCTGTCGTCCACCTTGAGTGCATCGTATAATCGTGGAGCACTAAGCTTCGTCGGAAGAACGAGCACCATGTTTGTGCCAGCCGATGTTTCATCACCGGCTTTCCTTTGCTTGGGGCGCCACTCCATTTTCCGTGGACGACCCTCTTCATCCAGGGCTCGCTGAATCTTAGCGGCCAGATCAGGCCTTGCCTTCCTCAATGTATGCAAGTATAACCTCTCGGCTTCCTCCAGGCCGCGCAATCGCTGAACCCTGCGTTTCTGAGAACGGCTGAGTCCATCAGGGCACCACCTTGGCCGGTGGTACCTGTCTTCTTCTTCCCCTTCGCCTTCTGAATCTTCGAGATCTTTCAACCGAGGGGACTCAGCCTCGTTTGCTCCGTGGCGGGAGAGGCCCTAGGCGCTTGAATACGGACACGTTGGCTGCCTCCTTCTTCTTCGGTTGCATTCTCGGGCGTTGCCGATTGTGGGCAATCGGCTCATTCCTGAATCCCAGCAGTGTCTGAAGAAGGGACAGTCCCAATGCCTATCCTTGTTGACTTGCTCCCCCAGCTTTTCCTTGGCACGGCGCTCGTGCTCCTCCTCATCATGATCATGCCGACGACGTCTCCCCGTCGTCCCTAGCCGCACGATCTTCTTCATCATCGCCGTTGTATCGCCGGCGTTGGTCATACTCGACTCACATACTTGTTGAGGAGGTGATCGGAGAGAGGTCGTTGATACCTTATGTTTTTCACCTCTCCCTCTGTGACGTAGCGCTTGCCGTCTTGGCGGAGCCGATCGCGTGGAGCGGCTTCCTCTGTATCTTTGCTATGAGAGCAGCTGCCCTCATCTCCGTCCTCACCAGAGTGGTGCCCAAGATCTACCATGTTGATTTTGCACGAAAATCCGGCTGGCACCCCCCATGGTAAGTACACTCCACCATGTTTACGGCGGGGAAGGGGTGTGTGTCGACCTTCATGGCGTATTGGTTGAAAATCAACCGTCCGTTTTCTATCGCCATTTGGATCTCGCTGCCGCCACACCCTGCAGCCGTTGGTGGTGTGGGTGAACGTGTTATGCCACTTGCAGTATGGCTTTCCGTTCAGCTCTTGCACCGTGGGGATCTTGTGGCCTTCGGGTACCTTTATATGCTTCTCCGTGAGTAAGAGATCAAAAATCTGCTCCGTTTTGGTCACGTCGAAGTCGAACCCTTTTGGAGGGCCTTGTGGCTTCACCCATTTGCAGGTCACGGGGCCTCGTCGCTCGAGTCCATTCAGCCACTGCTACCTCTCGATCTCCCGCAAGCACCTTCATCCTCATCCGCCTCAACCAGGGTCACCGTGCGCTTGAATTTGTCCCGGTAAACATCCGGGTGGCGCTGCTCATATGCCGACGCGCTCTCGCACCATGTGCGCCAATGAAGGGTAGTCTCGCTTGGGAGGCCACGTCCTTGATCGATGATGAGAGACCCACCACCGCCAACTCGATCGCTTCTTTTTCACTTATATGAGCCGAAAAGCATCGGTTCCTAATGGTCCCGAAGCGCTGGACGTATTCCGACACCGTTTCCCCGCGCTTCGTCGTACTTGCGCTAGATCGGCGATACCAACATCGGAAGCCTCCGAGTGATACTCGCTCATGGAACCGCTCTTCCAACCGCTTCCAAGTCCGGATGGAGTTCGGTGGCAGCGATGTGTACCACCCGAAAGCCGATCCCGTGAGGGACCGTGCGAAGAACCTCACACGCAACTCGTCTGATGCTGAGATCGTGCCCAGCTGTGCCAAATATCGGCTCACATGCTCGATGGAGCTGGAACCATCCGATCCACTAAACTTCGTGAAGTCCGGGAGCCGATATTTGGGTGGTAGCGGGATCAGTTCGTAGTCGTTGGGGTACGGCTTGGTGTAGCCGAACGCCTTCCTTTTCGGCATCATGCCGAACCGATCTTTCGAGATTGCACAAATCTGATCCGCTGTGATGGCCGGAGGTGTCGAACCCCGAAGATTCACCGGAGTGGCATACTTAACCAGCCATGCTTGCTTTTCCGGTTCTAAGCCAACCGCAGGAGCTGGGCTGTGGAGGTTTGTCGGAGTGGCGTACTTAGCTAGCCACGTTTGCTTCTCGTGATCGGCTCCCGACGTTCCTCCCGCCGTTCCAGCAGGCCCCCGACGTTGCAGCCTCGGTTCGAGAGTGCCCAGGCGTTGCGGTCCGGTACGTATGCGCACGCGTATCCGTGCGGGATCTCCTTGGGTGCCTCGGTAGGAATTGGTAGTCACTAGGATCACCACCAATCTTGTAGACGACGTATGCCGATGAGTTCGGCAGTTCCGGTGCTGCCCATGCGAACGGCTGGGGTTGGAGTGGCATCTCTCCCTTGAAAGTCCCCAGAGCCGGTCCCGACGGAGAATACCGGTGGCTCATGATTTCCTTGACGACGCGCAGAGCGACACGCTCCAAGGTGTTGACCAGGCTCTCAGAGTGGCGGTGCAGCGAATGAGCCACCATGTAGTTGATTTCCTGCCGCAGCGACCTGGTGCGTTCTTCTGACGGGCGGAAAGGTCCACTCCATCGAGTGCGCCTTCGGGTGTGAAACCCTTCCACCTGACGCCATGGGAGCGGGTTCGGTGGAAAGAGCCGATGAGTTCGGCTTCGAGGGTTGCCTTGATCTCGTCATGTTTCTTCTTGAGCTCATCAGGTAGATCCTCGTACGTGACCGGAGTATCTTTCGCCATCTCGGATGTAGACGGCGATGTTGTGGATGTCGAAGGTTGTCCCACCGGGCGTGCCAGAATGTGTTGACGTCAGAAACCCCCTGGCGGGCAGAGACGGTCAACACGGTAGAGCCGGGAACAACTAGGGCTGCGGCTGGCCCCAGTCCCTCGGAGCGATGGCCCGCAAAGCCTCCTCGGTCGCACGTCCGATGTTTATCACAAGGGCGTGCCACCCGACCTATACCCGGTCGTGAAGGTGTGGATGATGCCTCGCTTAGTTTCCCGCATGGCATACACGTAAACATTAAATCCGAGCCTCGATCGGCTCTCAAGTTATCTCGTGAATCGGCTCAAAGAGCCGATTCACCCATGATCCGGACGGGGTGTCCGAATATATGGTGGTCCCGCTTGATCAAGGTAAAGCTAATGAGATCTACGACGATTTAGGGTTTTCACCGCATAATCGGATCATCCTACTCACGATTGGGCCTCGCGCTCGCGCACGGTGACCGTAAGCCGATCCTAGACAGGGCCTAAAAACCAACACGAGGTTGATCCCCGGAACATCCTTTCTAGGGCTAGCAAACGCCACCCTACACGCCGCTGGATCCTCCAACCCTTTGTAAGGCCTAACTATTGCGGATGTTAAACTAATCCTTGATGAAACAAGAAGCAATCGTAACCGATCAGATCTACTAAACTATGATCAAGCGGGGTGCCGCCCCTACACCTAAGATAGGTGTAAGGGCGGCTAGACATGCAAGGGTTGCACTACGATAGCATGTAATATGAAGAACAATGCTAACCCTAACATATCTAAGATAACTACGTTGCTCGCCATCAAAAAGGCTTCGAGTACGAGCAACGCATGAACAACGTGGGCAGGCTTAGTGCTGCCTAGATCGCAAGATGCGATCTAGGCAGCATGGTGCTTACCGGTAGAAACCCTCGAGACGAAGGAGTTGGCGATGCGCCGAGATTTGTTTGTGGTTGAACGTTGGTTGTTGTTTATTCCATAAACCCTAGATACATATTTATAGTCCAGCGAACTTTCTAATGTGGGCGTGCACCAAACCGTGCACGAGTAAGATTCTAACTTCTAAACTAAGATGCGATCTAATATGTTACAGATACGTGGGCAAACAAGCCCAACTTGGTATAAAAGGCCGATTCACGTATTTCTTCTATATATATTCTTCGAGTCCATCTTGATCGCGGCCCACCTCTGACTCGGTTAAATTCTGGTGATAACAGAGACATAATAGCAGGCTATGTTGTTCTGCCAATGAAGTTTGAGCTCGTGTGGGAGTCAAGGTTACCCCCTTACACCGTTATCTCTGCCACTTGTGTCGCAGAGAAGCATGAGCACTCAGCCATACCAAGGAAGAAACGCTGTAGATTAGATACGTCTATGTAGGCCATTTATGTGTCAGGCTGCTTCCTGATATAAAATCCAGTTGAGGGACTCTTCGATTCAATGGGATTTTATCTTATATCGATTTTTGGATGGTTGCCATATGATTTGCAGGACTGCAATTCTTAGGAAAAGTTCCTATGAAATTACTGTACTATGTTTTGGAGGAAAACTTCGATCCACTCCAAGTCTCCAACCTCCTTTTAGAATTCCTATGGTTTTCCCATGTTGTATGAAACACCATTTATTAGTCCTAAGGATTAAGGATAGCATAACACTCCAATCCTGCAGTTTTCCTATGTCTATTTTAGAACCCTATGTATCAAATAGGCCTAGAAGCATCACTTCTCGTTAACATAGTGTATATCCCCAATTTCGTCCTCCCAAATATGTAACGGTGTGCCCTTACACTCTTCTTGGTCCTTTCAGTTCAACAGATCCTCTTTTAACAATCTACAATTCTCTAGATAAAATCAACAAGAAATGCAAAGTATATGGATCTTTTTGGAGAAACAAAAGTGGTGAGGAAATATCCATGAAATAGACTGAGTAATTCGTGGTTGTATAATGGTACAAAAAATTGACGTTCTCTTCCAGCCATCTCAAACATTTGAGAGGCATTGGTTCTTTGCCTACACAAGAACTAATATCATATATAAGCCTTGCGATGCTTAAAGAACTTCGTCTTTCTCGTCGCTGATCTCCCTGCTGATTGACCTAGGCTTTCTATTTTGCTTGCTTCCTCTTAGGCTTGGATTCTTTATTGGCACACCAAATGGAAACACCAAGGGAGCACGACGAGTGAGCGCGGGAAGGGATGAGATTCTTCGGTTGTTCTAGCCCAGGAAGCTTCAAAGAGTGGGATAGACTTGTGAGGATTTGTTTTAATCAGGGAAAACAAAACCATGGCTCCCTTTTCAAGCAGAAGCTTGTTCTTGAGTTGCTAGAGAATTTCAAGACAATGCAATCTAGCCAACTTGCTCAAGAATCTGAAATGGGTGAGGAGAAGATGTCACCTGATGATATTGCATTGCTAGCTAATATGGTTGAGGATCTAAGCATGGAAACCAGTGACGAGAAATACAACGATGAAATGGAAATGGAAATGGATGATGGCGATGCGGCAGATGAGCGTGCTAGTTTCAAAGTTGAGCCAAATAGATTTCTTGTACTTACTGTCTCTCTTCGACAAAGCGGGTATTATATTTTTTGTTGAGGGACCGCTCAGTCAGCCAGCTTGAGATGAATCTTGACAAGGCATGCTTGTTTTCTTTTTGGGTCATGTTATGTAAGTCCTATACAAGTAAAAGTCATCCGTATGGTACTCTTATCTTAAATATTTTTGACACCATTGGGTTTTCCCCAGCCTTACAGAACTCGAATAGACGTACGGAAATATGTATATCCTTACATTAGTACTACCTCTGTCCATAAATATAATAGATGTATTAGATTTGTCAAAATTTAAATATATATAAATATTATTTAGTATATAGATATATCTAAATTTAGACATACCGAGGGAGTAGTAGGCTTGGTCTATCGTGACCATGTTGAGGGAGTGAATAATATTTGCTCCGTCTCATAAAACATGTCTTAATTTTGTAAAAACGTAAATGTATCTAGATACTAATAGTATCTACATCACCCCGTATCGAAAAAAAAAAACGAATAGTATCTACATATATATCCAAATTTAGAAAAAGTTAAGACAACTTACATGAGACGGTGGGAGTATCTGTTTTATTCGGCTGATCCAAATGGCAAATCATCGCCTGTATTTTAGCCCTGTTAGATCGGCTTCAATTTAGGATCGAACTGAGCTATCAACTTTGCCCAGATATCAAGGTCAAAGACACGGCATCAAGCTACAGTATAATACTACTTTTCTTGCGGTATCAAGGTCGACGTTTGGTATGACACGCGGCCAAAAATGGGCGTAAGGGTCAACAGTTCTGACGTCGAAGTGTTGAGGTGTCTATCCTAGACGATTGGTTCCCAGACTAAAGTGTTGAGGTGTCGATCCATAGTGAATCGCTGACCAAGTCTTGCATCTCAGATATCATATCATCATGCTCTACTCCGTATGACCGTGTTCACCTCGAAGTAACAGGTAGCAAGAAAAACATGGACATTGCTCTCTCTGCGGTGGCAAGCGAGCTAGCCAGCCGGTTCGTGTCTTTCCTCATCAGCAAGTGCAGAGACCAGGCATGCCTCAACAAGAAGAACCTGGAATCGCTGCGCCGGCTCCTTCTCAGGGTTCATACCGTCGTCGAGGAGGCTGAGGGCCGATACATCACCAATTCAAGGATGCTGGTGCAGCTCAAGATGCTCACGGAGGCCATGTACCAGGGGTATGATGTCTTGGACACTTATGGTCCCCTAGAACAGATCAGAGCACGAATGGAGGTGAGTGGCTCAGATACCATCAATTTCTCAGCTGTCAGACGTTTTAATAGCTCAAAAACTGTTAGCAAAGAGGTGCAGACTGCGATGGAAAAATTGGAGGCTGCCACCGGCAAGATAGCTGAATTTATCGCCCTCCTAACAGGTTGCGAACGCATGTTTCGCAGCCCCTATAGCTGCTATATCTACATAGATAACTTCATGTTTGGGCGCCAAGTCGAGAGGCAGCATGTCATCAACATCTTGATGCAGGACAACTACCCACTCAAGGTTCCCACCGTGCTGCCGATTATCGGTGGTTGCAGAGTAGGCAAGAAAACTCTAGCCTGGAGCGTTTGCTCCGACGAGAGGATCCGCTCCCGCTTCTCATCCATCATCCATGTCAATGGATGTGAGATTCAGAAAATCGACCATGGCAGGTTCAGTAACGTGAGGACTTTGATTATCGTTGAAGTTCAGTCAGATGTGGATGACAAGGAATGGTACAAATTTCATTCACTGCTGCTAACTCTGACGGGTGCAGGAAGCAAGCTTGTGATCCTGAGTCGTCTTGAGAAGCTAGCGAGGTTCGGAACCGTAAACCTGGTACGAATCAACAGCTTCACACAAGAAGAATACAGCTACCTTTTCAAGGTCCTCTCGTTTGGAAGTTCCGACCCGGTGGACCATCCGCAGCTAGCGTTGATAGGGAAGGAGCTAGCAACAATGATGAAGGGGTCACTTGTCCATCTAAATGTGTACTCCAGCATGCTGAGGAACAACTTAAATGTTCAGTTCTGGATCCGTGTCCTGAAACTGTACAGATCGGTGATGGAGGCTAATCTATCCATCTCTGGGGAACACCCGAGAGCTCTTCTTGACAGAGGTAACACCGTAGACATTACCGCGTTTTCACCGTCATCGTCGTCCTCTCGACTTGTGCTACAGGTTGGTGGAAAGCAATCTTCCAGGCCTGGTGAACTCCCCAGGATGACATTTGGAGATATAATAGCAGGCTCTGTTGTTCTGCCGGTGAAGTTTGAGCTGGTGTGGGAGTCAAGGTTACCCCCTTACACCGTTATCTCTGCCACTTGTGTCGCGGAGAAGCCTGAGCACTCGGCCTCACCAAGGAAGAAACGCCGTAGATTAGGCACATCTATGTAGGCCATTAATGTGTCAGGCCATCTGCCTCTTGATATGAGCTTCGATTGAGAGCCTCTTTGATTCAAAGGAATTTCAAATGATTCTCATCTTTAGGGATTTCCTATGGTAGCCATTTAATTTGCATAATTGCAGTTCTCAGAAAAAGTTCCTAAGAAATCATCTCTACAATGTTTTAGAGGAATATTTCCATGCCCTCCAACCTCTTTTTATAATTTCTATGGTTTTCCCATGTTGTACGAAACACCATTTATAGATCCTAAGGCCGCGCTTGATTCAGTGTTTTTTAGCCAAACCAGCCGTAAGATTAGGATCCGTAACTTCCTAATGAGCGTTTGGTTGGCCGTATTTCTCTCAGCCGTTTTATTTTGCCAGTTTGTTTCAATCACGCGAGCTTCACAAAATCTTACGGAGGTCCGTGTGATACGCCCGTTTTCAGCGAGCACAGCGAAACGGAGCCTTAAAAATCCAGCCCCAGCAAAATAATCTGATAAACCAAGCGGGGCCCGGATTAAGGATGTCATGACACTCCAATCCTACACTTCCTAAGTCTGTTTTTAGATACCTATGTATCAAAATAGGCTTAGAATGTATCACTTTTCCTTAACATAGTGTATACAACTATACATCGCCTAGTTCGTCCTCCTGGATATGTAACGGTATGCTCTTTTTTTGGCATGGTATGCTCTTACACTCTTCTTTGTTTCTTTCACTTCAACAGATTCCATTTTTAACAATCTCTTCATTTATGTCAGAGTGTTCCGTGTTTGCTCCTCCTATAGCGGTCATGGCATCTTCTCTCCGGCAACGGTGTGAGATCATCTAGTTTTAGGTCTTGGGCTTGGTCATGGTTGTTCTCGGACCTTGAGTGGGTTTGCCCTTTTGGCGAGAGTGGGCGTGGCCATGTGGTGTTGATGTTGTTGTATGGTTTTGGTCCGGCTTTCCGCTAATTAACTGTACGTTTTCTTTTTAACTAACGGATAAGACAAAGCTTTTGTCTTCGCTTAAAAAAACTAACAATCTACAATTATCTTGATAAAATCAACAAGAAATATAAAGTAGATGGATCTTTTTAGAGAGACAAAAAAGTGGCGAGGATATATCTGTGAAATAGACTTCCCGTTTGTATAAAGGTACAAAAATGATGTTCTTTTCCAACCATCTCAAATATTTGAGAGGCATTGGTGCTTTGCCTACACAAGAACTGGTATCATAGATAAGCCTTGTCATGCTTAAAAAACTTCGTCTTTCTGGTCACTGGTCTCCATGTTGACCTAGGCTTTCTATTTAGCTCGCTTCCTCTTAGGCTTGGATTCTTTATTGGCACACCAAATGGAAAGACCAAGGGAGCACGGCGAGAAGCATTGCCATGCTTAAAGAACTTCGTATTTCTTGTCACTGGTCTCCATGTTGATTGACCTAGGCTTTCTATTTACCTTGCTTCCACTTAGACTTGGTTTCTTTATTGGCACACCGAATGGAAAAGGGAGCACGGCGAGTGAGCGCGGGAAGGGAAAAGATTCTTCAGTTGTGCGAGCCCAATAAGCATCAAAGAGTGGGATGGACTTGTGAGGATATTTGTTTTAATTGGAGAGAAAAACATGTCTCTTTTCAAGCAGAAGCGTGTTCTTCAGTTTGCTAGAGAAGAACAGTACAATCCAATCTCTCCAACTTGCTGAAGATTCAGAAATGGATGAGAAGAAGATTTTTTTCGACAAGGAAATATATTAATATCGTGAAGATACTAATTACACACATCCTCTGCAATAACGCAGTGCCCCAATAACAATATAGATGCACACGACTAAAAAACCCTCTTTTATGACAAGTTTCAAACTAGTAAAGTAGATTCCTAGGATAAAGAAGAAGAAAAGTGGTCTAAGGGAACTCGCAAGGAAAGTTCCAACCAAGTTTGAGGGAGTTTTCACCACATTCACTCTGGAATGACTCTCTCCTCTCTCCCTTAACATATCTAAGGCCTCTTATCCGTCAACCGCACCTTAATAGCTGGATGATGCAAAGGGCCAACATCGGAGGATTGATTGAATAACCAAATCTCCCACCCCACTGCCGCTACTGCTCGAAAACCAACAAATTCACTTGCTCATCCGAAGCATCACTTTCCACAAATAGTACCCAACGTGTGTCCTAGCCGCCAAGGGCACCCCACTTGAGGAGGGTGTTTTCGAATCCGATCTTTCTACATGCCCATAAGAAGGGGACGGTGAATTACCATCAGGGCGGGCCTAGAATTCCATGTACGCCTATTCCACGGACACCCCCACTCCCGAGTGAGGATTAGCTCCTATGATTAGCCTATGGTGGTAGGATTTCCTATCACAGCTAAAAAGAGAAAAAAGAATTACAAAAAAGCTCCGCTATAGTGATTTATTCCTTGTAGCAGCAGACCAAACACCACAAGACAACACCATAAATCCGTCTTCTTCAAAAGCAACACCTACAAGGAGGGAACGGTGCACAAGCGACATCGTCGCCCTGATCATAGGTTTTCACCTTGGAGAAGATCCGCGCTCTTAAAAACAATACCTTCAACAAAGTTATTGTTACGCACAATTAAGGTTAGACCTTGGATTTTCACCTTGAAGATTAGACTATGCACTTCTCCTGTGACTCACTCCCACTTGCCGATGCAGCTGCTCCAAGTCGCTAATCACCAAGCCAACCCTCATCTCCACCCAGACTCAAAGCATCATTAGTCCTGAGATCTCAACTTTCATGCCATTCTCCACCACTGACATCATCATGGAACTAAGGACATGTCCCATGATGGCAATAGACTGCAGAGCTTCACAATGTACATCACTAACACCCTCGCTCAAACTCATGGTAGATCAATGATACGTCTCAAACGTATCTATAATTTCTTATGTTCCATGCTACTTTTATGATGATACTCACATGTTTTATACACATTATATGTCATTATTATGCGTTTCCCGGAACTAACCTATTGACGAGATGCCGAAGTGCCGCTCCTCGTTTTCTGCTGTTTTTGGTTTCAGAAATCCTAGTAAGGAAATATTCTCGGAATCGGACGAAATCAACGCCCAGCATCTTAGAATTCCACGAAGCTTCCAGAACACCGGAGAGGCACCAGAGGGGAGCCCTGGGGGGCCCACGCATGTGGCCGGCGCGGCCCAAGGGGGGGGCGCCCCCCTATTGTGTGGTGGCTCCGTAGCCCCTCCGACTCCGCCTCTTCGCCTATTTAAAGGTCCCTGACCTAAATCTTCGAGACGAAAAAGCCACGGTACGAGAAACCTTCCAGAGCCGCCGCCATCGCGAAGCCAAGATCTGGGGGACAGGAGTCTCTGTTCCGGCACGCCGCCGGGACGGGGAAGTGCACCAGGAAGGCATCTCCATCGACACCACCGCCATCTTCATCAACGCTGCTGTCTCCCATGAGGAGGGAGTAGTTCTCCCCCGAGGCTAAGGGATGTACCGGTAGCTATGTGGTTCATCTCTCTCTCCATGTACTTCAATACAATGATCTCATGAGCTGCCTTACATGATTGAGATCCATATGATGAGCTTGTAATCTAGATGTCGTTATGCTATTCAAGTGGATTTTACTTATGTGATCTCCGGAGACTCCTTGTCCCACGTGTGTAAAGGTGACGAGTGTGTGCACCGTGTGGGTCTCTTAGGCTATATTTCACGAATACTTATTCACTAAGTTGTGATTTGAGTTGGATGTCTCTATGAAATTGTGGTGTGTTAGTACCTCCTATGAATGCTCACAGTGACAGCGTGGGGTGTTTATTAGTACTTGGGAATGCATCTTTAAGGTTTGCCTACATGATGAATTAGTGTTCGTTATCTTGCCAAAGAGTAATTCAGAATAGCATAGTGAAGTGCTTATTTATATTCCTTTATGATTGCAATGTTGAGAGTGTCCACTAGTGAAAGTATGATCCTGTTATCACCAGGATTTGACCGGATCAGAGGTGGGCCGTGATCAAGATGGGCTTGAAGATTACATACAGAAGAAATACGTGAATCGGCCTTATATGCAACGTTTGGGCTAGTTTGCCCTTGTATCTGTAACATATTAGATTACGAGTCGGTTAGGAGTTAGAGTTTTACCCGTGCACGGTTAGGTGCACGCTTGAATTAGAAAGTCCCCTGGACTATAAATATGTATCTAGGGTTTATGGAATAAACAACAACCAACGTTCAACACAAACAAATCTCGGCGCATCGCCAACTCCTTCATCTTGAGGGTTTCTCCTGGTAAGCACCATGCTGCCTAGATCGCATCTTGCGATCTAGGCAGCATAAGCCTTATTACGTTGTTCACGCGTTGCTCGTGCTGAAGCCTTTTTGATGGCGAGCAACGTAGTTATCTTAGGTGTGTTAGGGTTAGCATTATTCTTCGTATCATATGCTCGTCGTAGTGCAACCCTTATACATCTAGCCGCCCTTACACCTATCTTAGGTGTAGGGGCGGCACCCCGCTTGATCATAGTTTAGTAGATCCGATCCGTTACGGTTGCTCCTTGTTCTTCAAGGATTAGTTTAATATCCGCAATAGTTAGGCCTTACAAAGGGTTGGAGGATCCAGCGGCGTGTAGGGTGGAGTTTGCTAGCCCTAGACAGGATGTTCCGGGGATCAACCTCGTGTTGGTTTTTAGGCCCTGTCTAGGATCGGCTTACGGTCACCGTACGCGAGCGCGAGGCCCAATCGTGAGTAGGATGATCCGATTATGCGGTGAAAACCCTAAATCGTCGTAGATCGCTTTAGCTTTATCTTGATCAAGCAGGACCACCATATATTCGGACACCTTGTACGAATCACGGGTGGATCGGCTCTTTGAGCCGATTCACAGGACAACCTGAGAGCCGATCGAGGCTCGTATTTAACGTTTACGTGTATGCCATGCAGGAAACTAAGCGAGGCATCATCCAACACCTTCCTGACCGGTATAGGTCAGGTGGCACGCCCTTGCGACAGCATCGGACGTGTGACCATAAGGCTTTGCGGGCCGTCGCTCTGAGGGACTGGGGCCAGCCGCAGCCCTAGTTGTTCCCGGCTCTACGGTGTTGCCAGTCGCTGCCCGCCGGTGGGTTTCTGACCGCAACACATTCTGGCACGCCCGGTGGGACAATCTTCGACATCCACCGCATCGCCATCTACATCCGAGATGGCGGAAAGCACTCCGGTCAAGTACGAGGATCTGCCTGACGAGCTCAAGAAGAAGCACGACGAGATCAAGGCAGTCCTCGAAGCCGACCTCATCGGCTCTTTCCACAGAACCCGCTCCCACGGCGTCAGGTGGAAGGGGTTCTCGCCTGAAGAACGCACCAGGTCGCTGCGTCAGGAGATCAACTTCATGGTGGCTCATTCGCTGCACCGCCACTCGAGAGCCTCGGTGAACACTTTGGAGCGTGTTGCTCGCGCGTGATCCAGGAAATCATGAGCCATCGTATTCTCCGTCGGGACCAGCTCCGGGGACTTTCAAAGGAGAAATACCATTCCGAGTCCCGTCCACCGCTGCCGTTCGCGTTGGCAGCACCGTAAGTGCCGAACTCATCGGCATACGTCGTCTACAAGATTGGTGGTGATCCTAGTGACTACCAATTCCTACCCGAGGCGCCCAAGGAGATCCCGCACGGATACACGTGCGCATACGTGCCGACCGCAGTACTCGGGCACTCTCGAACCGGCATCGCAACAACGAGGGCCTTCGGAACAGCAGGGAGGAATGTCGGGAGCAGATCTTGAGAAGCAAACGTGGTTAGCTAAGTACGCCACTCCGACAAACCTCCGAGCCCAGCTCCTGCAGCTTGGCTCGAACTGGAAAAGCAAGCATGGCTGGCTAAGTATGCCACCCCGGCGAATCTTCAGGGTTCGACACCTTCAGCCATCACCGCGGATCAGATTTGTACAATTCTGAAAGATCAGTTCGGCATGATGCCGAAAAGGAAGACGTTCGGCTATACCAAGCCGTACCCCAACGAGTACGAATTGATCCCGCTACCACCCAAATATCGGCTCCCGGACTTCACAAAGTTTAGTGGATCGGATGGTTCCAGCTCCATCGAGCATGTGAGCCGATATTTGGCACAGCTGGGCACGATCTCAGCATCAGACGAGCTGCGTGTGAGGTTCTTCGCACAGTCCCTCACGGGATCGGCTTTCGGGTGGTACACATCGCTGCCACCGAACTCAATCCGGACTTGGAAGCGCTTGGAAGAGCGGTTCCATGAGCAGTATCACTCGCGAGGCTTCCGAGGCTGGTATTGCCGATCTAGCACAAGTACGACATAAGCGCGGGGAAACAGTGTCAGAATACATCCAGCGCTTCAGGACCATTAGGAACCGATGCTATTCGGTTCACGTAAGTGAAAAAGAAGAAGTCGAGTTGGCGGTGGTGGGTCTCTCATCATCGATCAAGGACGTGGCCTCCCAAGCGGACTACCCTTCATTGGCGCACATGGTGCGTAAGCCGCCAGCATATGAACAAGGCGCCACCCAGATGTTTACCAGGACAAATTCAAGCGTGCGGTGGTCCTGGTTGAGGCAGACGAGGATGAAGGTGCTGCGGGAGATCAAGAGGTAGCAGTGGCTGAATGGACTCGAGCGGCAGGACCCGTGTCCTGCAAATGGGTTAAGCCACAAGGCCCTCCAAAAGGGTTCGACTTCGACGTGACCAAAACAGATCAGATTTTTGATCTCTTACTCACGGAGAAGCATATAAAGGTACCCGAAGGCCACAAAATCCCTACGGTGCAGGAGCTGAACGGAAAGCCATACTGCAAGTGGCATAACACGTTTACCCACACCACTAACGACTGCAGGGTGTGGCGTCGGCGGATCCAAATGGCGATAGAGAAAGGGCGATTAATTTTCAACCAAGTACGCCATGAAGGTCGACACACACCCCTTCCCCGCCGTTAATATGGTGGAGTGTACTTACCATGGAGGGTGCCAGCCAGATTTCTCGTGCAATATCAACATGGTGGGACCCGGGCACCACTCGGTAAGGACGGAGATGAGGGCAGCCTGCTCTCATAGCAAAGACACAGAGGAAGCCGCTCCACGCGATCGGCTCCGCCACGACGACAAGCGCTACGTCACAGAGGGAGAAGTGAAGAACATAAGATATCAGCGACCTCTCTCTGATCACCTCCTCAACAAGTACGTAAGTCAGTATGACCAACGCCGACGATACAACGACGACGATGAAAAAGATCGTCTGGCTAGGGACGATAGGAGACGTCGTCGGCATGATCACGACGAGGAGCGATACGAGCGCCACGCCAAGGAAAAGTCGAGGGAGCAAGACGACGTGGATAGGCACTGGGACTGCCCCTTCTTCGGACACTCGCTGGGATTCAGGAATGAGCCGATTGCCAACAATCGGCAACCGCCCGTAATGCAAACGGAAGAAGAAGGATGCAGCTAACGTGTCCGTGTTCAAACGTCTAGGGCCTCTCCCGCCTCGGAACGAGCATGCCGAGTCCGCTCGGGTGGAAGATCTCGAGGAACTAGAGGACGATGATGAAGAAGACAAGTATCATCGGCCAAGGTGGTGCCCCGATGGGCTCAGCCCGTTCCCAGAAGCGAAGGGTTCAGCGTCTACGTGGGTTGGAGGAAGCTGAAAGGTTATACCTGCACACGTTGGGGAAGGCACGGCCTGATCTGGCCGCCAAAATTCAGCGAACCCTGGACGAAGAAGGCCGGTCACAAAGAAAAGAGTGGCGCCCCAAGCAAAGGAAAGCCGATGATGAGACATCGGCTGGCACAAACATGGTGCTCGTCCTTCCAACGGAGTTTGATGCTCCAGGATTACACGAGGCACCCAATTTCGACGACTACGAGCACATCAACGTGACACAGGATGGGACGAGGTTGGTCTTATCCACGGACCCGACCGTGTAGCGAACGCAGCGTCTATGGACAAACGTGGCGATGCCGATCCAGGAGATCGGCCCCAAGGATTTATGGAGGAACATTACAAAACCTTCATCGAGCAAGCAACGTGGAGGCCGATTCCAGCAATCGGCCAAAATCATCCTCACCATCCATTCTGCCTGGGTTCAACATTTGGTCCAACAGAGCCGATACCATCAAATCCCTTGACAGAATCGGCTCGGGGGGGCACCCAGGTGGATAAAACACGAGGATATGCAGTAGAAGCGTCTTACAAATGCCCAACAGCCTAAGATATCCTTTGATGATGGGTATTGAAGTATGGGGGCCGATATATAAATCGGCCGTAAAAAATTTAAATTTTTTTTTAAGCACAGCCGATGCAGCAGACATCGCCTTAAGGATATAAAACCGATGCATGGCCATCGACTCAAGAGGTATAACCGTTATAATCAGAGGGTCAATGGAGCAGGAAGTGGGCCACGGAGAGAGACTCTAATGGAAGAACTCCTCAATGGAGTGGTTTAATAGCTCAGATCCTCTCTTCAAGAACAATGCCAAGAGCAGCATGGATGTGCAGATCAGGTTAAGGGTGGGTTGCATCAGATCCACCGAAGGAAAGGAGCCGATCTGACCTGCGAAGACGAAGAAGTGGACTGAAGAAGCTCGGGGGCAGCTCACCCTGAAGGCTCTCTGCTCTGGGAAGCCAATTTTTGTTGAAATCGGCTGGCTCTGCGTTATGATGTGAGGCCAATGGCGGCACATTGGGCTGACTCACTACCTTTCCCGCCTTGACTGAGGCTCGAGGGGCAGCTTGCCCTGAAGGACCCTTTGCTATAAGGAGCCGATTTTGTTGAAATCGGTTGGTTTTACATCTCAGCTTGAGTTAGCAATGGTCTCAGAGAGCCCTTGAAAGCGAAGGGGATGTGGAAGGGAAGGGTTTGGCAGGAAAATGTCTGGAAACCTGAGGTTAATGATGAGGCCAGGCATTTATTTCAGGGGATTTTACCGTTGAATCCAACATTACGCTCAGTAACTGCGGATTGGACCTGTTCGGTAGGAAGTTTAGGGATCTGAATTTGAGCAAGGTTCGCAGGTTACCGATGTGTTGCCATCGGCTTATTGAGCGGTGATCAAATTAGCAATCGGCCAAATCAAGCACGAAAAGAAATCGGCGAAATCAAGTTAAGGGAAATTCTTCATTAATATTGGGATTTCTTACAACGAAGAGCCGACTGCTCAAAGAAGAAAGGAAGAACAAAAGAAGAGCCGATTGCTCGAGGGACTACTAATCCTACATAACTACTCCTCGCTAGCGTCGTCGTCGGCGTCGCCATCGGCGCTACTGCCGGAGAGTTCCTCGCCGCAGCTTCCCCAGCCGTCGGCCGGAGCTTCCTCCTCCTCGTCATCATCATCATCCTCGCTGTCCGCCCAAGTGCGGAAGCGCTTCGTCGGCGGATACCCCGCGGAAGAGGAGGAATCATCTTCCTCCTCCTCCTCTTCTCCTTCCTCGTCGTCATCGTCGTCCTCGCTGTCCGCCCACATGCGGGAGCGTTTCTTCGGCGGGAGCCCGGCGGAGGGGAGGCCTTGGTCTTCTCTACTTCTCCTTCTTTCTTCTCCTTGTCGGAGGAGATGGGGTTCGCCCCGGAGTGGAGGTCGTCCTCTTTCTTGTTCTTCGGCGACGATTGGAGGGGAGGCCCGAGGGGGAAGAGGAAGAGGAAGACATTGCTACGTGGGAGAGGGTTTTTTGGCGCCGGTGGACGGAACGTAGCAAGGGGATGGAGTGGTGAACCGTTTGGCACAGATAAATAAAGGGAGTGTAGTGGAGATTTAATGCCACGACGGTTCTCGAGGATGTTATGCCGAAACTATCAATTCGTGCAGAGAAGCCTAGGAGGCGAGGCGAAATGATGGAAGATTCTGCGGCAGCTCTGCTCTGCTACGACATGACCCGACGAAAGATAAGCGTAATGATTTTGGAAATATCATTTCCAAAACCAGGGGGGCATGTGTTATCACCAGGATTTGACCGGATCAGAGGTGGGCCATGATCAAGATGGGCTTGAAGATTACATACAGAAGGAATATGTGAATCGGCCTTATCTGCAACGTTTGGGCTAGTTTGCCCTTGTATCTGTAACATATTAGATTACGAGTCGGTTAGGAGTTAGAGTTTTACCCGTGCACGGTTAGGTGCACGCTTGAATTAGAAACCCCCCGGACTATAAATATGTATCTAGGGTTTATGGAATAAACAACAACCAACGTTCAACACAAACAAATCTCGGCGCATCGCCAACTCCTTCGTCTCGAGGGTTTCTCCTGGTAAGCACCATGCTGCCTAGATCGCATCTTGCGATCTAGGCAGCATAAGCCTTATTACGTTGTTCACGCGTTGCTCGTGCTGAAGCCTTTTTGATGGCGAGCAACGTAGTTATCTTAGGTGTGTTAGGGTTAGCATTGTTCTTCGTATCATATGCTGTCGTAGTGCAACCCTTATACATCTAGCCGCCCTTACACCTATCTTAGGTGTAGGGGCGGCACCCCGCTTGATCATAGTTTAGTAGATCCGATCCGTTACGGTTGCTCCTTGTTCTTCAAGGATTAGTTTAATATACGCAATAGTTAGGCCTTACAAAGGGTTGGAGGATCCAGCGGCGTGTAGGGTGGAGTTTGCTAGCCCTAGACAGGATGTTCCGGGGATCAACCTCGTGTTGGTTTTTAGGCCCTGTCTAGGATCGGCTTACGGTCACCGTACGCGAGCGCGAGGCCCAATCGTGAGTAGGATGATCCGATTATGCGGTGAAAACCCTAAATCGTCGTAGATCGCTTTAGCTTTATCTTGATCAAGCAGGACCACCATATATTCGGACACCTTGTACGAATCATGGGTGGATCGGCTCTTTGAGCCGATTCACGGGACAACCCGAGAGCCGATCGAGGCTCGTATTTAATGTTTACGTGTATGCCATGCAGGAAAGTAAGCGAGGCATCATCCAACACCTTCCCCGACCAGGTATAGGTCAGGTGGCACGCCCTTGCGACGGCATCGGACGTGTGACCGAAGGCTTTGCGGGCCGTCGCTCTGAGGGACTGGGGCCAGCCGCAGCCCTAGTTGTTCCCGGCTCTACGGTGTTGCCAGTCGCTGCCCGCCGGTGGGTTTCTGACCGCAACATATCCCTAGGCCTTGTTTCCAAATACTGCAATCATCGCTTATTTACTGTTTTACTGCATCTTTACTTCCTGCAATATTACTACCATCAACTGCACGCCAGCAAGTGTTGACTGCCAAAACCCACCGGCGGGCAGCGGCCTTGTCAACACCGTAGAGCCGGGAAGAGCCTAGAGCTGCGGCTGGCTGAGACCCCTCCGAGCGACGGCCCGCAATGCTCTTCTGGGTCACACGCGGCGATGCGAAGTGCAGGGCGTGCCACCCGACCTATACCCGGCCGTGAAGGTGATGGGGATGCCTCGCTTAGTTTCTCGCAGGGCATACATGTAAACATTAAATACGAGCCTCGATCGGCTCTCGAGTTATCCCGTGAATCGGCTCAAAGAGCCGATCCACCCATGATTCGTACGGGGTGCACGAATACTTGGTGGTCCCGCTTGATCAAGATAAAGCTAATTAGATCTACGACGATTTAGGGTTTTCACCGCATAATCGGATCATCCTACTCCGAGTTGGGCCTCGCGGCCACGCACGGTGCTCGTAAGCCGATCCTAAACAAGGCCTAAAAACCAACATGAAGTTGATCCTCGGAACATCCTCGTTTAGGACTTGCGAACGCCACCCTACGTGCCACCGGATCCTCCCCCTTTGTAAGGCCTAACTATTGCAGATATTAAACTAATCCTTGTAGAACAAGGAGCAATCGTAACGGATCAGATCCACTAAATAATGATCAAGCGGGTGCCGCCCACACCCGAGATAGGTGTGAGGGCGGCTAGATATGCAAGGGTTGCACTACGTAAGCATGCTTAAACGAAGAACAATGCTAACCCTAACACATCCTATGATAACTACGTTGCTCGCCATCAAAAGCGCTCAGTACGAGCAACGCATGAACAACGTGGGCTTAGTGCTGCCTAGATCGCAAGATGCGATCTAGGCAGCATGTCGCTACTCGATAGAAACCCTCGAGACGAAGGAGTTGGCGATGCGCCGAGATTGGTTTGTTTGGGGTTGAACGTGAGTTGTTGTTTATTCCATAAGCCCTAGGTACATATTTATAGTCCAGATGGACTTTCTAATGTGGGCGTGCACTAACCGTGCACGAGTAAGATTCTACTTTCTAAACTAAGATGCAATCTAATATTTTACGTATACAAGGGCAATGAAGCCCAACTTAGCATAACAGGCCGATTCACATAATTCTTCATGTATACTTCCTTTAAGCCCATCTTGATTGCGGCCCACCTCTGACTCGGTTAAATTCTGGTGATAACACATGCCCCCTGGTTTTGGAATTGGTAATTCCAAAATCACTCTGCTTTCCTTCGTCGGGTCATGTCGTGGCAGAACCGTCGCAGTATCCCTCATGATGATGCCTTGCCTTCTCAACTTCTCCGCGTGACCCGGCAGTTTTTTTTTCTTTTTTTTTTAGGCATCACTTCCTCGGAAACTGCTGTGGCATTGAATTTCCACTATATCCTCCTTCGATTTAACCGCTCTGAACAGTTCTCCTCTGTATCTCCTTCGCATTAGCACTCCAAAAGCCCTCCCAGCCCACCATGTCTTCTTCCTCCTCTCGCCCCATCGGATCTTGCCAGCCAATCCTCCACGTCCCGTGAGCCGACGCCGGAGTACAACGCGGCGGCGGTCCACGCGGCCAACACCCGCCGCGCCATTGCGGCCGGGGAGGAGTCAGACCACGACTTCTCCATCTGGTCCGAGGACGACCAGTCCTCGACGGACGGGGAGAGCGACCTCCGCCTCCTCGCCGTTGGGGAAACGGAGGAGGAGAGTGACGACGACAGCTTCTCCTGCGACTTCCCCTCTTCCGGGGAGGGGGAGGAGCAGGAAGAGGAGGAGGAAGACGACGACGAGAGCTCCTCCGACGAGCCGCCGGCCAAGCGGTTCTGCCCTTGGCCGGGCAATCTTAGCGATTTCGACAGCGACGAGGACGACGCTGACGAAGAAGATGAAGACAACGAGGGCCCGGTCGGCGACCATTGGAGCGACGACGAGCCCGCCGGGAGCAGCGCCGATAGTGGCGACGACGGCGACGACGAGGGCGTTGATGGCCCATAGATAGGACCTCTAGAATAGGGCCAGTAGTAGAAGATGGGGCAATGGATCCCCTAGTATTTCCCTTTTGAGAGCAATTAGCTCTTTATGTAAGAAATCTCATCTTAATCAATGAAGAACTTTTCCCCAATTTTGATTTTGCCGATTCCTTCTGAGTTTAATTGAGCCGATTCTCTCTTCTACTGACCTTGCCGATTCGTCCCCTTTGCCAATGCGTAATGAGCCGATCGCACCGCATCGGTCCTTTGAAATTCACCCTTCTCTTCTTCAGCTGATGATTTTCTAAATCTGGTGGAAAATGCAGGATCTTCAAGAAAACCTTCGAACTTTTCCGACCAAACCCAATAATCCTTTTCAGTACCCATCATTGTGAAGAAGGTTGCAATGAAGGATCAGCCGATGGTATCCCCATCGGTTCTTTAAACGTAGTATCCACTAGGCCTCGCTGCCCCCGAGCCTTACTCGAGCCTCGCTCGCCCCCGAGCCTCACTCGAGGCGAGAATGTCGAGAGAATGCGCCACGCCCGATCCGCTTTCTTCCTCCGACAACTCGATAATCTTCCGTTTCAGCTGAACTAGCCCCAAAGATTGGAAATCCTTGACAAAAAGGTTCAGGAACCCGGATCGGCTCGAAGCAGCTGGAGAAGTTTCCATTGTTTTACTCCCTCGAGGCAACAGAAGGCACCACCGTTTGGTCTGGAATTGGTGGAGACTCGATAAACATTGCATAATTCCACTAAAGTCGATGGCTGCGCATCGGCTGCCTCTCAATTCTAAAGTCGATGCCCTCGCATCGGCTGTAAAAATTTTTGTTTTTTTATTTGGCCGATTTTTCTTAATCGGCCCCCAATGTTTCATTGCACGTATGTTCTCACATGTTTTATCTGCACATGTTCATCTGATTATATGCTCCCCGAGCCGATACTCGCTGGATGACCGCAGATATCGGCTTGTATGGTTAGCCGTGGCACTCGCACTTGCACGTCGGCTTCGCAAAAAATCCATGCTGACTCTCGTCTGCCGACGTGGCCACTGCTCAGTAGATCGGTGCTGAACGCAAGCAAAACATGTGGTGAAGGTAATTTTGGCCGATTGCCGGAACCGGCCTCCATATCCATTTGAGCGCTGTCTGAAGGTTCCGTAGCGTTCCTTCATAATTTTTGGGGCCGATCACAAGGATCAGCCTTGCCCGATTTGCTCATTGGTTTGATCTTGCTATTCGGTTAGGCTGGATAAAACCAACCCAACCTCTGACTTGATGCGCTTGCTGTCGTCCACCTTGAGTGCACCGTAGAGTCGTGGAGCACCTAGCTCTGTCGGCAAGACGAGTACCATGTTTGTACCAGCCGATGTCTCATCATCGGCTTTCCTCTGTTTAGGGCGCCACTCCATTTTCCGTGGACGACCCTCTTCATCCAGGGCTCGCTGAACCTTTGCAGCCAGATCAGGTCGTGCCTTCCTTAGCGTATGCAGGTATAACCTTTCGGCTTCCTCCGTGCCGCGCAATCGCTGAACCCTCGCGCTTTTGGGAACGGCTGAGTCCGTCAGTGGCACCACCTTGGCCGGTGGTACCTGTCTTCTTCTACTTCTCCCTCGTCTTCCGAATCCTCAAGATCTGCCCAACGAGGTGACTCAGCGCGTTTGCTTCGTGGCGGGAGAGGCCCTAGGCGCTCGAACACAGACACGTTGGCTGCCTCCTTCTTCTTCTTGTTGCATTCTGGGCAATTGCCGATTGTGGGCAATCGGCTCATTCCTGAATCCCAGCAGTGTCTGAAGAAGGGGCAGTCCCAGTGTCTGGCGTTGTCATCTTGCTCCCTTGATGTTTCCGTGGCACAGCGCTCGTGCTCCTCCTCATCGCGATCCCGCCGACGATGTCTTCTGGCTTCTCTAGCCAGACGATCTCCTCTATCATCATAATTGGACCGTCGGCGTTGGTCATACCGACTCACATATTTGTTGAGGAGGTGATCGCAGAGGGGTCGCCGATATCTTATACTCTTCACCTCTCCCTCTCGTGACGTAGCGCTTGCCATCATGACGGAGCCGATCGCGTAGAGCGGCCTCTTCAGTATCCTTGCTATGAGAGCAGCTGCCCTCATCTCCATCTTTGCCGGAGTGGTTCCCGTGTCCTACCATGTTGATGCCGAACGAGGGACTGGCTGGCAACCCTCGGGTAGGTGACTTCCACCATGTTAACGGCGGGGAAGGGTTGGGTGTCGACCTTCATGGCGTACTGGTTGAAAATTAGCCGCCCCTTCTCTATCGCCGCTTGGATGTGCCGACGCCACACCCTGCGGCCGTTGGTGGCATGGGAAAGCGAGTTGTGGAATTTGCGGTACGGCTTTCCGTTTAGCTCTTTCGCCGTGGGGAACTTGAGACCTTCCGGAATCGTCAACTCGTTTCTCCTTGAGCAGGAGGTCGAAGATTTGTTCAGCCTTGGTCACGTCAAAATCAAATCCCCGGGCGGCCCCGGCGGCTTTACCCATTTGCAGGACACGGGGTTCCTCCCCGAGTCCACTCAGCCATCGCTACTTCTTGGTCTCCCGCAGCACTTCATCTTCCTCTCGTATCGACCATGACTACCGCACGCTTGAACTTGTCTTGGTACGAGTCCGGGTGGCGCTGTTCATATGCCGATAGTTTCCGAACCATGTGCGCCGACGAGGGATAATCCGCTTGGGAGGCCATGTCCTTGAGCTGTGTTGCAAGGCCCGCTACTGCCAACTCGATCGCTTCCTTTTCAGTTATACGAACCGAATAACATCGGTTCCTAAGATTCCTGAAGCGCCGGATGTACTCGTCACCGTTTCCCGCGCTTCGACGTAGTTGTGCTAGATCGGCAATGCTAGACTCGGAAGCTTCGAATGGTATTGCATATGGAACTATTCTTCCAATTGCTTCCAAGATCGGATGGAGTTTGTCGGCAAAGAGGTGTACCATCCAAAAGCCGATCCCGTGAGGGACCGTGAAAAGAGCCTCACGCGTAGCTGATCCGACACCGAAGCCGGTCCTAGTTGAGCCAAATATCGGCCGACGTGCTCGATGGAGCTGGAGCCATCTGATCCACCGAATTTGGAGAAGTCGGGAGCCGATATTTAGGTGGCAGCGGGATCATCTCGTAATCGTCGGGTACGGCTTGGAATAGCCGATCGCTCCTTCTTTTCGGCACCATGCCGAACCGGTCTCTCGCGCATGGTACCGATCCGATCCGTCGTCGTCGGTCGTAGGAGTTGCACTCGAAGATTCGCCGGGGTGGCGTACTTAGCCAGCCATGTTTGCTTTTCCAGCTCGAGCCAACCGCAGGAGCTGGGCTCGGGAGTTTCGTCGGTGTGGCGTACTTAGTTAGCCACGTCCGCTTCTCAAGCTCGTTGCCGACGTTCCTCCCGTCAACGCCGGAGTCCCCGATGTTGTGGCCTGGTTTGTGAGTGCCCAGTTACCACAATCCGGCACATACGTGCATGCGTATCCTTGAGGGATCTCCTTAGGCGCCTCAGTCAAGAACTGGTAGTCACTAGGGTCACCACCAATCTTGTAGACGAGGAATGCCGGTGTAGTCGGCACTTCAGCAGGTGCCGCCAACGCATATGGCAGCGGTGGACGGGACTGGAATGGCAACTCTCCTTGATGAGTCCCGAGAGCTGGTCCTGACGGCGAGTACTGGTGGCTCATGATCTCCTGGATTACGCGCAGAGCAACACGCTCCAACACGTTGACCAAGTTTTCAGAGTGGCGATGTAGCGAGTGAGCCACCAAGTAGTTGATCTCTCGCCGCAGTCCCCGGTGCGTTCCTCCGACGGGGCGAGAGGTCTATCCCATCGAGTGCACCTTGCGGTGAGAATCCCTTCCATCCGATGCCATGGGAACGGGTTCTCCGAAAGGAGCCGATGAGGTCGGCTTCGAGGGTGGCCTTGATCTCGTTGTATTGCTTCTTGAGCTCGTCGAGCGGCTCCTCGTAGGTGATCGGCGTGCCGTCCGCCATCTCGGATGTAGATGGCGATGTGGTTGATGTAGACGATTGTCCCACCGGGCGTGCCGGAATGTGTTGACCGCCAAAACCCACCGGCGGGCAGCGGCCTTGTCAACACCGTAGAGCCGGGAAGAGCCTAGAGCTGCGGCTGGCCGAGACCCCTCCGAGCGACGGCCCGCAATGCTCTTCTCGGTCACACGCGGCGATGCGAAGTGCAGGGCGTGCCACCTGACCTATACCCGGCCGGGAAGGTGATGGGGATGCCTCGCTTAGTTTCTGCAGGGCATACATGTAAACATTAAATACGAGCCTCGATCGGCTCTCAGGTTATCTCGTGAATCGGCTCAAAGAGCCGATCCACCCATGATTCGTACGGGGTGCACGAATACTTGGTGGTCCTGCTTGATCAAGATAAAGCTAATTAGATCTACGACGATTTAGGGTTTTCACCGCATAATCGGATCATCCTACTCCAGAGTTGGGCCTCGCGGCCACGCACGGTGCTCGTAAGCCGATCCTAAACAAGGCCTAAAAACCAACATGAAGTTGATCCTCGGAACATCCTGTTTAGGACTTGCGAACGCCACCCTACGTGCCACCGGATCCTCCCCCTTTGTAAGGCCTAACTATTGCGAGATATTAAACTAATCCTTGTAGAACAAGGAGCAATCGTAACGGATCAGATCCACTAAATAATGATCAAGCGGGGTGCCGCCCCCACACCTGAGATAGGTGTGAGGGCGGCTAGATATGCAAGGGTTGCACTACGTAAGCATGCTTAAACGAAGAACAATGCTAACCCTAACACATCCTATGATAACTACGTTGCTCGCCATCAAAAGCGCTTCAGTACGAGCAACGCATGAACAACGTGGGCTTGTGCTGCCTAGATCGCAAGATGCGATCTAGGCAGCATGTCGCTTACCTGATAGAAACCCTCGAGACGAAGGAGTTGGCGATGCGCCGAGATTGGTTTGTTTGGGGTTGAACGTGAGTTGTTGTTTATTCCATAAGCCCTAGGTACATATTTATAGTCCAGCGGACTTTCTAATGTGGGCGTGCACTAACCGTGCACGAGTAAGATTCTACTTTCTAAACTAAGATGCAATCTAATATTTTACAGATACAAGGGCAATGAAGCCCAACTTAGCATAACAGGCCGATTCACATAATTCTTCATGTATACTTCCTTTAAGCCCATCTTGATTGCGGCCCACCTCTGACTCGGTTAAATTCTGGTGATAACTATTTTCTGGCGACGTTAGTACTGCTCATATTCATTCATACCACTTGTATTTCACTATCTCTTCGCCGAACTAGTGCACCTATACATCTGACAAGTGTATTAGGTGTGTTGGGGACACAAGAGACTTCTTGTATCGTGATTGCAGGGTTGCTTGAGAGGGATATCTTTGACCTCTTCCTCCCTGAGTTCGATAAACCTTGGGTGATCCACTTAAGGGAAAACTTGCTGCTCTTCTACAAACCTCTGCTCTTGGAGGCCCAACACTGTCTACAGGAATAGAAGCGTGCGTAGACATCAAGCACTTTTCTGGCGCCGTTGCCGGGGAGGAAAGGTAAAAGACACTCATACTCCGGTCCCAGGTAACTAAGTTATTTTCTGTTGTCGTTGTAAGTGCTCGAAGCTATTTCCTTTAGATCCTGCAATTGCATCTTTTTGTTTCTTGTTTACACTAGTAAGGCATAATGGAAAACAACAAAAATATGAGAGATCTTTATGAACTTTATCTTGAATTAGGACATGATGTGTTTGAAGAGAGAATTAAAAAACCCATGGAACTTTATATGCATGCTAATGGGAATGTTATTAATATGAATGCTTTGAACACCATTGTTGCTAATGCTATGGAAGAATTTAAGCTTGGGGAAGCTGGTTTAGATGAGCATGATATTTTTAGTCCCCCAAGTTTTGAGGAGAAAATTTTCTTTGATGATACTTTGCCTCCCATTTATGATGATTATAATGATAGTTGTATTTTGGTGCCACCTACTATGGAGGATAAAGTTTATTGTGATTATACTATGCCTCCTATAATGATTATGCTTATGTGGAGAGTAATGATACTTTTATGCATGAGACTCATGATAAGAATGTTTCATTTGATAGTTATATTGTTGAGTTTGTTCATGATGCTACTGAAAATCATTATGAGAGAGGAAAATATGGTTGTAGAAATTTTCATGTTACTAAAACACCTCTCTATATGCTGAAATTTTTGAAGTTACACTTGTTTTATCTGTCTATGCTTGTTGCATTATGCTTCATGAATTTGTTTATTTACAAGATTCCTTTTCATAGGAAGTGGGTTAGACTTAAATGAGTTTCATACTTGCCATTTGATGCTCTATTTTGTTTCAACTACTATTTCTTGCGAGTGCATCATTAAAACTACTGAGCCCATCTTAATGGCTATAAAGAAAACACTTCTTGGGAGATAACCCATGTTTTTATTTTGCTACTATTTTGTTGTGTCTTGGAAGTTGTTACTACTGTAGCAACCTCTCCTTATCTTTATTTTATTGCATTGTTGTGCCAAGTAAAGTCTTTGATAGTAAAGTCAATACTAGATTTGGATTAATGCGCAGAAACAGATTTCTTGCTGTAACGAATTTGGGCAGGGTTCTCTGTAGGTAACTCAGAAAAATCTGCCAATTTACGTGCGTGATCCTCAGATATGTACACAACTTTCATTCAATTTGAGCATTTTCATCTGAGCAAGTCTGGTGCCTCTAAAAAAATCGTCTTTACGGACTGTTCTGTTTTGATAGATTCTGCCTTTTATTTCGCATTGCCTCTTTTGCTATGTTGGATGGATTTCTTTGTTCCATTAACTTCCAGTAGCTTTGAGCAATGTCCAGAAGTGTTAAGAATGATTGTGTCACCTCTGAATATGTGAATTTTTGATTATGCACTAAACCTCTAATGAGTTTGTTTCGAGTTTGGTGTGGAGGAAGTTTTCAAGGGTCAAGAGAGGAGGATGATATAATATGATCAAGAAGAGTGAAAATTCTAAGCTTGGGGATGCCCCCGTGGTTCATCCCTGCATATTTTAAGAAGACCCAAGCATCTAAGCTTGGGGATGCCCAAGGCATCCCCTTCTTCATCGACAAATTATCAGGTCACCTCTAGTGAAACTATATTTTTATTCCGTCACATCTTATGTGCTTTACTTGGAGCGTCTGTGTGCTTTTATTTTCGTTTTCATTCTCTGAATAAATTCATGCTTGTGTGGGAGAGAGACACGCTCTGATGTTGCATATGAACACATGTGTTCTTAGCTTTATTCTTAATGTTCATTGCGAAGGTTGAACTATTTCATTCATTGCTATATGGTTGGAAACGGAAAATGCCGCATGTGGTAAATGGTTTAATGTCTTGAATAATGTGATACTTGGAAATTGTTGTGATCATATAGATCATGTTTAAGCTCTTGCATCATGTACTTTGCACCTATTAATGAAGAACTACATAGAGCTTGTTAAAGTTTGGTTTGCATGACTAGTTTCTCTAGAGTCTAGATATTTTTTGGTTAAGGTGTTTGAACAATAAGGAGACAATATAAAGTCTTATAATAGTTACAATATGTTCATATGTGAGCTTTGCTGCACCTTTTATACTTGAGTTTGCTTCAAACAACCTTGCTAGCCTAGCCTTGTATTGAGAGGAATTCTTCTCGTGCATCTAAATCCTTGAGCCAATAACCATGCCATTTGTGTCCACCATACCTACCTACCACATGGTATTTCTCTACCATTCCAAAGTAAATTACTTCATGTGCTACCTTTAAACAATTTAAAACTTTATTATCTCTTATTTGTGTCAATGTTTTATAGCTCATGAGGAAGTATGTGGTGTTTTATCTTTCAATCTTGTTGGACAGCTTTCACCTATGGACTAGTGGCTTCATCCGCTTATCCAATAATTTTGCAAAAAGAGCTGGCGCGGGGTTCCCAGCCCCCAATTAATCAACCTTCATTAATAATTCTCTTCACATGTTTTGCTCCGATTCATCGGTAAGCAACTTAATTTTGCAAATAGACACTCCTTCATGGTATGTGAATGTTGGAAGGCACCCGAGGATTCGGTTAGCCATGGATTGTGTAAGCAAAAGGTTGGGAGGAGTGTCAACCATAAAAAAAACTAAAATACATGTGTAAACAAAAGAGAAGAGGGATGATCTACCTTGCTGGTAGAAATAACGTCCTTCATGGGAGCCGCTCTTTGAAAGTCTGTTTGGCAAGGGGGTTAGAGTGCCCACTACCATTCGTTGACAACAACAAACACCTCTCAAAACTTTACTTTTATGCTCTCTATATGATTTCAAAACTTAAAAAGATCTAGCACATGATTTAATCCATGCTTCCCTCTGCGAAGGGCCATTCTTTTACTTTATGTTGAGTCAGTTTACCTATTCCTTCTATCTTAGAAGCAAACACTTGTATCAACTGTGTGCATTGATTCTTACATGTTTACCTATTGCACTTGTTATATTGCTTTATGTTGACAATTATCCATGAGATAAATATGTTGAAGTTGAAAGCAACTGCTGAAACTTATATCTTCCTTTGTGTTGCTTCAAAGCTTTTTACTAAGAATCTATTGCTTTATGAGTAACTCTTATGCAAGTCTTATTGATGCTTGTCTTGAAAGTACTATTCATAAAAAGTCTTTGCTATATGATTCATTTGTTTACTCATTATCTTCATCATTGCTTCGAATCGCTGCATTCATCTCATATGCTTTACAATAGTATGATCAAGTTTATGATAGCATGTCACTTAAGAAATTATCTTTGTTATCGTTTACCTACTCGAGGGCGAGTAGGAACTAAGCTTGGGGATGCTTGATACGTCTCAAACGTATCTATAATTTCTTATGTTCCATGCTACTTTTATGATGATACTCACATGTTTTATACACATTATATGTCATTATTATGCGTTTCCCGGAACTAACCTATTGACGAGATGCCGAAGTGCCAGTTCCTGTTTTCTGCTGTTTTTGGTTTCAGAAATCCTAGTAAGGAAATATTCTCGGAATCGGACGAAATCAACGCCCAGCATCTTAGAATTCCACGAAGCTGCCAGAACACCGGAGAGGCACCAGAGGGGATCCCTGGGGGGCCCACACATGTGGGCCCCAAGGGGGGGCGCGCCCCCTATTGTGTGGTGGCTCCGTAGCCCCTCCTACTCCGCCTCTTCGCCTATTTAAAGGTCCCTGACCTAAATCTTCGAGACGAAAAAGCCACGGTACGAGAAACCTTCCAGAGCCGCCGCCATCGCGAAGCCAAGATCTGGGGGACAAGAGTCTCTGTTCCGGCACGCCGCCGGGACGGGGAAGTGCCCCCGGAAGGCATCTCCATCGACACCACCGCCATCTTCATCAACGCTGCTGTCTCCCATGAGGAGGGAGTAGTTCTCCCCCGAGGCTAAGGGCTATACCGGTAGCTATGTGGTTCATCTCTCTCTCCATGTACTTCAATACAATGATCTCATGAGCTGCCTTACATGATTGAGATCCATATGATGAGCTTGTAATCTAGATGTCGTTATGCTATTCAAGTGGATTTTACTTATGTGATCTCCGGAGACTCCTTGTCCCACGTGTGTAAAGGTGACGAGTGTGTGCACCGTGTGGGTCTCTTAGGCTATATTTCACAGAATACTTATTCACTGAGTTATGATTTGAGTTGGATGTCTCTATGAAATTGTGGTGTGTTAGTACCTCCTATGAATGCTCACGATGACGGCGTGGGGTGTTTATTAGTACTTGGGAATGCATCTTTAAGGTTTGCCTACATGATGAATTAGTGTTCGTTATCTTGCCAAAGAGTAATTCAGAATAGCATAGTGAAGTGCTTATTTATATTCCTTTATGATTGCAATGTTGAGAGTGTCCACTAGTGAAAGTATGATCCCTAGGCCTTGTTTCCAAATATTGCAATCATCGCTTATTTACTTGTTTTACTGCATCTTTACTTCCCGCAATATTACTACCATCAATCGCACGCCGACAAGCTATTTTCCGGCGACGTTACTACTGCTCATATTCATTCATACCACTTGTATTTCACTATCTCTTCGCCGAACTAGTGCACCTATACATCTGACAAGTGTATTAGGTATGTTGGGGACACAAGAGACTACTTGTATCGTGATTGCAGGGTTGCTTGAGAGGGATATCTTTGACCTCTTCCTCCCTGAGTTCGATAAACCTTGGGTGATCCACTTAAGGGAAAACTTGCTGCTGTTCTACAAACCTCTGCTCTTGGAGGCCCAACACTGTCTACAGGAATAGAAGCGTGCGTAGACATCAATCAACAACACTGAGTTTGGAGAGAAAGAACTCATGTTGCGCTCTAGTTTGGGCCTTCGTGAAGAATCCGCCAACTGTACTCGAAAGGCACATACTGAAGAGCGAGAACATGATCATGCACACCAGTGCGCACAAAGGAGGAATCAACACCTATGTGCTTGGTGAGCTCATGATTCATATGGGCACGCACAATGTTGATAGAACTTGTACTATCTAATAAGGGAGAAGTCGATGCGGCAACAGAAACACCAAAATCCTCCAATAACCATTCCAACCAAGTCACCTCTGCGTCAACAAATCCATAGCATGCAACTTGGCATCTACACTTGAATGGGAAACCGTAGTGTATTTCTTTATCTTCCAAGCAATGAGGGAACCACCAAGAAACACACAGTAAGCAGAGAGCGACCGTAGATTCGTAGGACCACTAGCCTATGTGGCATCTAAGTAGGCCTGAAGCTGTAAGGAGCTGGAATGAAGAAATAAGAGACGATGATAGATCATACTACGAAAATACCATAGGAAACGAAGGAGGTGTCTTTTGTGCACCGAGGTGGGAGCAAAGACAAACTGACTCAGAATGTGGACAAGGTATGGGATATTTCGGTGAGTGACAGCTACATAGATAAGGCTCCCAACCAAGTGATGATAGCATGTTGGATCAGATAGAGGATCATCATGAATGGCACAAAGATAAACATTGAGCTCCATAGGACTCTTGACAGGGCACTCATCACCAAGAGCGGCATGAGCAAGGAGGTCTTAAACATACGTCTCCTGGGAGATATATAAGCTTCCAGAGACGACTGATGTTTTTATTCAAAGAGGTTTCTTTAAACTCAGTTTTGAGGTAGAACAAGTAACGGTCACTCAACTTGGTACTGATGACATGGGTAACAATGGCGACAACAATGATGGAGGGGGCATTGATGGATCTAATGGTGATAATGTGGATGGTGCAAAGGACATGGATATTGAAAGGACTATGAACAATGATCAACAAGGTAAGGCTAATGGTCAACGGAGTATGGTAAAGAAGGTTAATAACACTAAGAGTGTTCTTGCCAACTAAGTTCAACATCAAATTGAGGTTCCAATAATATTTGGTTCTCTTAATAAGGCTCAATTGAATAAAGGTATTCACTCTAAAATTTCCGTACCCATGCATATACTTGAACATTGTTCATCCTCTATTTCTAATACGGTTGAATTTGGCAATTTTTCTGATTTAAATTCTATATTCCATGATGAAATAGATAAAAAAAGGGTTGGCACAGCTTTTGAGGAGGATGGTGCACCGGGATCGGCGCAGATTCTGTCTCTGCCAGCGTCGGGATTAGCAATGGCATGGCCGGCAGACCACAGGCTACTATTGGGCAGCCTCGCAGATGCTGGCGAGACGCCGTTGGCTGCAGCGGCTGGGAGTGGCGTTGTTCCGCCTCGGGAGCTGCGTCCGCTGTCTCCTAGGATGTCTGGTGGATGTATGCAGCTGTCGTGCGCTGCAGTAGAGGTAGCAGGCGCGGGAGACACGGCGGTTGATGCCGCACACAGGTTGGTCGCGGTCTGCCCATGCGGCGATCCCGAGCCAACGGTATCTGCTGCTGGGCAGGTTGCAGATGGCAGATCGACTGGCGTGAGCGGAGGGGCCGCAGCGCCTCCTGGCCGCGCGGCTGGGCAGCATGCAGCGAGCAGGCCTCCACCTGGCGCGTGTGGAGTGGATACGGCGTCTACGGGCAGCGATCCCGCGGTGCTAATCCTGGCCACGCCTGCGCCAAAGCTGACACTGTCGCCGGTGGGGCCCAGCAGGACTGCTGCCCACAAGCAAGTGGTGGAGAAGATTCGTTTGCATGTGTCAACTAGTCCTGGATTATCTGCGGATGTTGCTAATGTAGACTACTCTGTTGCTTCGGGGGAAAATAGGTATTAGTATTGTTGTTGGTTCAGAAAATTCTCCGTCGCCAACTATGGTAACGAGACACTTCTCAGGTACTCCAACGGCTACTACAATACAACTCGAAGGGATGGCAAAGAAGAAGGCAGTGGCTAATAAAGTGGAGGCTTTTGGGGGTATTGCAGCTCTGATACGGTAGATCCAAGCCAATCCACCTAAGTTGATGCCCGATCTTTCACAGCGAGAACCTGGGGTAGAGATTCCTCCCAACAATGCGATGAACGCAGCCTGGAGAAGATGGAACGAATCCAGCAAGCAACGGATCGATGAACGATACGCCTCAAACCAAGAGCTAGACAATCCTTGATGAACACAAGAACCTTCGCATCGGATATAATAGATAACGGCAGCGCCGTACCCCCGGAGGGATGTTACACGTGATCACACGCGATAGGGAAACCCTAATCTTTAGACTAAACTTGAACTATCCTAAACCCTAGCCGTGCCATCTCCTTATATGAGAGGGAGAGCTGGCCGGCCGGCCCCCCTTATTGGGCCTAACCTAGTTCGACTTGGACAGGCCCAAGTCAAACGGACTCTATTAAAACCCTAGATGGCCCACAACATGATCTGGCTACATTATTTCCTAACATAGAATGAATGACACAACCTTAGACTTAATTATTACATGGCGTAGGTCGTCCTAGCGTGTCACTCCTGAATCCTTGATGGCGTACCACCTAGGTTGGTGGAGTCCTGAAATTGGGCTCCACATAGGCCTCCGTGCCCATATCATCCTCCCCCCCTTCAAGAAGCGTTGTCCCCAACGCGTGAGGGTCTTCTGGAAAAGGTGACGTGATATGAACATGACACGTCCTCGCCGTCCTCAAGTCTTGCTTGCCTTCCACACCACATCCTCCCTCGCGGCCTGCTTGACTTGACACAACACTTGGCGCCTCCTTTCTTCTCCACATGAGCTTGGACTTCGGCGCCAACTCCTTCTTCTTGCGAGGTTTTGATGGACCCTTGTGTCGCTGCACATGACCCTGCACAAGATGTGTAATTCCTGGGCCACATAGATGTCTCACACGTCCATCCTTGCCTCGATGCATCCGCGGTGTCGCGGAAAACTGGACAACAGTACACCTAGTACGGTAGTGCCGCTGCCCACTGTCTCCACTGACGCGCTCGGCCACAGCCGGTCGAGACGCCGGTTGACCGGGTATGCGACCGGTCGGTCCGGTTATGACCGGGTCTAGGACCGGATCCTGACCGGGACGTCGCGACGTCTCACAGAACACGCTCCGATCGGCATCAGCGCATAAGCCGGTCTGAACCGGGCTCACCCGGCGCCTGGTCCGGTTGGACCGGCCCCATGACCGGGCTGAAACACCATCGGCACGCGGCTTCGTTAACCTTCTCGCCTCCCACTCCTCCCACGCGCATCCGTGCCATATGTCTCGGAATATCATCAGCACAAACATCATCGGTCCGTATACTAGCATCAACACAAACTGGAACCGTAGCACATGCTGCAACATCCACATCAACAACAAGTGTAGCTTCATCCGGCTTGTCACCAACAAGAACTGTCTTGTCATCTACAGGCATGGCTGAAACATCACCAACATCAATGCTCGGAACATCATGCACCTTATGCTGCACATTAGGCTTGTGCAACTTCTCTTTACGCACCACTAACTCCACATCGGACTTGATATGATCATCACCCATAGGCTTCAAAGTCCGCTGTTTGCCACCATGCATAAAAGAATATGTATTTGCTCGCCCAGCATGTGTCACATTACGATCATACTGCCAAGGACGCCCAAGTAGCAATCCACACACCTCCAATGGCAACACATCGCAATCGATCTCATCAACATAATCATCAACTGGTAAATGGCACACGCACCTTGTGAGTAATCTTCGAGCATACCACGGCTATTCAACCACTCAAGACGTTTAGGTTCAGGAAGACGCCATGTAGACAACCCCAACGCTGTCACCATCGCCTTGCTAATGCCATTAGTACAGCTACCACCATCAACCATCAACTTGCAAGCCTTGCCCTTGATAAAGCACTGAGTCTGAAACAAACTCCATCGCTGACCCTTGTCAACTGTCTTGAAAGCATCACCTTGTACCTTCTTGAGTTGCATATTCAGCCCGCTCAATGGTACATCCGCCTCAACAGATCACGCGTAGCGCTCTTGGTATCGAGCCAGGTTTCCTCTCCTCTGAAGATTTCACCTCGACCTTAGTGACTGTTGGTAGTGGAACAATCTTCTTACTAGTAACTATGTACTTGTCCACTGCCTGTTGTACCTCCTCCATGCACTTGTTTACTTCCTTCAATGCATGCCCAACTCCGGATGACTGCTTACGTTCCTCCATATATGGTAACACGAAAACACTACGAAGAAAAGTTTTGTAGTCCTCCCAAGTTTCAACAAATTCACCTCGGTCCACCGCATCATGCCGACAACGTTCCAATGCCTCGTCCACACGCCGTGAAGCAAGATAATATGCATAAGATGTTTTGAACTTCCTCTTGTATGTGCGACATCGAGCAAAACCCAACTCCATGTTTCTCTCCCAATCTTCATACTCCTGAACTGTCGCAAGACGGTGTAGATACCAACGAAGACTGGACGGCGAACGCTGTTCTCCCTTCAAGCAATCCAGATAGTCATTGAAAACCTTACTAGACTTCTTCGGAAGAGTACACTTCATGCCCAGAACATCGCCCGGAAACTCATCAACATCAACAATATCAATAGCCGAAAGCGTCGGAGAAAACACCGGAGCAACAGGAGAAACCGCCGGAGGAAAAACCGCAGCAGTCTGAGCCAACCCGGCCCAGGGCCCGGTTAGACCGGCCTCCAGACCGGCCTGCCCGGTCACTGGCCCGGTTGACCGGTCGCCACCGGATGCATCGCACCGGAACACAACCGGACGAATTTTTGCGAACTTCCCGGTTTGCCGCCCGGTTGATCGGGTTTTACGCCAGGCTGCCCGGTCACTGGCCCGGTTGACCGGATTTCATACCAGGTTTTTCCTGGTCGCGAAATTTCGTCTTCTTCCCGATTCTGGTCGCGATTTTTCGCGATTTGACCTCCGAAACAGCCATGGATGACCTCCAAACTACACCAAACAATGCCAAACTTCCTCCAACCAAACTCCTTCGACCGAGAGCCAAACTCCTCCGATCTTAGTGCTAATCTTCTCCGATGCAAACTGATCAAAGAGATCGATCAACAACACCTCGCCGTGAGCAACCCAGAAAGCTGATACCACATGATACGGTAGATCCAAGCCAATCCACCTAAGTTGATGCCCGATCTTTCACAGCGAGAACCTGGGGTAGAGATTCCTCCCAACAACGTGATGCACGCAGCCTGGAGAAGAGGGAACGAATCCAGCAAGCAACGGATCGATGAACGATACGCCTCAAACCAAGAGCTAGACAATCCTTGATGAACACAAGAACCTTCGCAGCGGATATAATAGATAACGGCAGCGCCGTACCCCTGGAGGGATGTTACACGTGATCACACGCGATAGGGAAACCCTAATCTTTAGACTAAACTTGAACTATCCTAAACCCTAGCCGTGCCATCTCCTTATATGAGAGGGAGAGCTGGCCGGCCGGCCCCCCTTATTGGGCCTAACCTAGTTCGACTTGGACAGGCCCAAGTCAAACGGACTCTATTAAAACCCTAGATGGCCCACAGCATGACCTGGCTACATTATTTCCTAACATAGAATGAATAACACAACCTTAGAGTTAATTATTACATGGCGTAGGTCGTCCTAGCGTGTCACTCCTGAATCCTTGATGGCGTACCACCTAGGTTGGTGGAGTCCTGAAATTGGGCTCCACATAGGCCTCCGTGCCCATATCAAGCTCCTTCGTCGTCTGTTCAGGCGAGCGACAGGATACACGCACAACCAAATGCAGATGCGACTCAGATGGAAAGGGCTATGCACAATGTCAACTCCAGACAACACTTTTCTTCTCCAGGTAATGGAACAGCTAAAAATTCAATTGCATATTTATCTTAAGAGGATATTTTGTTTAAAGAAAGTCTTCTAGGCATTTCTTTGGGAAAAAATAAAGAGGAAGCTTTAAAAACAACAGTTTCTATTAAGGAGGTAGATGTCAACCGAGCGTTAGTAATTTTAAAGAAAAACGTTGAGACTAGTTTACATAATGAAGAAGGTCAAAGTAGTTTGCTAACCACCAAATTTTCAAGTCTTACTGGAGATTTGATAATAGAGGAGGCGCAAGATTTTTTGGAACAAGATGATTTGCTAATGCCCTTAATCAAACTTAAGAAACCTAAAAAAAGAGAGATTTTGACTTGTCTGGGTCCGTAGAAGTGCTAGATTCAAAAACAAAGTCTCAACTTAAGATGAGTTCAATAAAAGGTTTATTCTGGAATTCAGATGGCTTTGGGGATGTTGCGAAACACTTGTTTGTCAAATAACAATTAAGGGAGGAAAAATTAGATTTTATCGTCTTACTGGAGACGGGGAGATCTAATTTTTCAATACCCTTACTTAAAAATTTGGAAAATGGCTGGACTTTTCTTGGTTTTGTCTTCCTCCTCATGGGAGGTCTGGGGGTATTCTAGTTGGAACAAACAATGCGTCATTACAAGTTGGTACAGTTGAAACTGGGGATTTTTGTGTCAAATTACATGTTAAATGTAAACATGATGGATTTGAGTGGGTACTAGTGCCAGTCTATGGTGCTGCTCAAGATGTCCATAAAGCACAATTCCTAGCTGAACTTGCCAGGATGGGTGATATAGGATCCACACCTTCTCTTATTGGAGCAGATTTTAATATTTTGAGGAGAAAAGAGGATAAGAATAATGATAATTTCAAGCCACATTAGCCTTTCGTTTTTAATGCCATTATTGAGAGCCTAAACCTGTGTGAGATTGCTCTCTCAGGTAGGCAATTCACTTGGGCTAATTGAAGGGAAAATCCAACGTATGAGAAGCTTGACTGTATTATATCGACAGTTGAGTGGGAGCAAAAATTCCCTTTAGTTACAGTTAGAGCCTTGACAAGGACTGGTTCTGACCATGCTCCTTTGTTAATTGATTTGGGTAATCACGCTCATATTGGCAACAAAGCTCACTTTTCTTTTGAAACATCATGGTTGAAACATGAGAATTTTTATGAGATAGTGAGAGCTGAATGGGAGGCTGAGACCCGTGGGAATACTCCTATGGTGATTTGGCAGAATAAAATCAGACATTTAAGGCGATTTCTTAAAGGTTGGGCAAAATGCTTAAGTGGACAATATAAGAAAGAAAAAGAAAAATTGCTTTTATTAATAGATGAATTGGACTTGAAAGCTGAGTCAATTCCTCTAGATGATGATGAGAGAGCAAAGTTAAGAAAAGCAAATGATGATTCAAAACTTCGTAGGGATGAGGAATCTAAATGGGCACAAAGGGCCAAAGTAAAACATATTCAAGAAGGAGGGAATAATACTAAATATTTTCATCTCATTGCAAATGGAAAACACCGAAGGAAAAAAAATATTTCAATTAGAACAAGAGGAAGGAACCATAGTGGGTAATGAAAATCTACAAGTCTATATCTCGGAGTATTACAAGAAGTTGTTTGGAGAGCCGGCTGCTTCTAGCCTCACTCTAAATGAGTAGTATACTCAAGATATTCCGCAACTAACCCAAGAGGAGAATAACATACTTGTTGCTGAATTCACGGAGAAGGAAGTCAAGGGTGCTATTTTTCAGATGGAGTTAAACAAATCTCCAGGGCCGGATGGCTTTCCAGCTGAGTTCTACCAAACCTTTTGGGAAGTTATCAAGGGTGATTTAATGTCAATGTTCAATCAACTACATTCAGGGGAATTACAGTTGTTCAAATTGAACTTTGGTGTTATTACCCTATTGACTAAAAAGGAGAATGCGGTTCAAATCCAGCAGTATAGACCAATCCGTCTTCTTAATGTCAGTTTTAAAATATTCACGAAAGTTGCTACTATTAGAGCTAATGCTGTGGTTGAAACAGTTATTAGCCCTACACAATCGGCGCCAGAGACGGCATATTCTCGAAGGAGTAGTTGTCTTACATGAAACCATTCATGAACTTCATAGGAAGAAAATGGATAGGGTGATTTTTAAAATTGATTTTGAGAAAGCTTATGATAAAGTAAAATGGCCTTTTCTTCAACAAGTTATGTGTATGAAAGGTTTTGACACCAAATGGTGTCAACTCATCGAACAATTTGTTAGGGGAGGAAGTGTCGGGATCAAGGTTAATGATGATATTGGTCATTATTTTCAAACAAGAAAAGGTCTTCGACAGGGTGACCCGTTGTCACCTATGTTGTTTAACATTATTGCAGATATGTTGGCCATCCTAATAGCAAGAGCGAAGGAGGGCGGTCAGATAGGAAGCCTTATCCCTCATTTAGTTGACGGAGGAATTTTCATACTACAATATGCCGATGACACGATACTTTTCATGGAACATGACTTTGAGAAGGCTGTTAATATGAAACTATTATTGTGCTTCTTTGAAGAATTGTCAGGGCTAAAAATTAACTTTCACAAGAGTGAGATATTCTGTTGTGGTAAGGCTAAAGAGGAGGAGGAACAGTATAAACAATTGTTTGGTTGTGAATCTGGTTCTTTACCATTCAGATATTTGGGTATCCCAATCCATTATAGAAAGTTAAAAAAATCTGAATGGAATCTTGTGGAAGGTAGATTTGAGAGAAAACTAGGATGCAGGGCTGGAAAGTTGTTATCATATAGGGATCGCCTCGTATTGATTAACTCTGTTCTTACTAGTTTACCGATGTTTATGTTATCCTTCTTTGATCTACCTAAAGGGGTAATGAAGAGATTAGACTTTTTCCGAGGACCAAGGTGGCCTTGGAATCGAAGTCCTAGAAATTAAAAATCCTTGCCTACTTAGTAAATGGTTATTTAAACTTCTTTCTCAAGAAGGGTTATGGCAACAATTATTAAAAAATAAGTACCTCTCGTAGAAAACGTTGGTTGAGTTGAAAGTAAGACTACTGATTCACCCTTTTGGAAAGGACTAATGAAAGTTAAAGGGAGATTTTTTAGTAGAGAAAAATTTGAGGTACGCTCCGGAGAAGGAGTGCGGTTTTGGGAAGATAGATGGTTAGGTGATCAGACTCTTGCATCTCAGTATCCCTGGTTATATAACATAGTCAATCATAAGAATGTTACGGTGGCAAATGTTATGAGCTCAACTCCGTTAAATATTGGTTTTCGGAGAAGACTAATTAGTAATAAATGGGATCAATGGGTACACTTATGCCAAAGATTAATGGAGATAAATTTAAATGATGGTCAAGATAAGTTTGTTTGGGACCTAACATCATCAGTGAAATTCACTGTCAAATCAATGTATAGTGACATGTTAAATGGGCATACAAGATATCTTCGTAAATATCTTTGGAAAATAAAAATCCCACTGAAAATTAAAATCTTTATGTGGTTCCTTAGTAAAAAAGTCCTCTTGACCCGTGATAATTTAGCAAAAAGAAATTGGCATGGAAATACGAAATGTTCTTTCTATGACGCAGAGGAATCAATTGAACATTTACTTATTTCATGTCCTTTTGCTAAGCTTATTTGGCGAGTGGTTTTTGCTGCATATAATATTCCACCTCCATCCAATGACACAAATATGTTTGGGAATTGGCTTAATGAAACTGACAAAACTGATAAAGCTAGGATTCGCATTGGTGTTTCGGCTTTATGTTGGTCAATTTGAAATTGCAGAAACGATATTGTTTTTAATAGAAAGGACTCCACTAATTTTTTGCAGGTTATCCACACTATGGTTCACTGGATCTAGCTCTGGCGTTTCTTACTCCCGGAGGACCAGCAGGAGTGCATGGTTTCTGGATGCAATCGCCTTCGAATGGTTGCCCATGATATTTTCTACCAGGCTATTTGGCGGCCTATTAAGAGACTTCATGATGCCTAGTTTGCTGAGATGTTTTCTCTTTTTTCGGTGGTTGATTTTTGTATCGACCCTCGTTGATCCATGAATTGTAAACGTTGAATTTTAAGGTTATTAATAAAAGTTTGTGTGCATCAACCGATGCAGAGGCCGGGGCTCACCCCATTACAAAAAAAATAAGCCATCAGAGGTAGAGAAAACCTCAGTCCCAAGTAAGTAGCAAAGAGGACTAAGATCATCCATGAGAAACTGCTCACAGAGATGGGCATTGACAAAGAAAATATACTGAGAGTCGCCACTCGCGATGATCATGCCATCAACATATAGTAGAAGCAAAGTCCGACCACGAGAAGAGGTGTGACCACCCGCGATGATCATGTGCATGAGGTGAAAAGCCAGCGGCAGTAAGCACAAAGGCAAATCGCTCAAACATGCATGATAGGCTTGCTTAAGGTCATAGAGGGAGCGTCGGAGATGGCAGACCATACCATCGGGAATAGAGTACCGTGGAGGTGGATGCATACAACCTCCTCACGTAACTCGCCATTAAGAAATGCATTCTAAACATCAAGCTAAGACACACACTAATGGTGAACGGAGGCAACAACATGGAGAGTGTGAACAGTGGTCATATGATCCACCGGAGCAAAAGTCTCCTCATAATCATGGCTCTGCTCCTGCTGAAAACCGTGAGCCACAAAACAAGCTTTGTAGCACTCAAAAGAGCCATCGGAGCGAGTCATCATCCCGTAGACCCATTTGCACACGATGCCAGCGTCTCAGCGAAATTGGGCGCCCTTAGATTCAACGTTTGTGCCCTGACGACATCGCCTCCTCCTGCGTCGGTTTGAGGAAGAGGACCCAATATGCTCGTACTATAGAGCCCTGAAGTCAAGCTATGCTACACCACGGACGGGTGGTAGCGGCTACCGCCAACGCTCCCGGCCGGATAGATACTTCGGCAACGTCATCTTCACGGCCACGCCCGGGCAAGGTCAACGGCTCGCTGGCGGACAAGAAGACAACAATCCTGGCAGAGCTTGAAAAGATAGACGGCGAATATAGAGTATTGCCGCTCTGAAGTAACTTGAGCTGCATTTGGAACTGTCGGCGCTGGTCCGTGGCGCGCACACGTTCTGGTGCCCCAACCTCTGCTCACAAGCCGGGTGCACCTACTGATCCACGACGCCGACTTTGGTTTGGGGCCGACGCGTGTTCATGGGATGGGACCCGACAACTTTGCGTACTAGGGACTAGCACAACAAGAATTTCCAGAAGGTGATCGGCTACGTATAAGAATATTCGTTGATTGACTGAAGCAGAAGTGGTAACTAATTTGGGGCTTGAAGGATACACACACATACGAGAGGAGCGATGGAGAGCTCCTGCGACTCGCCTAGCGACGCGGGCGACCCTGCGCCGGTGCCGCCTGTACTCGCCGGTGACCACCCTCCAAGCCCCAAGACTAGCCACCCCCTAAGCCCTAGGTCTAGCCACCCTTGCCTGGCCTCGGCCGACAGCCAACTCCCGTCGTTGCGGCTAACACCCCTTCCTCAACCCTAACTGTCTGCAGCTCCGTCTCCTTGCCCTCTCCCTCGTCCGGGTCCCCTGTGGACCTTGCGGCCGGTGGCTCCAGCGCCCCTCCTGCCGTGACGTCCGTCCAAGCCTCCCGCCAGGGCTTCCTCGCCAAGCGGATGCCATGGACGCTGGATCTCGACCCGCTGAGCTTGCCGCAGCCGTTCTCCACTACGGGAGACGCGTTCCTCCAGTTTTCACTCGAAAACTTCATCTCGCTGGTATGTTCTCCGGTTGCCCCTCGCTCGCCGTTATTTGACCCCTCGCCGATGTATGTGGCGGTGAACGAGATCAGCCAAAAACCATGCTCCCCTTCCTCTGTCTGCAGCATGCTTCGGTTTTGGCTTGGATCTTTGTTTGAGCGCATTGTCGTTTTTGAGTGTGGTTCCAACGTGTTCTAGTTCTCGGTTGCTTCGCCTTGCATTGCTGCCTTCTTGGTCTCCCTAGTTGGTCTTCGCCATGGTCAGCTTCTCGCCATGTTCTCCCTTCGTCATCCTGTTGCTGCTTTGGACGTGTCCGCCCTTAACTCCCCCTTCGATGGGCCAGATCTCTCTCCCGTGACCGTGTTGGTGCCACGATTTGCAGCTGTTGTCGTGGCCTGCCATGCTCTTTTTGGGCTAACCAGAGCCCATGATCTCGGCCCAGAGACACTGGCCTCTCTGCCCTCCATCGCATACATCACATCTCGTGGCGTGTCCGCTGGGGCCAGCCACCCACCTCCTCCTTCTCGCACTAGGCGTTCCTCCCCTATATCCCTCTCTCTCCTCCCAGGAATCTTGTCGCGCCCCGCTGGGCCGATGCCGTGGCCTGTGCATCGCGCCCGTGACCATACCCCGCCAGTCTCTCCGTCTTGCTCCACCAGCCTTTCTCCTCCTTCCCAGCCTTTTGCTGTTGATGGCGCGTGAGACACACGTCTGTTGGGAACCCCAAGAGGAAGGTGTGATGCGTACAGCAGCAAGTTTTCCCTCAGTAAGAAACCAAGGTTATCGAACCAGTAGGAGTCAAGGGCCATGTGAAGGTTGTTGGTGACGGAGTGTAGTGCGGCGCAACACCGGGGACTCCGGCGCCAACGTGGAACCCGCACAACACAATCACAATACTTTGCCCCAACTTAACAGAGTGAGGTTGTCAATCTCACCGGCTTGCTGTAAACAAAGGATTAAACGTATGGTGTGGAAAATGATGTTTGTTTGCGAAGAACAAGTAGAGAACGAGTTTGCGGTAGATTGTATTTCAGATGTAAAAGAATGGACCGGGGTCCACGGTTCACTAGTGGTGTCTCTCCAATAAGAAATAGCATGTTGGGTGAACAAATTACAGTTGGGCAATTGACAAATAGAGAGGGCATAACAATGCACATACATATCACGATGACTACTATGAGATTTAATCAGGGCATTATGACAAAGTACATAGACCGCTATCCAGCATGCATCTATGCCTAAAAGTCCACCTTCAGGTTAGCATCCGCACCCCTTCCAAGTATTAAGTTGCAAACAATGCAGACAATTGCATTAAGTATGGTGCGTAATGTAATCAACACAAATATCCTTAGACAAAGCATTGATGTTTTATCTCTAGTGGCAACAGCGACATCCACAACCTTAGAACTTTCGTCACCGTCCCAGCATTCAATGGAGGCATGAACCCATTATCGAGCATAAATACTCCCTCTTGGAGTTACAAGTATCAACTTGGCCAGAGCCTCTACTAGTAACGGAGAGCATGCAAGAACATAAACAACACATATATGATAGATTGATAATCAAATTGACATAGTATTCCATATTCATCGGATCCCAACAAACACAACATGTAGCATTACAAATAGACGATCTTGATCATAATAGGCAGCTCACAAGATCTAACATGATAGCACAATGAGGAGAAGACAACCATCTAGCTACTGCTATGGACCCATAGTCCAGGGGTGAACTACTCACACATCAATCCGGAGGCGATCATGGTGATGAAGAGTCCTCCGGGAGATGATTCCCCTCTCCGGCAGGGTGCCGGAGGCGATCTCCTGAATCCCCCGAGATGGGATTGGCGGCGGCGGCGTCTCTGGAAGGTTTTCCGTATCGTGGCTCTCGGTACAGGGGTTTTCGCGACGAAGGCTTTAAGTAGGCGGAAGGGCAGGGTTGGAGGCGGCGCGGGGGCCCCACACCATAGGGCGGTGCGGGGCCTACCCAGGCCGCGCGACCCTATGGTGGCGGCGCCTCGTCGCCCCACTTCGTAATCCCTTCGGTCTTCTGGAAGCTTTGTGGAAAAATAAGACCCTGGACGTTGATTTCGTCCAATTCCGAGAATATTTCCTTTGTAGGATTTCTGAAACCAACAACAGCGTAAAACAACAGAATCGACTCTTCGGCATCTCGTCAATAGGTTAGTGCCGGAAAATGCATAATAATGACATAAAGTGTGTATAAAACATGTGAGTATCATCATAAAAGTAGCATGGAACATAAGAAATTATAGATACGTTTGAGACGTATCAATGCCTCCTGTCAATTTGCGCCATTTCAACAACCTTGCTTATGCTTTCTTGGAACCGGAGAACCCCATCCCAAACAACAATATTCTCCAAGCAGCTGATCTTGGATGTGGGACAGATAGAGTCTCCTTGTTCCCCTCCTCCATTGGCACAAGGCTGGCCCTTTTCTCCTCCCCTTTTGATCGGGAAAATGATGTCCAAAACAGCCCCTTCTTTGGCCGTGAGGCGTCTGTCTCCTTTCGGCGCCATGAAGAAACCGACAACCATTTCCTTTCTGAGCATGAGGTCATGGCTGCCCTTTCTATTGGCAAGTATCCCATGGAACACTGCGAGCGTTTCCACATCACCCACTCCTCTAGGCCCTACGCCAATACTCACGACATCGATCCTATTTGCATTACGAGGGTTGATTCTCCATTGTTCTGGTCACTGTCAAAGCCGAATCCATCACAGATATCCCTATGCATCTCGCGATGAAGAACCATTGCAGTGGGGGCTCTATTGGTGAGATTACCATCATTGATTTTGAAGACCTTGCAGCGGGGTCTGATCATTCATCTGGCCCAGATTTTGAGCCTATCCCTGAAGCTTACTCCTCGGAAGATGATGTTGTGGAGCTTGTCGGTGGTGTCAGCTATGCTAACATGATGCAGCAGCTTGGCATCCCTGCTCCTCAAATGGATCATGTTGCTCCTCACAGCGCTGCACATGCAGAGTCGGCTATGGAACTCGCCTTAGCGCATGCTCATCCTCTTCCTATCGTTGTTGGTGATCGTATTCCATCCAAGCCTCTCAAAGTGATCGTCAAGCTGCGCCGCGAGTTCTTCGATGTCTTCATCTTCGGGCCCAAGGGTGAGCGGGCATGCTTCCGCCACCCTCTGCGCCGCAGGGTCGACGATCCGGGCTGCAAGGGGCTTATGGTGGTCAACTTAGCTACTTCTTCTATTGGGCTAGTTGACTCCATCGCCCTTGTCGCCCCGATTCGCCGCCCCTACCCTCACTGCGGATATCCTCGTCCGCGCTGCGGTTCCTGGCCTAGACTATGTGATACGTCTCAAACGTATCTATAATTTCTTATGGTCCATGCTAGTTTTATGACAATACTCACATGTTTTATATACACTTTATATCATTTTGATGCATTTTCCGGCACTAACCTATTAACAAGATGCCGAAGCGCCAATTCATGTTTTCTGCTATTTTTGGTTTCAGAAATCCTACACAGGAAATATTCTCGGAATTGGACGAAACAAAAGCCCACGGTCTTATTTTCCACGGAGCCTTCCAGAACACCGAAGAGGAGACGAAGAGGGGCCACGAGGATCCCACACCCTAGGGGGGCGCGGGCCACCCCTCTGCCGCGCCGCCAGGTGGGGACCCCACCTCGGGCACCCCCTCGCGGCGCCCTTTCGCCTATATATTCCCTTCGTCGCGAAAACCCTAAGAGAACAAGTCATATTCCACGAAGAGTTACGTAGCCGCCGCCATCGCGAAGACAAGTTTCGGGGGACAGAAGTCTCTGTTCCGGCACGCCGCCGGGACGGGGAATTGCCCCCGGAGTCATCTCCATCAACACCACCGCCATCTTCATCGCCGTTGCTGTCTCCCATGATGAGGAGGGAGTAGTTCTCCCCGAGGCTGAGGGCTCTACCGGTAGCTATGTGGTTCATCTCTCTCTCCCATGGTGTGATCTTTATGTGATCATGAGCTTTGTATCACTATTAATCTATGTGCTACTCTAGTGATGTTATTAAAGTAGTCTATTCCTCCTTCATGATGTAAAGTGGACAGCGTGTGCATCATGTAGTACTTGGCGTAGGTTATGATTGTAATCTCTTGTGGATTATGAAGTTAACTATTACTATGACAGTATTGATGTGATCTATTCCCCCTTTCATAGCTATTGTTGACAATGTGTATGCTATGTTAGTACTCGGTCTAAATTGCAACAATATTGTCTTGGATTATGATTTGATGAGGATATCCCTATGAGTGGTGTTTTTCAAGTACTTGATGAACTTTGAGCGGAGCTTTTGTAGCCACTACATGATTAGTGATTCCAATAGGAGAGTAATTCAGAGTAGCACAAGTGAGGAGAAGTTATCTAATTGTTATGTGATCATTGTTGAGAGTGTCCACTAGTGAAAGTATGATCCCTAGTCCTTGTTTCTAAGCATTGAAACACCGTTTCCAACAAGTTCTGCTACATGTTCGTTTGCTGCCATTTTTATTTCATATTGCAATTACTACTTACAATCATCCATATTACTTGTATTTCACTATCTCTTCTCCGAACTAGTGCACCTATACATCTGACAAGTGTATTAGGTGTGTTGGGGACACAAGAGACTTCTTGTATCTTAATTGCGGTGGTTGCTTGAGAGGGATATCTTTGACCTCTACCTCCCCGAGTTCGATAAACCTTGGGTGATCCACTTAAGGGAAACTTGCTGCTGTTCTACAAACCTCTGCTCTTGGAGGCCCAACACCGTCTACAGGAAAAGAAGCGTGCGTAGACATCAAGCTATTTTCTGGCGCCGTTGCCGGCGAGGTAAGGTAAAAGGTATTCACATCCTCCGACTACTAACCTATTTCCTAGCACTGTTGCCGGTGTGTGAGTGCTCGAAGCTATCTCCTTTAGATTCTGCAATTGCATCTTTTTGTTTCTTGTTTTTATTTTCACTAGTTAGGCATAATGGAAAACAACAGTGAGCTTTTTAATCTATTTGCTGAGTTAAGACATGAATTGTTTGATGCGAAAATTAAAAAACCTATGGAATCTTATTTGCATGCTAGTAGCAATATTATTAGTATGAACGCAATTACTGCTAATGCCATGGAAAAGTCTAAGCTTGGGGAAGCTAGTTCTTATGATCTTTTTAGCTTCCCAGCTTTAGGGGAGAAAATTTGCTCTGATAATACTTTATCTCCCATATGCGATAACTCTAATGATGCTTGTGATATTTTAAATCCACCTGCTGATAGTATTCCTTTCAAGATACCTATGAAAATAGTTGAACTTGCTATGAACAATTGCTATTTTGGAGATGGGACTGTCCATCCTAGTGATCATTTACTCTTTATACATGAATTATGCGAGTTGTTCGAGAATGCAGGTATTTCAAAGGACCAAGTTAAGAGGAAGCTATTCTCTATATCTCTGAAGGGCGAGTTGCGGAATGGTATAAGATGTCGAAGAATGGTCGATCTATTGGTTGGGAGGAAATTGTACCTCTCTTTTATTCTAAATTTTATCCTCCTCATGAAGTGCATGTTGATAGGAATTACATTTATAACTTTTATCCTCGTGATGGAGAGAGTATTTCCCAAGCATGGGGGAGATTGAAGTCATTAATGCTCAAATGTCCCATTCATGAGCTCCCCCGTAATGTTATTATTAATAATTTTTATGCAAGGCTTTCAGGACACCACAAGGACTATCTAGATGCCTGTTTGGAGGAATCTTTCACAAGCAAGGAGGTTGAAGCTAGATGGGATCTTCTTGAAAGAATTCAAAGCAATACTGAAGATTGGGAGAATGACAAAGGTAAAGAATCGGTATAAACTACGAGTATGATTGCATTAAGTCTTTCGCTCAAACTCGCTGATTTTCAAGAGCTTAGTGCTAAATATGGTCTTGATCCTCAAATTATGGTCGATTGCTATAGAGCCTTTGCTTCTCATATTAGTGTTCCTAAAGAAAATTGGTACATGTATCATGAACCTTTTAAAGACACTTGCATGGAAAATGAAATTGTTGTTAATGATTGCAATGAACATGCTCAAACTTCTGAGAATGCTATTTCCTATAAGCATGTTAATTTTTGTAGAGTTCATAGACCTTGTGAAAAGAATAAAATTGAAGAAGAATATTGTATCCATCACAGGAATGAAAAAACTAGAAAGTGGTCTAGGGCTCTAGATGATCTTGGTGAAAAAGTTTGTGCCCTCTATCCTTTTATTTGTGAACTTTGCCATAAAGTGGGTCATTTTAATTTTCAATGCTCCTCCAATGATAATTCGAACCTCATGAGTGCTGCAAATTTGTATTGTGATGATGAAATCACTCCTAATCAGCATGATGAACTTACAGTATTTTTGGAGTGTGAAGAGTTATTGAGAAAAACTTCTTTGGTGGATATGAGTGCTCTTGATATTAATAGTGTCCTGCATGGATGTCTTTCTTATTGCATTGATAATTGCCATACAAATACTTACATACAAAATATTTTAGAAGATGACACTTTGCCAAAATATGATAGGACCGCTGTGTGTTTTGAACTTATTAATGAAAAGGAGGAATCCTCCCAAGTTTCTTCTATTGTTTCTGGAAATAAATCAGGTTATGTGGAGAAGCCTCCCTTCAAGCCTCTTCCTCCTAAAGAAGGGAACGAGGAGAAGGAAAAGAAGAATAAGAAGGGAACGAAGAAGATGAAGAAGAAGAAGAAGAGGGGGAATAAAAAGAAAGAGGTAACGGCATATCCCCGCGTGTATGAGATAACGATAGGTAACCGTAAGTATGTTGCTCCTAATGATTATTATGATAATGAATCTGAGTACAATGATCTTCCTATGCCCTTTACCTACATTAGTGATCATGATTTAGAAGAGCACACTACTTTTGATATTGAAGATCTCTGGGGACACTAATCCCGAAAATGATGATGTTAATAATTGCCATAGTATTAGTACTATCCATGTTTCTTCCCATAATGATATAGAAAGCTCTAAGCTTGGGGATGAGGTGTTTGAAAATCCTTTTGCTACTGATGATTATATGTTTGATAATCTCCTTCTAGTAACAATGATGGTATGTTTATAGATGAACACATTGTGGAAGATACCTATTCTATTTCTTATGATGACACTATGCCTCCAGTCTTTGAAAATTATTATAAAGAATACTATGACACAGGTTATAATTATCCTTATGAAACTTGTCATAGTCATGATGGGATTGCCAAAAACCATTCCCTTAGTATGCAACTTGTTTACCATGTTCAAATTCTTGATAATGATCCTTCTCCAATTACTGTTAATGAGAAGAGTTTTTCTTATGCCAAAATTAATGATACTTTTATGCATATGAACCATGATAAATATATTTTAAGTGATGGTTATATTGTGGATTTCATCAATGATGCTACTGAAAGTTATTATGAGAGAGGGAAATATGGTTATATGCATCTTAATAATATTAAGTTTCCCCTCTTTATGTTGAGAATCTTGAAGTTGCGCTTGTGTTGCCTTTCTATGCTTGTTGCATTATGCTTACATGACTTGTTTATTTACAAGATTCCTTTTCATAGGAAGTGGGTTAGAATTAAATTTGTTTCATACTTGCTTTTTGATGCTCTCTTTGCTTCAACTCTCATCCTTATGTGAGCATCATTAAAATTATTGAGCCCATCTTAATGGCTATAAAGAAAGCACTTCTTGGGAGATAACCCATGTTTTTATTTTGCTACTGTTTTGTTGTGTCTTGGAAGTTGTTACTACTGTAGCAACCTCTCCTTATCATGTTTATTTCGTTTTTGTGCCACGTAAAGTCTTTGATAGAAAGTTGATACTAGATTTGGATTTCTGCGCAGAAACAGATTTTTAGCTGTCACGAATTTGAGTTGTTCTCTCTGTAGGAGAATCTAAAAATTCTGTAAAAATTCATGAGCAATCCTCAGATATGTACGCAACTTTCATTCAATTTGAGCTTCTTCATCTGAGCATGTTAAGTGCCTCGAAAAAATTCATCTTTACGGACTGTTCTGTTTTGACAGATTCTGCCTTTTATTTCGCATTACCTCTTTTACTGTGTTTGAGTGGATTACTTTGCTCCATTAAAGTTCAGTAGCCTTGGGTAATGTCCAGAAGTGTTGGGAATGATTGTGTCCTCTCTGAACATGTGAATTTTTGATTATGCACTAACCCTCTAATGAGATTGTTTTGAGTTTGGTGTGGAGGAAGTTTTCAAGGATCAAGAGAGGAGGATGATATAATATGATCAAGAAGAGTGAAAAGTCTAAGCTTGGGGATGACCCCGTGGTTCATCCCTGCATATTTCAAGAATACTCAAGCATCTAAGCTTGGGGATGCCCAAGGCATCCCCTTTGTCAAGACCAAGTCACTGTCAACTATCCAAGTGTTGGTGACATCATCGTGTTAACGGACGGTCAAGATGGAGGGCATCGGATGGTTGTCTTGCGTCACTAGTTTTAAACCAGCCTTTCCCGCTAATTACTGTTTAAGGCGCTGTAATAAGTAACTCTTGAACTTGCGTGGTCCTACTCTTGTTGTATAAAAGAGTAGGAGAGGGTGGATGGGTGGCACGCATAATGAAAACCCTAATTTCCTTATCAGTTTTGCACTTACCTTTACTTAGTTGAGTAGATCTGAGCCAACCGGAGCTCCACCTTCTTCCCCTTCTCCGGCCATGGCCATGTCTTGACCTCCGGGTCCTGACAAGGTGGTATCAGAGCGAGACGAACCCCTCCTGTCCCTTCACCGCTCCATCACTTTACCCACCTCCTACCCCAACTTCCACCACCATGACAGGCGCCACCAGATCCCGATCCGCCTCACGCGAGCGCCGCGTCCGTGGAGAAGGCCGCGCTACGACAACGGAGGAAGACGATCCCGAGGACGAGCAACGCATGGCCCGGCTTCCGCGCGAGGTCCGCGCCATCCGCCGCCGCCTCGACAAGCACGAGCAAGCCTCCGCCGACACCTCGGGAGCTCGCGGTCGCGATGCAAGGTGAGATGTCTCGCATGACTCAGATGTTAGCCGCGTTGTTTACCACCCTGCCATACGCTGGTGCCGCCGCGATTGCACCCTCCTCCCTCCCCAGTCTCGCCGCTAACCAAACCTCTACCCAAAGCCACCTCCTTTCCACGCCATCACCGCTGTCTCACGTTTCCCTGTCGCCGATCTTAGAGGTTACCACGCCGGCACCAACCCCGGTCACTACCCTCCCAACACCTCCCCAATTCGGCGCCTTGACGCCGGAGAACCTGCCTCACCCAGCCTATCCACCTAAAGTTACCACCTTTGCCCCACCCACGACGCCGGTGTACACCTACACTGCGCCGCTTGTCACCACTACCACCGTCAACACCACACCACCTCCGACCCAGCACATCCATCAAGTGTCGAACGCAAATACAAATCCACATATGTACCAACATCCACCACCCTCCTCCATCCCTAACACCAGCCAACAACCTCCTCAACGATTCCCAACCCAACCACAGAACCAGCCCAACTATGAGGTGCACCTGCGTACTCCACATGTCGAATTGCCTATTTTCTTAGGAGAAGCCCCAAGGTCCTGGCTGCTTGAATGCGAAGACATTCTAGATCTGGTCAACATTCCAGCAGAGCACAGGGTGAAATGGGGTTTGGCTCATATCAGGGGACAAGCAAAGACATGGATAAGTACTTCTGGCTTGAACCTGCAGACGCTGTCCTGGGAGCAGCTCAGTCAAGTTCTTATCGACCGTTTTCCTGATTCAGTTCCAAATGACCCAATGGACCAATTGCAACTTCTGAAGCAACTGACTTCTGTCAATTCCTATATTGACACATATGAAACATGGATGACTCAGATGAAGAGGGAAAGACCTTACCTTCCTCAGGACTTCTTTGTGGACCGTTTCATCAGTGGTCTCAAGGAGAGTATCAAGCACAATGTACACTGCCAGAAGCCTGAATCCCTGCTGTCAGCATACTGGTATGCTCGGCAATATGAAAAAGCATCTCTGTCAGCAATGAGACGTGCTGTTCCTGTACCTCCTGCTGGTCGTCCTCAACAACCACAGAACAATAGGCAATACCCTCCTAGAGAAAACAGAAATAGAGCTCCCAACGAAAGACCCAGAGAGCCACGCAAATGTTGGTACTGCACAGACAATTGGTTCATGGGGCACAGATGTCAACCAATGCAAAGAGCTCTAAATGCAATTGAAATGCAGGGCAATGAGGATGATCTTGATGATCAAGCAGCTCCACAACCTATGCTTCCACTAGTCCCGGCAGAACATGAGCATGAGCAACAAAACCAAGCTATAGAAGTGGAACAAAATGCACTACCTGAACAACTGATGAATATCTCCTCTGCTGCTTATAATGGCTGTCCCAGTGATTCTACAATTTCCCTTCTCCTCCAAGTCAACAAAGCTCAGGCTATAGCTCTGGCAGATACTGGCAGCACAAATACCTTTATGGATTTGACTTTTGCTCAAGCTCACAATATTCCTCTCACCAAGGTCAAACACAGAAGTGTCAAAGTTGCTGGTGGAGGTACTCTGTCTTCTACTGCTATGGCATATAATTGCCCTTTCTCCATCCAGGGACACAAATTCACCACTAATTTCAGAATTCTGGAGTTACAAGGTTCTGACATCATTCTAGGAGTGAATTGGTTCAAAGAACACAACCCAGTGACATTTGATTTCATTGGCCGTCGATTAACCCTGGGTGTGCATGGGCAATTGTTGGTACTCAAAGACCACTTATTCCCTCAGGACAAATTGCTGATCTCTTCAGATGAATGCAACAAATTGATTGCACAAGGAGCCTCTGGTTATCTACTTGTGCATACAGACCAAGGTGATGAGCAGAATACACCACATTCCCCGCAACCCCTTATTCTGCCATTACCACTCGCTCAACACATTTGAGGACATTTTTCGAAAACCTATGGGCTTACCACCGGTCGGAGACATTGACCATCAAATCCCCCGACACAGGATGCTAAACCTCCTAACATCAGGCCTTACAGGATGTCCCATAGCCGTAAAACTGCAGTGGAACAGCTCATCAAGGAAATGCTTCACAATAGGGAGATTAGACCCAGCGAAGTCCTTACTCCTCACCTGTATCGCTAGTCGGGAAAAAGGACAAATCTTGGAGACCGTGTGTGGATTTTCGAGCTCTCAATGAACAAACCATCAAGAACAAGTTTCCCATACCTGTCATTGAGGACTTATTGGATGAATTACATGGGGCAATGTTTTTCTCTAAGTTTGACTTGAGATCAGGGTATCACCAAATCAGAATGAATGAAAGTGACATCCACAAGACTGGGTTTTCCACACATCAAGGACACTGTGAATATTTGGTCATGCCTTTTGGTCTGTGCAATGCCCCAGCCACCTTCCAAGAGCTGATGAACACCATCTTCTCAAAGCACCTAAGGAAGTTTGTCCTGGTATTCTTTGATGATATTTTGGTATACAGCAAAACCTTGGCAGAGCACACAAGTCACTTACAGATTGTCCTACAAATACTCAGACAGCACAACCTCAAAGCAAAACTATCCAAGTGTCAATTTGCCCAGCCACAAATAGAATACCTGGGCCACATCATATCTCGGTGAGGGAGTGGCAACCGATCCAGCTAAAATACGGGATATAATACAATGGCCACCCCAACATCAATCAAGCAACTTAGGGGTTTTCTAGGATTAACCGGCTATTACAGGAGGTTTATTCCCAACTATGCACAAATCGCCAGACCACTCCATGCCAGTCTGAAGAAGAATGCATATCAGTGGGAGGCTCCACAACAAGCTGCTTTTGACAAACTAAAGCAAGTGATGTCCCAACCTCCTCTCTTGGCCCTTCCAAATTTCTCCCTACCCTTCACTCTAGAAACAGATGCTTCTGATACGAGCTCGGGAGCAGTTCTCATGCAACAGGCCAGGCCTTTGGCATTCTTCAGTAAATCCTTGGGCCCACAAAACTCAGCCAAGTCAGTCTATGAAAAGGAAGCCATGGCTATTCTGGAGGCTCTCAAAAAATGGAGACACTATTTCCTTGGAAATAAACTGATAATCAAGACGGACTGTAGTAGCACTGAAATATCTCTCCGACCGTAAAGCTGTTAGAAGGAATTCAGCACAAGCCGATGCTGAAATTATTGGAATTTGATTTCTCTATCCAATACAAAAAGGCAGGTGACAATACAGGTGGCCGATGCCCTTTCTAGGAAGTATCGAGCTGAAGAAACTACATCCGCACCGATACATGCCTCCACAATATGTACTCGCCACCTCCATGGCCATTCCCTCTTGGTCTTCCGATATTACTCGCATCCTATGAGGGTGACAATGAATGTCTCAAACTACTCCGAGAAGTAACTATCAACCCTACCGAGTAACCCTCTCTATACTACTCAATCTGGTATACTCAGGTACAAAGGGAGAATTTATGTGGGATCATCTACTGACCTTAGACAGAAAATTTTCCTATCCATCCATGCCTCTGCTTCTGGGGGACACTCTGGCATTAGGGTGACTTACCAAAAACTCGAGCACATATTCTACTGGCCAAAGATGAAGCAGTTCATCACTGAACAAATTGCTGCTTGCCCTACCTGTCAAATCTCTAAGACAGAAAAAGTACCCTACCCTGGGTTGTTGGATCCACTCCCAATTCCTACTTCCAAGTGGTCAGCCATAAGCATGGATTTCATTGAAGGACTACCCAAGTCTAAGGGACATGATGTCATTTTGGTGGTGGTCGACGGATCGACAAAATATGCTCACTTCCTCCCTCCGGCTCACCCCTACACAGTTCACAAAGTGGCTACCCTCTTCATTGACAATATCATCAAACTCCATGGTCCTCCTATCGTCATCACTATCGACGGAGACAGAATATTCCTCAGCAAGTTTTGGACTGAGATATTCACTGCCATGAAAATTTCCCTCCACTTCTCTACTGCTTACCACCCTGAGACAGATGACCAGACAGAGAGAGTGAACCAATGTCTGGAACAATACTTAAAGTGCATGGCTTCACAGGAACCTAAGAAATGGGGAGCCTGGTTACCTGCAGCTGAATTCTGGTATAACAGCTGTTACCACACTGCCATCAAGATGTCTCCCTTTGAAGCACTATATGAATATGCTCCACCCATTCTCACTGAGCTGCCAACCCTCTCGGAGCTATCTCCTGAAGCACAAGACACCTTGAGAGAAAAAGAGAAGATGATCACAGTACTCCAACAAAATCTGGCCAAGGCACAACAAACTATGAAAAAATATGCTGACCAACACAGGACTCCTAGGTCTTTCACTATTGGTGACATGGTCTACCTAAAGATGAAGCATCACAGAGAGCATGCCTTGGGCACGGGTGCTCCTCTAAAACTAGCTCCTCGGTGGTACGGTCCTTTCAAGATCATCCAGGCAGTTGGTAAACGAGCTTACAAACTACAGCTCCCCGAGGGTACTCTCATGCATGACGTGTTCCACGTCAATCAGCTGAAGAAGCACATTGGTCCTACGGCCGTTCCAAACCCACGTCTTCCCCTGGTGACATCCTCTGGTAAGCTCAAGACTTTCCCCCTCTGTATTCTCCAACGTCGTCAAGTATCCAGGAAACAAGGCGGGGGTGACGTCGCAATCCCACAATGGCTCATACACTGGGAGGGACTGTCTGAAGACGAAGCTACTTGGGAGAATGCAGATTTCATTACCAGCACATTTCCATCATTCAAGACCTGAAGTCTTGTCTTCAGGAGGGGGCAATGTCAAGACCAAGTCACTGTCAACTATCCAAGTGTTGGTGACATCATCGTGTTAACGGACGGTCAAGATGGAGGGCATCGGATGGTTGTCTTGCGTCACTAGTTTTAAACCAGCCTTTCCCGCTAATTATTGTTTAAGGCGCTGTAATAAGTTACTCTTGAACTTGCGTGGTCCTACTCTTGTTGTATAAAAGAGTAGGAGAGGGTGGATGGGTGGCACGCATAATGAAAACCCTAATTTCCTTATCAGTTTTGCACTTACCTTTACTTAGTTGAGTAGATCTGAGCCAACCGGAGCTCCACCTTCTTCCCCTTCTCCGGCCATGGCCATGTCTTGACCTCCGGGTCCTGACACCCTTCTTCGTCAACAACTTATCAGGTCACCTCTAGTGAAACTATATTTTTATTCCGTCACATCTTATGTGCTTTACTTGGAGCGTCTGTGTGCTTTTATTTTTCGTTTTGTTATCTTAGTTCTCTGAATAAGGATCCTATCATGCTTGTGTGGGAGAGAGACACGCTCCGCTTTTTCATTTGAACACTTGTGTTCTTCGTTTTACTTTTAATGTTCATGGCAAAAGTTAAAAGCTGATGCATTTATTGCTAGTTGGTTGGAAACAGAAAATGCTTCATGTGGTAATTGGTATATTGTCTTGAATAATTTGATACTTGGCAATTGTATTGAGTTCTCAAGTAGATCATGTTTAAGCTCTTGCATCATGTAGTTTGAACCTATTAGTGGAGAACTACTGTAGAGCTTGTTGAAATTTGGTTTGCATGATTGGTCTCTCTAAAGTCTAGATATTTTCTGGTAAAAGTGTTTGAGCAACAAGGAAGACAGAGTAGAGTCTTATAATGCTTGCAATATGTTCTTATGTAAGTTTTGCTGTACCGGTTCATACTTGTGTTTGCTTCAAACAACCTTGCTAGCCAAAGCCTTGTACTGAGAGGGAATGCTTCTCGTGCATCCACAACCTTGAGCCAAAACTTAAGTCATTTGTGTCCACCATAACTACCTACTATGTGGTATTTTTTCTGCCATTCCAAGTAAATTTCTTGCGTGCTACCTTTAAAAATTCATTCCTTGTCTTTGCAATACATAACTCATGGGAAAGTAGCCTAAAAAACTATCGTGGTAATAAATATGGCGCTTATGTATCTTATTTCTTATAAGTTGCTTGCTGAGCGGTAACCATGTTATCTGGGGACGCCATCAACTTGTCACACCTTTGTTGAATATCATGTGAGTTGCTATGCATGTTCGTCTTGTCTGAAGTAAGGGAGATTTTCCATGAGTTAAATGGTTTGAGTATGCATATTGTTAGAGAAGAACATTGGGCCGCCAACCAAAGCCATGTATCATGGTGGAAGTTTCAGCTTGGACATTAATCCTCAAATCTCTTATGAGAATATTATCCGTTGTTGAATGCTTAAAGCATAAAAGAGGAGTCCATTATCTGTTTTCTATGTTGTCCCGGTATGGATGTCCTCAAGTTGAGATCTATCAAAATTGAGAGATCAAATGTGATCTATCTCCTTGGACCTTTGTACAGGTGGCATAGAGGTACCCCTTTGTGACACTTGGTTCAAACATATGTAATGCAATGATAATCCATGGAAATCCGAGCTAATTAGGACAAGGAGCGGGCACTATTAGTATTTGATGCATGAGGCTTGCGACTTATAGGAGGTTTTATGCATAACACATATGAATTATTACTACCGTTGACAAAATTGTTTCCATGTTTTCAAAATAAAAAGCTCTAGCACATGAGTAATCCCTGCTTCCCTCTGCGAAGGGCCTTTCTTTTACTTTATGTTGAGTCAGTTTACCTACTTCTATCCATCTTAGAAGCAAACACTTGTGTCAACTGTGTGCATTGATTCTTACATGTTTACTTATTGCACTCATCATATTACTTTGTGTTGACAATTATTCATGAGATATACATGTTGAAAGTTGAAAGCAACTGCTGAAACTTATATCTTCCTTTGTGTTGCTTCAAAACCTTCTATTAAGAATCTATTTCTTTATGAGTTAACTCTTATGCAAGACTTGTTGATGCTTGTCTTGAAAGTACTATTCATGAAAAGTCTTTGCTATATGATTCAGTTGTTTAGTCATTATCTTAACCATTGCTTTGAATCACTTCATTCATCTCATATGCTTTACAATAGTATTGATCAAGATTATGATAGTAGCATGTCACTTCAGAAATTATCCTTGTTATCGTTTACCTACTCGAGGGCGAGTAGGAACTAAGCTTGGGGATGCTTGATACGTCTCAAACGTATCTATAATTTCTTATGTTCCATGCTAGTTTTATGACAATACTCACATGTTTTATATACACTTTATATCCCACGGTCTTATTTTCCACGGAGCCTTCCAGAACACCGAAGAGGAGACAAAGAGGGGCCACGAGGAGCCCACACCCTAGGGGGGCGCGGGCCACCCCTCTGCCGCGCCGCCAGGTGGGGACCCCACCTCGGGCACCCCCTCGCGCCGCCCTTTCGCCTATATATTCCCTCCGTCGCGAAAACCCTAAGAGAACAAGTCATATTCCACGAAGAGTTACGTAGCCGCCGCCATCGCGAAGACAAGTTTCGGGGGACAGAAGTCTCTGTTCCGGTGATACGTCTCAAACGTATCTATAATTTCTTATGTTCCATGCTACTTTTATGATGATACTCACATGTTTTATACACATTATATGTCATATTTATGCATTTTCCGGCACTAACCTATTGACGAGATGCCGAAGAGCCAGTTGATGTTTTCTGCTGTTTTTGGTTTCAGAAATCCTAGTAACGAAATATTCTCGGAATTGGACAAAATCAACGCCCAGGGTCCTATTTTTGCACGAAGCTTCCAGAAGACCGAAGGAGTCACGAAGTGGGGCCACGAGGCACCGCCACAACAGGGCGGCGCGGCCCTGTTGTGTGGGGCCCCCGTGGCGCCTCCTGACCTGCCCTTCCGCCTACTTAAAGCCTCCGTCGCGAAACCCCCAGTACCGAGAGCCACGATACGGAAAACCTTACTGAGACGCCGCCGCCGCCAATCCCATCTCGGGGGATTCAGGAGATCGCCTCCGGCACCCTGCCGGAGAGGGGAATCATCTCCCGGAGGTCTCTTCATCGCCATGATCGCCTCCGGATCGATGTGTGAGTAGTTCACCCCTGGACTATGGGTCCATAGCAGTAGCTAGATGGTCGTCTTCTCCTCATTGTGCTATCATGTTAGATCTTGTGAGCTGCCTATCATGATCAAGATCATCTATTTGTAATCCTTCATGTTGTGTTTGTTGGGATCCGATGGATATTGAATACTATGTCAAGTTGATTATCAATCTATCATATATGTTATTTATGTTCTTGCATGCTCTCCGTTGCTAGTAGAGGCTCCGGCCAAGTTGATACTTGTGACTCCAAGAGGGAGTATTTATGCTCGATAGTGGGTTCATGCCTCCATTAAATGCGGGACGATGGCGAGAAAGTTCTAAGGTTGTGGATGTGCTTGTTGCCACTAGGGATAAAACATCGATGCTTTGTCTAAGGATATTTGTGTTGATTACATTACGCACCATACTTAATGCAATTGTCTGTTGTTTACAACTTAATACTGGAGGGGGTTCGGATGATAACCTCGAAAGTGGACTTTTTAGGCATAGATGCATGCTTGGATAGCGGTCTATGTACTTTGTCGTAATGCCCTGATTAAATCTCATAGTACTCATCATGATATATGTATGTGCATTGTTATGCCTTCTTTATTTGTCAATTGCCCAACTGTAATTTGTTCACCCAACATCTGCTATCTTATGGGAGAGACACCGCTAGTGAACTGTGGACCCCGGTCCTATTCTTTACATCTGAAATACAAACTGCTGCAATTGTTCTTTACTGCTCTTCGCAAACAAACATCATCATCCACACTATACATCTAATCCTTTGTTTACAGCAAGCCGGTGAGATTGACAACCTCGCTGTTACGTTGGGACAAAGTTCTGTGATTGTGTTGTGCAGGTTCCACGTTGGCGCCGGAATCCCTGGTGTTGCGCCGCACTACACTCCGCCACCAACAACCTTCAACGTGCTTCTTGGCTCCTACTGGTTCGATAACCTTGGTTTCTTACTGAGGGAAAACTTGCTGCTGTGCGCATCACACCTTCCTCTTGGGGTTTCCAACGGACGTGTCATCTACACGCATCAAGACTGTTTTCTGGCGCCGTTGCCGGGGAGATCAAGACACGCTGCAAGGGGAGTCTCCCACATCCAATCTCTTTACTTTGTTTTTGTCTTGCTTTGTTTTACTTTATTTACTGCTTTGTTTGCTGCACTATATCAAAACACAAAAAAATTAGTTGCTAGCTTTACTTTATTTACTGTCTTGTTCTCCATATTAAAAACACACAAAAAATTAGTTACTTGCATTTACTTTATCTAGTTTGCTTAATTTACTACTGCTAAAATGGGTACTATTGAGAATACTAATTTGTGTGACTTCACTAGCACAAATAATAATGATTTCCTATGCACACCTATTGCTCCACCTGCTACTACAGCAAAATTCTTTGAAATTAAACCTGCTTTACTGAATCTTGTTATGAGAGAGCAATTTTCTGGTATTAGTTCTGATGATGCTGCTGCCCATCTTAATAACTTTGTTGAACTATGTGAAATGCAAAAGTATAAGGATGTAGATGGTGACATTATAAAATTAAAATTGTTTCCTTTCTCCTTAAGAGGAAGAGCTAAAGATTGGTTGCTATCTCTGCCTAGAAATAGTATTGATTCTTGGACTAAATGTAAGGATGCTTTTATTGGTAGATATTATCCTCCCGCTAAAATTATATCTTTGAGAAGTAGCATAATGAATTTCAAGCAATTAGATAATGAACATGTTTCTCAAGCATGGGAGAGAATGAAATCTTTGGTAAAGAATTGCCCAACCCATGGATCGACTACTTGGATGATCATCCAAACCTTTTATGCAGGATTGAATTTTTCTTCGCGGAACCTATTGGATTCAGCTGCTGGAGGTACCTTTATGTCCATCACTTTGGGGGCGGCAACAAAGCTTCTTGATGATATGATGACAAATTACTCTGAATGGCACACGGAAAGAGCTCCACAAGGTAAGAAGGTAAATTCTGTTGAAGAAACCTCATCCTTGAGTGATAAGATTGATGCTATTATGTCTATGCTTGTGAATGGTAGATCTAATGTTGATCCTAATAATGTTCCTTTAGCTTCATTGGTTGCCCAAGAAGAACATGTTGATGTGAATTTCATTAAAAATAATAATTTCAACAACAATGCTTATAGGAACAATTCTAGTAACAACTATAGGCCATATCCTTCCGCTAATGGTAATAGTTATGGTAATTCTTATGGGAATTCTTACAACAATAATAGGAGTGTACCCCCTGGTCTTGAAGCCATGCTTAAAGCGGAAATTCAATTCGGCACATGGGAGCATATGCTCCTGCCACCGGAAAAACATTTTGAAATGTTCAAAAAATTCGAACAAAAAATTTCTCGCTTACGTATCAACATGTTACGTGCACACATCAAGTCTTGCGAAAAATCGACATTTTTTGTGACTTGTGTGAAAAAGATAAACAAAATTTCTCGTACACAACTTTTTCTTACAGAAAAATTTGTCTTTTTTACAAATGACACTCAAAATGTCGGTTTTCTGTGGAATCACTTTATGAACGTGTAGAATTTCGAGATGTATCCACTAAATTTTATGTTCAAATTTTTCAATATTTTAAAAGTGCATTTAAAATGAAGTTTAAAAACCGGGAGCATATGCTCCCGGGTGCCAAAACACCACTCCCTGCTTAAAGAATTTATTAGTACACAAACTGCTTTTAACAAATCTGTTGAGGAAAAGCTTGATAAAATTGATATTCTCGCTTCTAAGGTTGATAGTCTTGCCTCTGATGTTGATCTTTTAAAATTGAAAGTTATGCCTAATAAGGATATTGAAAATAAAATTGTTACTACAGCAAATGCCATCCAAGTTCGAATTAATGAGAATATTAGATTGATGGCCGAATTGCATGCTAGGTGGGAAAGAGAAGAAAATGAAAAACTAGCTAAAGAGAATAATGTAGCCAAAGTTTGGACTATTACCACCACTAGTAATGTTAATGATTCACATGTTGCTACACCTCCTACTATCAATGGTAAAATAATTGGTGTTGGCAATGTTACTACTCCTAGTGCAAAGCGTGCAAAATTGCCTGAAACTACTAAAACTGCTGAAATTGATAAAACTGCTGAAATTTTTCAAAATATTGGGGACAATGATCCCATTGATGTAGATCATAATGGTTTAGACTTTGATGATTGTCACATCTATGAAGTTATAAAGTTCTTACAAAAGCTTGCTAAAAGTCCCAACGCTAGTGCTATAAATTTGGCCTTCACAAAACACATTACAAATGCTCTCATAAAAGCAAGAGAGGAGAAACTAAAACTTGAAACCTCTATTCCTAGAAAGTTAGAAGATGGTTGGGAACCTATCATTAAGATGAGGGTCAATGATTTTGATTGTAATGCTTTATGTGATCTTGGTGCAAGTATCTCTGTTATGCCTAAGAAAATTTATGATATGCTTGACTTGCCACCATTGAAGAATTGTTATTTGGATGTTAATCTTGTTGACAATGCTATAAAGAAACCTTTGGGGAGGATTGATAATGTTCGTATTATGATTAACAATAACCTTGTCCCCGTTGATTTTGTTGTCTTGGATATGGAATGCAATGCATCTTGTCCCATTATATTGGGAAGACCTTTTCTTCGAACTGTTGGTGCTACCATTGATATGAAGGAAGGTAATATTAAATATCAATTTCCTCTCAAGAAAGGTATGGAACACTTCCCTAGAAAGAGAATGAAGTTACCTTATGATTCTATTATTAGAACAAATTATGATGTTGATGCTTCGTCTCTTGATGTTACTTGATTCTCACTTTACGCGCCTAGGCGAAAGGCGTTAAAGAAAAGCGCTTATGGGAGACAACCCATCATTTTACTTCTGCACTTTGTTTTATATTTGAGTCTTGGAAGTTGTTTACTACTGTAGCAACCTCTCCTTATATTTATTTTATTGCATTGTTGTGCCAAGTAAAGTCTTTGATAGTAAAGCCAATACTAGATTTGGATTACTGCGCAGGAACAGATTTCTTGCTGTCACGAATTTGGGCAGTAGTCCCTGTAGAAAAATCAAAAAAATCTGCCAATTTACGTGCGTGATCCTCAGATATGTATGCAACTTTCATTCAATTTGAGCATTTTCATCTGAGCAAGTCTGGTGCCACTATAAATTCGTCTTTACGAACTGTTCTGTTTTGACAGATTCTGCCTTTTATTTCGCATTGCTTGTTTTGCTATGTTAGATGGATTTGTTTGTTCCATTAACTTTCAGTAGCTTTGTGCAATGTCCAGAAGTGTTAAGAATGATTGTGTCACCTCTGAATATGTGAATTTTTGATTATGCACTAAACCTCTAATGAGTTTGTTTCGAGTTTGGTGTGGAGGAAGTTTTCAAGGGTCAAGAGAGGAGGATGATATAATATGATCAAGAAGAGTGAAAAGTCAAATCTTGGGGATGCCCCCATGGTTCATCCCTGCATATTTTAAGAAGACTCAAGCGTCTAAGCTTGGGGATGCCCAAGGCATCCCTTCTTCATCGACAACTTATCAGGTTCCTCTAGTGAAACTATATTTTTATTCCGTCACATCTTATGTGCTTTACTTGGAGCGTCTGTTTGTTTTTTTTTTCTTTGAATAAATCGGATCCTAGCATTCTTTATTTGGGAGAGAGACACGCTCCACTGTTTCGTATGAACACATATGTTCTTAGCTTCATCTTTAATGTTCATTGCGAAATTTGAACTACTTCATTCATTGTTATATGGTTGGAAACGGAAAATGCCGCATGTAGTAAATGGTTTAATGTCTTGAATAATGTGATACTTGGCAATTGTTGTGCTCATATAGATCTTGTTTAGGCTCTTGCATCATGTACCTTATACTCATTAATGAATAACTACATAGAGCTTGTAAAATTTGGTTTGCATGATTGATCTCTAGGGTCTAGATATTTTCTGGTTGAGGTGTTTGAACAAAAAGGAGACAATGTAAAGTCTTATAATAGCTACAATATGTTCATATGTGAGCTTTGCTGCACCTTTTATACTTGAGTTTGCTTCAAACAACCTTGCTAGCCTAGCCTTGTATTGAGAGGAATTCTTCTCGTGCATCCAAATCCTTGAGCCAATAACCATGCCATTTGTGTCCACCATACCTACCTACCACATGGTATTTCTCCGCCATTCCAAAGTAAATTACTTGAGTGCTACCTTTAAAATTTCTATTCTTTACCTTTGCAATATATAGCTCATGGGACAAAATAGCTTAAAAACTATCGTGGTGAAGAATATGTACTTATGTGTCTTATTTCTTAGTAAGTTGCTTGTTAAGCGGTAACCATGTTTTACGGGGACGCCATCAACTCTTTTACCTTTGTTGAATATCATGTGAGTTGCTATGCATGTTCGTCTTGTCCGAAGTAAGGGCGGTTTTCACAACCAAATGGTTTGAGTATGCATACTTGTTAGAGAAGAACATTGGGCCGCTAACTAAAGCCATGATTCATGGTGGAAGTTTCGGTATGGACAGCTAATCCTCAATCTCTTATGAGAATAATAACTGTTGTTGAATGCTTATGCATTAAAGAGGAGTCCATTATCTGTTGTCTATGTTGTCCCGGTATGGATGTCTAAGTTGAGAATAATCAAAAGCGAGAAATCCAATGCGATCTTTCTCCTTAGACCTTTGTACGAGGCGGCATAGAGGTACCCCTTTGTGACACTTGGTTGAAACATATGCTATGCAATGATAATCCGTGTTAACCCAAGCTAATTAGGACAAGGTGCGAGCACTATTAGTATACTATGCATGAGGCTTGCAACTTATAAGATGTATTATACATAACTCATATGCTTTATTACTACCGTTGACAAAATTGTTTCTTGTTTTCAAAATGAAAAGCTCTAGCACAAATATAGTAATCAATGCTTCCCTCTGCGAAGGGCCTATCTTCTACTTTATTGTTGAGTCGGTTTGCCTATTCTTTCTATCTTAGAAGCAAACACTTGTATCAACTTGTGTGCATTGATTCTTACATGTTTACTTATTGCACTTGTTATATTGCTTTGTGTTGACAATTATCCATGAGATATACATGTTGAAGTTGAAAGCAACCGCTGAAACTTTATCTTCCTTTATGTTGCTTCAATGCCTTTACTTTGAATTTATTGCTTTATGAGTAACTCTTATGCAAGTCTTATTGATGCTTGTCTTGAAAGTATTATTCATGAAAAGTCTTTGTTATATGATTCATTAGTTTACTCATTATCTTCATCATTGCTTCGAATCGCTGCATTCATCTCATATGCTTTACAATAGTATGATCAAGATTATGATAGCATGTCACTTCGAAATTATCTTTGTTATCATTTACCTACTCGAGGGCGAGTAGGAACTAAGCTTGGGGATGCTTGATACGTCTCAAACGTATCTATAATTTCTTATGTTCCATGCTACTTTTATGATGATACTCACATGTTTTATACACATTATATGTCATATTTATGCATTTTCCGGCACTAACCTATTGACGAGATGCCGAAGAGCCGATTCGTTGTTTTCTCGCTGTTTTTCGTTTCGGAAATCCTAGTAAGGAAATATTCTCGGAATTGGACGAAATCAACGCCCGGGGTCCTATTTTTGCATGAAGCTTCCGGAAGACCGAAGGAGTCACGAAGTGGGGCCACGAGGCGCCGCCACAACAGGGCGGCGCGGCCGGCAAGGGGCCGCGCGCGGCCCTGTTGTGTGGGGCCCCCGTGGCGCCTCCCGACCTGCCCTTCCGCCTACTTAAAGCCTCCATCGCGAAACCCCCGATACCGAGAGCCACGATACGGAAAACCTTACGGAGACGCCGCCGCCGCCAATCCCATCTCGGGGGATTCGAGGAGATCGCCTCCGGCACCCTGCCGGAGAGGGGAATCATCTCCGGGAGGTCTCTTCATCGCCATGATCGCCTCCGGATCGATGTGTGAGTAGTTCACCCCTGGACTATGGATCCATAGCGGTAGCTAGATGGTCGTCTTCTCCTCATTGTGCTATCATGTTAGATCTTGTGAGCTGCCTATCATGATCAAGATCATCTATTTGTAATCCTTCATGTTGTGTTTGTTGGGATCCGATGGATATTGAATACTATGTCAAGTTGATTATCAATCTATCATATATGTTATTTATGTTCTTGCATGCTCTCCGTTGCTAGTAGAGGCTCCGGCCAAGTTGATACTTGTGACTCCAAGAGGGAGTATTTATGCTCGATAGTGGGTTCATGCCTCCATTAAATGCGGGACGATGACGAGAAAGTTCTAAGGTTGTGGATGTGCTTGTTGCCACTAGGGATAAAACATCGATGCTTTGTCTAAGGATATTTGTGTTGATTACATTACGCACCATACTTAATGCAATTGTCCGTTGTTTACAACTTAATATCTGGAGGGGTTCGGATGATAACCTGAAAGTGGACTTTTTAGGCATAGATGCATGCTTGGATAGCGGTCTATGTACTTTGTCGTAATGCCACGATTAAATCTCATAGTACTCATCATGATATATGTATGTGCATTGTTATGCCTTCTTTATTTGTCAATTGCCCAAGCGTAATTTGTTCACCCAACATACTGCTATCTTATGGGAGAGACACCGCTAGTGAGCTGTGGACCCCGGTCCTATTCTTTACATCCGAAATACAAACTGCTGCAATTATTCTTTACTTGCTCTTCGCAAACAAACATCATCATCCACACTATACATCTAATCCTTTGTTTACGAGCAAGCCGGTGAGATTGACAACCTCGTCGTTACGTTGGGACAAAGTTCTCGTGATTGTGTTGTGCAGGTTCCACGTTGGCGCCGGAATCCCTGGTGTTGCGCCGCACTACACTCCGCCACCAACAACCATCAACGTGCTTCTTGGCTCCTACTGGTTCGATAACCTTGGTTTCTTACTGAGGGAAAACTTGCTGCTGTGCGCATCACACCTTCCTCTTGGGGTTTCCAACTGACGTGTCATCTACGCGCATCATCCGGCACGCCGCCGGGACGGGGAATTGCCCCCGGAGTCATCTCCATCAACACCACCGCCATCTTCATCGCCGTTGCTGTCTCCCATGATGAGGAGGGAGTAGTTCTCCCCCGAGGCTGAGGGCTCTACCGGTAGCTATGTGGTTCATCTCTCTCTCCCATGGCGTGATCTTTATGTGATCATGAGCTTTGTATCACTATTAATCTATGTGCTACTCTAGTGATGTTATTAAAGTAGTCTATTCCTCCTCCATGATGTAAAGTGGACAGCGTGTGCATCATGTAGTACTTGGCGTAGGTTATGATTGTAATCTCTTGTGGATTATGAAGTTAACTATTACTATGACAGTATTGATGTGATCTATTCCCCCTTTCATAGCTATTGTTGATAGTGTGTATGCTATGTTAGTACTCGGTCTAAATTGCAACGGTATTGTCTTGGATTATGATTTGATGAGCATATCCCTATGAGTGGTGTTTGTCATGTACTTGATGAACTTTGAGCGGAGCTTTTGTAGCCACTACATGATTAGTGATTCCAATAGGAGAGTAATTCAGAGTAGCACAAGTGAGGAGAAGTTATCTAATTGTTATGTGATCATTGTTGAGAGTGTCCACTAGTGAAAGTATGATCCATAGGCCTTGTTTCTAAGCATTGAATCACCGTTTCCAACAAGTTCTGCTACATGTTCGTTTGCTGTCATTTTTATTTCAGATTGCAATTACTACTTACAATCATCCATATTACTTGTATTTCACTATCTCTTCGCCGAACTAGTGCACCTATACATCTGACAAGTGTATTAGGTGTGTTGGGGACACAAGAGACTTCTTGTATCTTAATTGCAGGGTTGCTTGAGAGAGATATCTTTGACCTCTACCTCCCTGAGTTCGATAAACCTTGGGTGATTCACTTAAGGGAAACTTGCTGCTGTTCTACAAACCTCTGCTCTTGGAGGCCCAACACTGTCTACAGGAAAAGAAGCGTGCGTAGACATCACTATGTCGCTCCGCTCGCCTTGCACTACAAGAAAAGTTCTGATAGACAACGTCTCAAAATCGTCCGCTAAGGGGTTAGTTAGGCTTAATGGAAAACAACAAAAAAATTAGAGATCTTTATAGTATCTATCTTGAGTTTAGGACATGAAGTGTTTGAATAGAAAATTAAAAAACCTGAACTTTATATGCATGCTAATTGCAATGTTATTAGTATGAATGCTTGAACACCATTGTTGCTAATGCTTATGGAAAATTCTAAGCTTGGGGAGGCGGTTTTGATAATTTACGATATTTTTTAGTCCCCCACGCATGGAGGAGAAAATTTACTTTGATGATACTTTACCTCCTATATATGATAATTACAATGATTATTATCATATTTTCAGTTCACCTACTATTGAGGAGAAAATTAATTATGATTACAATATGCCTCCTATATATGATGATTATGGTGATGAGAATAATAATGATAGCTATTTTATTGAATTTGCTCCCACTACAATTAATAGTAATGACTATGCTTATGTGGAGAGTAATAATTTTATGCATGTAGCTCATGATAAGAATGTTTCATGTGATAGTTATATTGTTAGTTTGTTTATAATTCTTTACTGAAATCTTTATGAGATAGGACAACAATATGGTTGTAGGGATTTCATGTTACTAAAACATCTCTCTTTTTGCTACGAAAATCTTGAAGTTAAACGCTTGTCTTGTTTT
>NC_061508.1:241894091-241921081 GCF_022539505.1 Lolium rigidum | reverse complement strand
GAAGGGGATGCCTTAGGCATCCCAAACTTAAAAACAGCAGTCTTCTTGATATATCTGGGGATGAACCACCGAGGGCATCCCAAGCTTAAGCTTTTCACTCTTCTTGATCGTAGTATATCATCTCCCTCTCTTGACCCTTACAAACTTCCTGCAAACTCGAGCAACTCATTCTAGAGGGTTAGTGGACAATAAAAGAAAATTAACATGTTCGGAGGTGACACAATCATTCTTAACATACGGACATTGTATAAAACTATTTGGACATTAATGGATCAAAGAAATTCATCCAACATAGCAAAAGAGGCAATGCGAAATAAAAGCGGGAGAGTCTTGTCAAAAGCAGGCAGTCGTAAAGATGGATTTTATTAGGCCACCAGACTTGCTCAAATGAAAATGCTCAAATTGGTGCATACATATACGAGGATCACTCAAGTAAATTGGCATAATTTTCTGAGTTACCTACAGAGAATTAGACCCAGATTCGTGACAGCAAAGAAATCTGTTTCTGCGCAGTAATCCAAATCTAGTACTTACTTTACTATCAAAGACTTTACTTGGCACAATGATGTCTACGGGAGCTTCTATTCTTGTAGACAGTGTTGGGCCTCCAAGAGCGAGAGGTTTGTAGAACGGCGAGCAAGTTTCCCTTAAGTGGATCACCCAAGGTTTATCGATCTCGGGGAGGAAGAGGTCAAAGATATCCCTCTCATGCAACCACTGCAACCACAAAGCAAGAAGTCTCTTGTGTCCCCAACACACCTAATAGGTGCACTAGTTCGGCGAAGAGATAGTGAAATACGGGTGGTATGAATAAGTAGTAGCAAGCAACGGCACCGAGAAAAGTGCTTTGCCGAGACGAGTAAACAAGCGGTAGTAATGCAGCGGTAGTAGCACGGTAAAACGGTAAACAAGCGAGCGATAGCGATATTTAGGAACAAGGCCTAGGGATTAGACTTTCACTAGTGGACACTCTCAACATTGATCACATAACAGAATAGATAAATGCATACTCTACACTTTTGTTGGATGATGAACACATTGCGTAGGATTACACGAACCCTCAATGCCGGAGTTAACAAGCTCCACAATAATGCTCATATTTTAGTAACCTTTAGTGTAAGATAGATCAACGAGACTAAACCAAGTACTAGCATAGCATGCACCTTGTCACCTTCATGCATATGTAGGAGGAATAGATCACATCAATATTATCATAGCAATAGTTAACTTCGCAATCTACAAGAGATCATGATCATAGCATAAACCAAGTACTAACACGGTGCACACACTTGTCACCTTTGCACACGTGCGGGAGGAATAAAACTACTTTAATAACACATCACTAGAGTAGCACATAGATAAATTGTGATACAAAACACATTGCAATCATAAAGAGATATAAATAAGCACCTCACTATGCCATTCAACGGTGAATAAGTATTCTGTGAAATATAGCCTAAGAGACCCACACGGTGCACACAGCTGTCACCTTTACACACGTGGGACAAGGAGTCTCCAGGAGATCACATAAGTAAAACTCACTTGACTAGCATAATGACATCTAGATTACAAGCATCATCATATGAATCTCAATCATGTAAGGCAGCTCATGAGATTATTGTATTGAAGCACATAGGAGAGAGATGAACCACATAGCTACCGGTACGGCCCAGAGCCTCGATGGAGAACTACTCCCTCCTCATGGGAGCGGCGGCGGTGATGAAGATGGCGGTGGAGATGGCAGCGGTGTCGATGGAGAAGCCTTCGGGGGCACTTCCCGCTCCGGCGAGGTGCGGGAACGGAGACTCCTGTCCCCCGGATCTTGGCTTCGCGATGGCGGCGGCTCCGGAAGGTTTCGTATCGTGGTTTTCGTCGACGCTCGGGGTTTTCAGGTCGGGGGCTTTATATAGGCGGAGAGGCGGCGCGGGAGGGTCGACGGGGGCCCACACCATAGGGCGGCGCGGCCCTGCCTGGCCGCGCCGGCTGTGGTGTGGTGGCCCAGTGCCCCCTTCTGCGGCGGTTCTCGTGTGTTACGGATGCTTCGGGTGAAAATAGGAACACAGGCGTTGATTTCGTCCGATTCGAGAATATTTCGTTACTAGGATTTACGAAACCAAAAACAGCGAAAACGGGAGCGGCACTTCGGCATCTTGTTAATAGGTTAGTTCCAGGAAAATGCACGAATATGACATAAAGTGTGCATATAACATGTAGATAACATCAATAATGTGGCATGGAACACAAGAAATTATCGATACGTCGGAGACGTATCGGCATCCCTAAGCTTAGTTACTGCTCGTCCGAGCGAGGTAAAGCGATAACAAAGATAATTTACGGAGTGACATGCCATCATAAACTTGATCATACTATTTGTAAAGCATATGTAGTGAATGCAGCGATCAAAACAATGTGTAATGACATGAGTAAACAAATGAATCATAAAGCAAAGACTTTTCATGAATAGCACTTCAAGACAAGCATCAATAAGTCTTGCATAGAGTTAACTCATAAAGCAATAAATCAAAGTAAAGGTATTGAAGCAACACAAAGGAAGATTAAGTTTCAGCGATTGCTTTCAACTTATAACATGTATATCTCATGGATAATTGTCAATGCATAGAGCAATATAACAAGTGCAATATGCAAATATGTAGGAATCAATGCACGGTTCACACAAGTGTTTGCTTCTTGAGGTGGAGAGAAATAGGTGAGCTGACTCAACAATAAAAGTAAAAGAATGGTCCTTCATAGAGGAAAGCATCGATTGCTATATTTGTGCTAGAGCTTTGATTTTGAAAACATGAAACAATTTTGTCAACGGTAGTAATAAAGCATATGCAGTCATGTAAATTATATCTTACAAGTTGCAAGCCTCATGCATAGTATACTAATAGTGCCCGCACCTTGTCCTAATTAGCTTGGACTACCGGATCATCATTGCAATACATATGTTTTAACCAAGTGTCACAATGGGGTACCTCTATGCCGCTGTACAAAGGTCTAAGGAGAAAGCTCGCATTTGGATTTCTCGCTTTTGATTATTCTCAACTTAGACATCCATACCGGGACAACATGGACAACAGATAATGGACTCCTCTTTGAATGCATTAAGCATTTGACAACAATTAATTATTTCTCATATAGAGATTTGAGGATATATGTCCAAAGAAACTGAGAACTTCCACCATGAATGTAAGCTTTGATTAAACGGCCCAAAGTTCTTACGTAACAATATGCATGCTCCAACCATGAAGGTGAGTAGATCTCTCTTGCTTCATACAAGATGGACATGCATAGCAAACTCATGATATCCAACAAAGAATAAGTTGATGGCGTCCCCGAAACATAGTTGCTCCTTTAATAAACAACTTAATAAGAGATAAAGTGCATAAGTATATTCAATACCACAATAGTTTTTAAGCTATTTGTCACATGAGCTATATATTCTTGAATTGAATGATGGAATTTTAAAGGTAGCACTCAAGCAATTTACTGGAATGGCGGAGAAATACCATGTAGTAGGTAGGTATGGTGGACACAAATGGCATAATTAATGGTGGCTCAAGTATTTTGGATGCATGAGAAGTATTCCCTCTCGATACAAGGTTTAGGCTAGCAAGGTTATTTGAAACAAACACAAGGATGAGCCGGTGCAGCAAAACTCACATAAAAAGACATATTACTTGTAAAACATTATAAGACTCACCGTCTTCCTTGTTGTTCAAAACTCAATACTAGATATTATCTAGACTCTAGAGAAACCAAATATGCAAACCAAATAGCAAGCCCTAAGTGTTTCTTCATTAATGGGTGCAAAGTATATGATGCAAGAGCTTAAACATAGGCACAACAATTGCCAAGTATCACATTATCCAAGACATTATAGCAATTTACTACATGTATCATTTTCCAATTCCAACCATATAACAAATTAACGAAGAAGAAACTGGCATGAGAATTAAAGCTAAGAACACATGTGTTCATATGAACCGACGGAGCGTGTCTCTCTCCCACACAAGAATGCTAGGATCCATTTTATTCAAACAAAAACAAAAACAAAAACAAACCAACGCTCCAAGCAAAGCACATAAGATGTGATGGAATAAAAATATAGTTTCGGGGAGGAACCCGATAATGTTGTCGATGAAGAAGGGGATGCCTTGGGCATCCCCAAGCTTAGACGCTTGAGTCTTCTTAAAATATGCGAGGGTGAACCACCGGGCATCCCCAAGCTTAGAGCTTTCACTCTCCTTGATCATATTGTATCATCTCCCTCTCTTGATCCTTGAAAACTTCCTCCACACCAAACTCAAAACAACTCATTAGAGGGTTAGTGCACAATTAAAATTTACATGTTCAGAGGTGACATAATCATTCTTAACACTTCTGGACATTGCACAAAGCTACTGAAAGTCAATGGAATAGAAAAATCCATCAAGCATAGCAAAACAAGCAATGCGAAATAAAAGGCAGAATCTGTCAAAACAGAACAGTTCGTAAAGACGAATTTTATTGAGGCACCAGACTTGCTCAGATGAAAATGCTCAAATTGAATGAAAGTTGCGTACATATCTGAGGATCACTCACGTAAATTGGCATAATTTTCTGAGTTACCTACAGAGAATTAGGCCCAGATTCGTGACAGCAAAGAAATCTGTTTCTGCGCAGTAATCCAAATCTAGTATGAACCTTACTATCAACGACTTTACTTGGCACAACAATGCAAAAAACTAAGATAAGGAGAGGTTGCTACAGTAGTAACAACTTCCAAGACTCAAATATAAAATAAAAGTACTGTAGTAAAAACATGGGTTGTCTCCCATAAGCGCTTTTCTTTAACGCCTTTCAGCTAGGCGCAGAAAGTGTATATCAAGTGTTATCAAGAGATGATGCATCGACAGCGGGGTTTGGAGTTTTCTCAACCATGCATAGTATTTTGGATACATAAGTTTCAGCGGCTCCCTTTTTATTAGTCTTGGGCTTGCTATCATCAAACAAATTTTCAGGAACAAGCCAAGCATAATTATCATCTAGAGCTTCATGCATCGCTAGGAGCTTACATGGTATTGGTGCTTTAATCTCCAACCGGGTCTCTGACCGGATTCCTGCTGTAGACCCCTTTTTGATTGTTGTCGAAGTGGGTGGGGTCTCCTTTAGCCTTCTTGTTCCTTTGATACACCATTTATGCCTCTTTGGCTAATACCTAGGATTATCCTTACAAACATGTATTAGGCCAAATACTCTAGCACGGTGTCATTATTACCAAAAAAATAATGGATAAGGGTAAAATACCCTTACAAGGTCGAATGTCGACGCTGGAAATCCCGGCTCCTCGCCCCTGCCTCACATCGCCCTCATGGTCCATCCCCACTCAGCACCCTTGCTGCTAAAGTGGCGCCAGTGGTGGACACGGTGTGGCGCGCGCCATCCCCGAACCCCGCTCCCAGGCGGTGCTCCAGGCTATCCCGGCCGTTGTACCTCTCCATCGTGGACAAAGAGGTTATGCGCAAGAAGGCCCTCAACGAGGGCGCTAATGCGCCTTCCCGCCGGCCAGGTGAGCTAATGGCTGATGATCTCCTGGCGGTTGCTGTCAAAGAGGGACGCCATCCGTATGAAGCGGATGTCTGTGCCTTGGCTGCTGCTTGCGACATTCCACCTGACGCCCTTGACTTGGGCTCCCTCTAGGTGCTGGCCAGGTCTCCATGATTGCTCACCTCAAGCAGCTTCTCTCGGCCCAGGCGGCCGGCCCAGCTCGTGGTGATTCTGCCTTCGAGTTCCCCTCCTCGTCACCTCGCTATTGCATTGTATAAATTGTCCATGTACCGCCGGTTCTGGAGTCTGTTCCTTGTATCCCTCTGTTTCTATTAATCTTCATTTTGGGATTCGTCCCCTGTACCAATGTAATATGTGTTGTCACGCTACCTTTTCTGTCCCCAGACTATCTATGGTTTTTATCCGCTCCATCCCTTGCTCCTTCCTTCGTTGCCATATAGTTTATCATGTTAATTAAGCTTAACTTTGGATGTTGGAATGTTCATGGCCTTGGTAGACGTTGCAAACGCGATGACGTCAAAGCTGCCATTGACTCCTTCCTCCCCCGTATCATCTATCTCCAAGAAACTAAGCTTACTGATGTCTCGCGTTTCCCGGCCTCATCCTTTCTTCCCCCTCCTTGCGGACTTTTATTTTTAAACCGTCTGTAGGTGCTTCAGGTGGTATTCTGACGGCTTGGGATGACAGTTTCCTGGAACAGATCCATCACTCCGTTGATGATTTTTCCATCACTTCTACCTCCTCGGTCTGGTCTGATAACCACATTTTTTTCTATCATCAATGTCTACGGGCCTTGTGCTCATGCTTTGAAGCCTGTCTTCTTAAACTCCTTGGAGCATTTTTTTGCTTCTCTATCTAACCATGTTGCTTTTATGGGGGACTTAAATTTGATCAGGGCACCGCGAGATAAGTCCAACGACAACACGCTACTCTATCTAACCCTGTTGCTTTTATGGGGGACTTCAATTTGATCGCGCTACTTATTGGTGTCAGCGTGCTAAAATTCGGCATTGCACCTTAGGGGATGAAAACTCTCGTTACTTCCACCTCTGTGCTTTGGCCCGCCTCCGGAAGAACCAAATCAAAGTTCTGGACAACGACGCCGGGGATTCTGCCTTCTCGCACGAAGCAAATGCTAGTATTCTTCATTCTTTTTTAAGGACTTGATGGGGACTCCCCTAACCTCTTCTGTTTCCCCTGACCTTGGATCCTTAGTCGCTTCTACCTCCTTGGATTCAAGTCAAGTCGCCTCCCTCATTCGCCCCTTCTCCATGGACCAGGTCCGGACTGCTCTTTTATCTATGAAGGATAACTCCAGCCATGAGGCCGGCTTTTTTCAAAAAGTTCTGGGATCTTACCAAGAACTGTCTCCTTGACTCTCTTCAGAATTTTCACTCTTTAGACCTTGACCTCCGGCCCATCAACAAATCCTTTATTGTCCTCCTACCCAAAAACGCAGGTGCCAATCGACCGGACAACTTCAGGCCTATCCCTCTTCAAAACTGTTGTCTCAAAATACACTCCAAGTGTCTCACCCTTCGGCTGCGTGACCTTATTTCCTTCCTCGTCCATCCCGACCAAACTGGTTTCATTGCGGGTCGCTCCATTGCTGAAGACTTTGTCTATGCCGCTGACATTGTTCAAGCCCGCCGTAAGCGGGGCACCCAGGTCGCCATCTTCAAACTTGATTTCCGGAAGGCCTTTGACTCCATCAGCTGGGAGGCCCTTGATAGAATCCTTCTTGCCAAAGGTCCCCCCCCCCCTCTCTGGCGTGCTTGGATTAGGCGGTTAAACAAAACAAGCCAAACATCCGTCCTCCTAAACGGTGTCCCCGACCGCTAGATCCAGTGTCGGCGTGGCCTACGCCAAGGAGACCCTCTCTCCCCCTTCATCTTACACATCGTTACGGACGTCCTCCAGCAGCTTCTTCTTCAAGCATCCCGGGACGGCCTCCTCCTCCACCCTCTCGTCGATGACCTTCCCCATATCCTCCAATACGTAGATGACACCCTCATTATTATCCGTGCTATCCCCCAGCATGTGACTAACCTAAAAAATCTCATGGATTCCATCACCGCTGCGACGAGCCTTGCGATCAATTTCCACAAGAGCACTTTTGTTCCTATTAAAGTTGACCCGCATATCGCCTCTGACATGGTTGCTGCTTTTGGTTGCGATGTCTCCTCCTTACCCCAGACTTATCTGGGGCTACCTCTATCCACTCATAAGCTCAAGCTAGCAGACTCCAACCCCATTATTAAAAAAAGTGATATGCGCCTCTCTGGGTGGCGGGGCCGCTCCCTTCCCATTGGGGGACACCTTATTCAAGTCAACTGTATCCTTAGGGCATCTCCAACAGGGCGACGCAAACGAACGCTGAGCGACGTTTGCGTCTACCGTGACTGAAAATGCGTCTGGACCCTGCTCCAGTGGGGCGACGCAAAGTGACCGGGTTGTCCGCGGCGACGCAAACCTGGCCCAAATATGCGCAAGGTTTGCGTCTCCGCGGTCGCGCCGAGTGTTCGCCGAAACTTACGTAGGACCCACGTGTCAGTGGCAGGGAGGCCGATAACATTCCCGTCAGTGCCATTCCCCACGCGAAAAATCAAAGTAGACCGGTGCCAGCAGTCCAGAAGCGATGGACGTCCTCGCCGCCGCAGCCACCACCATGGATTCCGAGGTAACCCTCGCACCCGCCGCCGCCCCAGACTCCCCCATAGCCACAACCATAGCCACAATGGAGGCCGCAGCACCGGCGGAAGCAAAGCGGGCCACCACCGGTGGCCGGGACGTTAAGCCGAAGGCGGCAAAGAAGGTGTTGTCCAAGGAGTAGAAAGGCGTCGAGGCCGCGAAGCGTCGCGGCCAGCGTAGGAACAAGAAGGAGAGGAATGCAGCGACCGCCGCCATGGAGGTCAGACAGCAGGCGTGGCAGGTGCAGGTGAAAGCCGGCGCCGCGCAAGTAGGCCTCCATCCGAGCTTAGCGGAGGCCTACATGCTCGTCAAGCGAGAGGAGATCACCGGCGTCGCTGGCCTCGTTGGTGAGCTCGGTAAGTTCCCAACTGCGTCCTGGAACTCCCGCTCCCTTGCAGGTCCACGAGGCGTCACGGTTCGCCTCTAGCGTGGCGTCGGTGCAGTTCAACGGGGCGTCGGTTCCCGACCTCAACCGGACGCCGAGAAGCGGTGACTCGTGCCCGGGTGCGACACACAAGACGAGTCAGCTGCCGGAGGAGAGCATGCCGGTGCCCCGCATCCTGTTTGACGAAATGGCACAATCTGCCCCGACGAGTCAGCTGCTCTCTCACTGTGTGCGACTGATGTGTGTCATGCGTCTGATGTCCGGTGATTCGTAGGCCTATTGGAAGGACCGACATGACAAAGACATCGAGGCCATGATCTACGGCGGCGGCTTCGTTGGCGACGCCGGGGCCGGGACAGGGCTGCATGATGAGTGGGCACCGATGCAGGATGCGGAGGACATCGATGCCGCACGGCTGTTCTCCACCTAGCCCACGCAACCAACACCCATGTGCGTCGACGACTATGAGGACGCGCCAACAGGGCCTGTCCTCACCACGGACAATGCTAGCAAGAAGAAGAGGGAGAGCCACAGGACACAAGGATTCATCGACGACGAGGATAAGTGTTTATGCGACGCGTGGCAGGCGATAAGCCATGACCATATTAATGGCGCCCAGCAAAAGGGCAAGGTGTACTCGGCCAAGGTCATGCAGGAGTACAATGAGAGAAAGCTTCACGCGCCCTACCAGATCCCAAGCCCTCGCACGGAAGAGTCCATCAGAAAAAGATGGTACATCAAACAAGAGACACGAAAGTTCTGCTCCACCGTCGAACATGTTGTGAACACCCACATTAGTGGCGTTGGTGTGATCTCAGTGGTAAACAAGAGACAAACATCATCGTTCTATTCTATTTACATCATTCTATGTACATCATTAACGGCGTTGGCGTGATTGCAGGTATCCCGAGCCTTGGAGAGGTCCAAGGCAGTGCATAAGAAGGGCTACCATATGTTCCATTGCTGGGAGAAGCTGAAGGACGCGCAAAAGTGGAAGACAAGCTTTGCGGCCTACGATGAAGCTGTGAAGAATGGGACAACGGTTAACGTCGACGGCGAAGACGACGATCATGGCCGTCATGCCCTTCCACCTCGTCCTCGAGGCCATAAGGCTACCAAGGCCGATCTAGCCCAGGAGGCACGGGCCATTGCGTTCACCCAGAGCTTGGAGAAGATGATGGCCGAGAATCATGCCCCCATGGCGAAAAGGGACGAGAAGAAGCGTCTGGAAAAAGAGGCCATGCCGCCATGGCGAAAAGGGACGAGAAGAGGCGTCTGGAAAAAGAGGCCGCAGCTGACATCTACCTCAACCTCACGAAAGAGGTCATTGAGGTCAAAAGGATGGACGTCGAGACCAAAAAGGCATACGCCGAGGCCAAATTGCGTGACGCTGAGGCCAGGAGGATGGACGTTGAGGCCAGGACCCGTGCAGAGGACATAGGGATCATGCTAGCCGACTTGAGCAGCGTCAACGACGACACGAGGGCCTGGTTCATGAAGAGGCGCGCCGAAATCCGCGCGCGAGACGTCTGATCAGCGGAGCCAATGTCTAGCAACATGGCCTCCTTTTGGACTTCATATGTTGTTCAGGCCCTGTTGTGACCCTTTTGAACTCCACTTTGCGTCGTACCATGTGCAAAGTGTGATGAACTTATTTCAGACCTCAATTTGACGTAATTTGAGGCTATAATTTCGTGCAAATTTGAGCTAATTTGAGGCTACAACCTCTTTTCTGAATTTTCTGAAACAAAACTGGCCCGCGCCGGAAATGCGTTGGCCCACTAGAGCCACCCCCAACGCAAATGGACGCACAACCATTTTCGCGTCCGCGGGCCAACGCAAACGGACGCTCGCGGACATTTTGAGCGTCCGAAATGCGTCGGCCCGCTGGAGCTGCCCTTACTGCCATGTTGTCCCACGCCATGACCTCCGGTCTCCTCCACGTTGGGGTCCTCGAAGCCATCGACAAAAGACGTTGTGCTTTTTTCTGGACTGGTGAAGAATCCTGTCATGGGGGTCAATGTAAAGTTGCTTGGTCTGAGGTTTGCACTCCTCCGAAGAACCGTGGGGGCTTTAGGTGTCCTCTCTATCTCTGGGCAAAATTCTGCCCTCCTATCCAAATTTCTCATCAAACTCCACTCTGACTCCACTGCCCCCTGGGCTTGCTGGTTCCGCCGATGGTATGGTTGGTCCACCTCCCGTGACATGGGTGATCAACATTACATAAACACCCCCATTTGGAAGGATATTGTCGCTGGCCTTACCACCTTCCGCTCCATCTCCAAAGTCACTATTGGCAATGGCCTCTCCACCTCCTTTTGGTTTTACCTATGGCTTGGGGGATGCCCCTCTCTCCGAGCTCTACCCTGCTTTCTACTCTCACTCTATCAGACCTCATGCTTGTGTGTCCTTCCTCTCTGCTCCGGCTTCCAGGATAACTTGGGGCCGCGCTTGTTTGGGGCTGCCTCGGCTGACCTCCTTTCGTTGACTACTGAGCTCAGCTCTGTGGCCTTGCAACACGACATTCCTGACCAACGTATGGGAGGCCTCGATGCTAATATGCTCTCAAACAAATGTTTCCATGTGAATTCTTTTAGGCATCTGAAGGTAGATCGGTCGATGGACAGGGTCAAGAGAAGCGCAGGCGCCCTAAAGTGCAAGATCTTTGGCTGACTAGCTCGACACCACCGACTCCCCACCAACGAAAGGCGCTTCCGGCATCGGCTTTCTACTTCTGCCTCCTGCCTCTCCTGCGCTCGGGATGAAGACACTTGTGCCCCAGGGCCCGAGAAGTTTGGACCTTCTTCCCGCAAGACCTCTCATCCCCCCCCCCCCCACAAGCTTCAAGGGCATGTGGACTCGCCGCTTATGAAGGCTCCACGATGGCCACTGATGTGGCTTGGAGCATTTGGAAGAGGAGAAACGCCCTCGTCTTCAATTCCCTAGACAAGGATCTTCCGACAGTGGTTCGCCAATGTATTGATGATATTCGGCTTTGGGCCTTTAGATGTTCTACTCCCGCCGCCTCCTCCCCTGCTTTAATTTCTTGGTGTAAGGGCATCTCCAACGGCGCAACGCATTTCGGACGCCCCGGTGGGCGTCCATTTGCGTCGGCCCGCGGACGCGTCGTGCATCTATTTGCGTCGGGGTGGATCCAGCGGGCCGACGCATTTCTGGCGCGGGCCCTCAGAAAATTCAGAAAATAGGTTGTAGCCTCAAATTAGCTCAAATTTGCACGAAATTATATCCTCAAATTACGTCAAATTGAGGTCTGAAATAAGTTCATCACACTTTGCACATGGTACGGCGCAAAGTGGAGTCCAAATGGGGCATAACAAGGCCTGAACAGCATAAAAAGTCCAAAAGGAGGCCATGGTGTTGGGCGCATGGCGCCACTGATCAGGCGTCTCGCACGCGGATTTCGGCGCGCCTCTTCATGAACCAGGCCCTGGTGTCGTCGTCGACGCTACTCAAGTCGGCTAGCATGATCCATGTGTCCTCTGCACGGGTCTTGGCCTCGGCGTCAATCCTCCTGGCCTCAGCGTCACGCAATTTGGCCTCGGCGTCTGCCTTTTTGGCCTCGACGTCCATCCTTTGGACCTCAATGACCTCTTTCGTGAGGTTGAGGTAGATGGCAGCTGCGACCTCTTTTTCCAGATGCTTCTTCTCGTCCCTAGCAGCCATGGCGGCATGATTGCCGGCCATCATCTTCTCCAAGCTCTGGGTGAACGCAATGGCCTATGCCTCCCGAGCTAGATCGGCCTTGGTTGACTTATGGCCTCGGGGACGAGGTGGAAGGGCTTGACGGCATGATCGTCGTCTTCGCCGTCGAGGTTAACCGTTGTCCCATTCTTCACAGCTTCATAGTAGGCCGCAAAGCTTGTCTTCCACTTTTGCGCGTCCTTGAGCTTCTCCCAGCAATGGACCATATGGTAGCCCTTCTTATGCACTACCTTAACCTCTCCGAGGCCCGGGATACCTGCAATCACGCCAACGCCGCTAATGATATACATAGAATGATGTAAATAGAATAGAATGATGATGGTTGTCTCTTGTTTACCACTGAAATCACGCCAGCGCCGCTAACGGGGTGGTTGATAGTATGTTCGACGGCGGAGCAGAACTTGTTTATCTATTGTTTGATGTAGTTCCATCTTTTTCTGATGGACTCTTCCGTGTGAGGGTTTGGGATGTGGTAGGGCTCGTGCATGTTTCTCTCGTTGTACTCTTGCATGACCTTGGCCGAGTACACCTTGCACTTTTGTTGGGCGCCATTAATACAGTCATGGCTTGTTACCACCGCACAAACACTTGTCCTCGTCGTCGATGAATCCTTGTGTCCTATGGCTCTCCCCCTTCTTCTTGGTAGCATTGTCCGTGCTGAGGACGGGCCCTCTTGGCGCGTCCTCATAGTCGTCGACGCACACGAATGTAGGCTGCGTGGGCTGGGTGGAGAACAATCGTGCGGCATCGATGTCCTCCGCATCTTGCGTCGGTGCCCACTCATCATGCGGGCATGTCCCGGCCCCAGTGTCGCCAACGAAGCCGCGCCGAAGATCACGGCCTCGATGTCTTTATCATTCCGGTCCTTCCAATAGGCCTACGAATCACAGGACGTTAGACGCATGATACACGGCAGTCGCACACAATGAGAGAGCTCACGTACCGGTTCGTCCATCGTCGGGGCAGTTGGTGTCATTTCGTCAAATAGGATGCGGGGCACCGGCATGCTCTCCTCCGGCAGCTGACACGTCTTGTGTGTCGCGCCCGGGCACGAGTCACCGCTTCTAGACGTCCGGTTGAGATCGGGAATCGGCGCCCCGTTGAACTGCAGCGGCGCCACGCCGGAGGCGAACCGCGACGCCGCATGGACCCGCAAGGGAGCGGGAGTTCCATGACGCAACTGGGAACTTACCGAGCTCACCGACGAGGCCGGAGAAGCGACGCCGGCGATCCTCTCTCGCTTGGCGAGCATGTAGGCCTCCGCTAAGCTCGGATGGACGCCTACTTCCGCGGCGTCGGCTTTCAGCTGCATCTGCCACGCCTGCTGGCCTCCAGGGCGGCAGCCGCTGCATTCATCTCCTTCGGGTTCTTGCGCCGGCCGCGACGCTTCGCGGCCTCGACACCTTTCTCCTCCTTGGACAGCACCCACTTTGCCGCCTTCGGCTTAGCGTCCCGGCCGCCGGTGGTGGCCCACTTTGCTTCCGCCTGAGCTGCGTCCACCATTGTGGCTATGGTCGTGGCTATGGGGGAGTGTAGGGCAGCGACGGGTGCGAGGGTTACCTCGGAATCCATGGTGGTGGCTGCGGTGAAGAGGACGTCCATCGCTTCAGGACTGCGCGCCGGTCTATATTGATTTTTCGCGCGGGAAATGGCCACTGGCGGGAATCAGTCTCCCTCCCACTAACGTGCGGGTCCTACGTAAGTTTCGGCGGACACTCGGCGCATCCGCGGAGACACAAACCTAGCGCATATTTGAGCCAGGTTTTCGTCGTCGCGGATGATCCGGTCACTTTGCGTCGCGGCCGTTTGCGTCGTCCCGTTGGAGATGCCCTAACGGTTATGACCCCCCTGATCCTCTCCCTCTGTTTTTTCTTCTCCGTCCTGTAAAACTTTGTACTGAACCTGGTGCTTGTTTTATGTTCAGGCCGGCCTAAGCCCCGGTCATAAAAATAATGAAGCAGCAGTTCATCTGCGACTGTGCGCGTCTATTGCAAAACTCTGTGAGAATCATCTTTACTGGCCTAAACATTACTATTTTCTTTGTACATATTCTTTGGTGCCATAGCAGACTTTAATACTCCCTCCATACAGGGCAATTGCACATTTCGAGAAAAAAGTTAGCTACAAATTTAGTCAACAAAATATAAGATACCATTGGATTCATATTTAAAAGAAGTTTCCAATAGTATAATTTTTGTGATATATATTTTATATTTTATTGATCAAATTAGTAGTCAAAGTTTTTTCTCAAAATACGTAATTGCTTACAGGTATGGAGGGAGTATATGCACATCTTTCAGTTTATAGGCTCAATCATTTATCGTTTGTCAACTCCAAAACTTTTGTGCCGCTGCATATATATGTAGCATCGTCTATTTAGCTTTCCAGGTTCCACGTTTTCAAATTAGCATTATCATTGCAACGTGCAACGCTTCAGTATTTATAGACATTAATCAATAAAGGGTTATTTCATTAAGGGAGACTATATACATGATATACTTGCTTCATATAACCAGTGCGCTCATAATATTAAGCAATTATGTTTTGACAATACTTATATACAATGCAGCCTAATTTTCTAAAAAGAATCATTGTATGGCTCCTACGTATAATATAACCTAATTTTATATGGCATATTGTGTTTCAAGTAAAATATACTATCTCCGATTCATATTAAATGCCACTAGTATGGATGTACCTAGAACTAAAATATGTCTAGATATATCTATATTAGTGGCAACTAATATGGATCGGAGGAGGTATTATAATTTAAAAACATAATCTAACATAATAAATTAAATGAAAATAAATAAAAATGAAGTATGAAAGAGCAGATTAAGTATAATAAGATAATATAAATTAAAGATTAGGACAGAATGGGCGAACTGAGGCTAGGGTTTAGCAGACTTTGTGGCAAAAAAAATTATAAAGGTGATTTTCGACCAATTTTTTTTCCTGTCCTGTTGCAAAGCACGGGCATATTTCCTAATCTTGTAGTACAGACCATGCAAGGACTGGTCTTCATGTGGATTAAAATAATTCACATCCCGGTAACAAACTGAGAAGCAAAATCATCGCAAAATACTAATTCAGCACATTTACAGGTCAACAACTACAAGAGTCTTTTACAAAACATACTGTTTTTCCATTTCTTTGGTACCAAATATGCAGCGGGAGATCCGCCAAAAGCACCACATGGTACCGATCTCTAGAAGATAATGAAATTACTTAGCACGTGGCATTTATGTAGTTGAAGAGGTGAATCTTATTTGGAAACCAAGAAAATAGTCACGCAAGTACTAGTAGATAGGAAAGACATTCAAGTGTAACAGTCACTTCAACGAAACTTGCCTTTTCCCATTACTTTGGGAACAAATATGCAGCGAAAGACCCACCAAAAGCACCACAGGGTATCATCCTGATCTCCTGAAGATAATAAAATTACTTAGCACATGGGATTTAGGTAGGCAAATAGGTGAACAGTTGTGCAATCAAATGCAAACTACTGATACAGTAAAGTGAAACGTTCACGGCCACAAACAGCAGCACATGGCTATGAAGATAGGAAAGATAGCTTTTAGTTTTCTTTTGTGATACACCGAGAAGTCCAGCAACACATTATAGGTAAATTGCGCTTCCTAGAGAGAGAAAAAAGTCGATTGCAGAAATTCCTGCTTAAGACTTGTTAGGTTCATCCACCATACAAGCCAACTCTTAATGCGAGATATGCCCTTGACTGAGAGCAACTTATCCTATTGAACAAGGATAAGAACAATGCATGAACTTCTCTAAGAAACACGTAACGAACTGAGACAGCTATTTTAGTGGAAAACTTATTTGCAATAGCATGTAGAGTACTAACTAACATGTACAGGGCGTCAAAACCCATATAGGTCACTCACACTTCCTAAAAAAAGCCAATTGCAGAAGTTCTCTTCAACACTTATTAGGTTCCTCCACCAAACAAGCCACCTCTTGGTGTTAATGCAAGATGAATGGCTTTGACTGAGAGCAACCTATACCAGTCAAACATTCACAAAAATGTTACTTCTGCTGAACAGGGATTGGAACAGTACATTAATTCCTCCAAGGGATATCTAACACAGATATTTTAATACGGACAAGATAAGAAGGCTATTTTAATGTAAAACTTATTGGCAAAAGCAAGTGCTCTATACTAGTAACTTATGTGAAATTCATTCTCGGCGCCCATTTATCACATCATCCATTATATGACCAACTAACGTGGATGCAGATGTGCTAATTCCAGTCAACCATTATGGTTAAATGGATAGCAAAAGGCAGAGGCTTAAATTAACAGAACAAGGGTGGCTAGCACCTGATATGACTCAGTTAGTTCAAGAGCCATGCATTTGTATTATTTATACTTTTCATATAAATTTCCTACAAATGGCAGGAAAGTGGCATCAGTTTTAGCAAAGTGTGAGAAAAAAAAACAAGCATCATTCTTCCTATCCGTGTATGGCAGTTCCACTGATACTAGTTAAATGGCACTTGATCAAGACAAACTGAGATTATGTGAGCATATTGCCAACCAAGAACGAAACTAAGAGCAAGCTGCCAAATAGCAGACATGGTTAGCGATGAGCACCATGGAAAAAAGCAGATACTGAGAGTACACAAGTCTGAACTTCAAACAAAACAAGTTATTCACATATAATATGAAAATAACAGAATCACATTCCAGTTTGATCAGCTGTGAGTCGCATCAAAGCTAAGTAAAATGCATAGGTAGTATTGAACGTGGTGAGTTTTGTACTACAGACCAGGCCTGCTACAGACACCAGGGCCGGGCCAGCAAAATTTGAGGCTCTGTGCGAAACTTTAAAATGGGCCATATCTCATTAGAAAAATATAATTAATAAAAAGTTATAGCATATATATATATATATATATATGTGTGTGTGTCTTAAATGGAAGTTTAAATTGATAAACTACTCTGGACGCCTGTATAGTTTAAGCTCGCGATAAGATTATCTTAAAAATAGTTTTGAAAGGAAAAATATGGTTTAAAACTCATACCGGCCCGATGGTCTTAAGAAAAGACCTAATGGAGCCCTATCAAATTTACCTTTTTCAAATGGTTTGATGCATGTGAAGTTATCCCAACAAGTATATGTAATAAATAAGTCAATTATAAGAACTATCCTCACAAGAGTAATACAATATTACAATATTAAATTTACCTCAGTCTCTATAAATTAAAATCATAGTAATTATTTAATAAATTAGGAATCAAATATTTGTGTCATAGGCATCAATTCGAAAAGAAAAAGCCAAAGAAAATAAGGTAACAAGAGCGCAGCCGATGGAATTTCAATTCGAATAGAAAAAAACCAAAAAAAATAGGGCAACAAGATGGACGGCCAGGGGAATTTGAACTTGCAACCTCAAGTCAAGAAGCGCGTACCTTGATGCAAAAACAATCTGGGCTAGGCTTGCTATGTTCTCAATATCAGAAGTGATCCTGAATAGTCCATCCGAGAGGCCCATTTCAAAATTTTGGGGCCCAAATAATTTGGGGCCCTGTGCGGCCGCATGGACCGCACTCCCGTGGGCCCGGGCCTGCAGACACTCCACTAAATAGTTGAGACAAGAGCAAGACAATATAGTGCAAACTAAGACCACATCAAGTAAGTAGCAATAGTGTTACTTTCAAACCCACACGACATAAAATTGGTGTCATTAGTTTTGTATTAGAAATAATACTTACTCATGATTGGCGTTTAGTATCAGATAAAGCGGTGGACTCAAGGCTTTCCACATATGGTACTGCAACTCTCCGGGCCATGGTGTGGTGAGTGATTACACTGTCATCGCCGAGGAGGTCCTCCACATCTCCGGTCACAGGTCTGTATACATGAAGTCGGTGGGCCTCCAAATTTTCTTTCCAGATACTATGAGGATCCGGTCTGAGCAGTATGCCGCTACCATCATCAACACTGCCAAGCGGGATGACCTCCTGGGAGCGTATCAACTGAGTGTCTGCCAGCGGTGCCATGTCCAGGGCAATGCGGCAATGGAGATCCCAAGTCCCTGCCCGGTGGTCCCTTAGCACCCAGAGGTCATATGAGTGCTTGTATTTATCGGTGTTGTTGAAGACACAGAGGCACCCGTCGAGCTCGGTTATCTGACAGGGGAACATATCCATGGGCGGTGGCGGCAAGATCTCGAACACCTCATCACTGATCGAGAAGGATATAATGATCCTCTGGGAGTTAAACTTCCTGTGCGGTTGGGCTGCCCAGTAAAGGTGCCCTTGCGCAAAGACACTTTGGTCAGTGCAGAGACTTCTTGCAAAGCCCGGTGGCAGCGCCCTGTCAGCTGCACCGAAAGGTGGCCGCCAATGTCCCGAAGAGGAGTTGAGTACATAGACCTCACAAGCTGGAGGGAGCAGCCCACGGCAGTAGAGGCGCACCACCTTGTGCTTCTGGATGCTTGCGTCATAGCCAATCCCCAAGACGTCGTGGTTATGCGGGAACAGGCCGAAGGCCTCCTTGCCCCTGGGGAGAGTGGTCATCTGACCGGTGGACGGGTTGCACACGTAGTAGTCCGGATTGCAGCTCGAGTCGCCGTAGATGAAGACGTCCACGAGCCCGGTTGACTTCAGGACGACGAGACCGCGGCACTGGCTGGTAACGGAAACCGCGCCGCGGAGGCGCTCCTCGCGACGGAGAACGACCATGGGGCGGCCGGGCGACCAGCCGTGCATCGTGGTGTCGGTGTCCGTGCCCAACTCCGGGAGGATGAAGAGCCTGAGAGATCCACGGCGGTTGGCGAGTAGGAGGTGGCGGTCTACGAAGGACCGGGAGGAGAGCGTGGCGGCCCAGGCGCGGGAGAGGCAGCGGCAGCGCTGCGCCGACTTGGCCGGCATCCGCGCGAAGATATCCTCGATCAGCTCGTCCGGGAGGGAGGATGAGGCCGATTCCTCCGCATCCTGCTTGCACGGAGGATCCATGGTTGCGGCGCCGGAGGAGGAGGCGGAGACCGGTGGCCGGACGGGGGAGGCCAGTTGGTGGAGGGGACGGGAGAGAGTGTGGCGGCGGTGGCCTGGTCTGTTTCGACGCTGCGAGGAAGAGAAGATGCGAGGCCAATTGGTGGGCTTCTTGGGCCTGCATCAAATTGTTGGGCCGAATAGAATTGAACTGAGAAGTATAGCGGGTACCCCTATTCAGCGCCTTTAGGGTCGGTGAGCACACCCACGCCTCAAGTAAACCCATATGGGTCGGCCCACCGCATTTCCAACATCTCCTTAGTCATTGCCCAACTTCCTCCATAGCCGCCATAGTTGTTGCTTGCCCCGGCCGCCGCCACCGGTAACCGGCTGCTTCCGCCTCACACGCTCGCCTCGCCGCCCCGTCATGCCCAAGCCGCGGTCACGCCGATCCACCACCGCACCAGCCTTCCTCTAAAGCTCCCCCAACTCCGACGAGCCCTCGCCCGCACTGCACCTGCCCTCACCCTAAGTTCTCCAGCGAGCCAACACCCTCCCCTAATTACGTGGGCACGACCTTCGGGTGCCCTAATTCAACATATCTGGTGTGGCGTAACAGAAGGCCCACCTGGAATCTGCTAAGGACCAAGAAGCACAAGATCATTTGGCGATTGAAAAGCTTCAAGGCACATATATATGGCGTGCATAATAAGGACAAGCCCATATCAGGGAACCCTAACATGTAACCGGCCTAGGCACGATACATGAGACCTAGCCTCCTTTATAAGGGCTACGAGGGATCGCCGAGGAGAACAATGAATCTAGAGATAGAACACGATAGCCATAACGGTGACATTGTAATCTTCATCATCAATCAAGAGCATACAAGCAGGAAGTCTGGTTTTACCCTCCAAGGGCCTGAACCTAGGTAAATTGTGTCCCGTGTGTTCCTTGTACGTCGACAAAACCACTAGCACGCTCCTTCCCTAAAACCAAAGTCCACCATCCATGGGCATTATCGATGTAATAATGACGAGTACGCCATGGAGGTTACCTCACACCGTGTAGAGAGAGATGTGGGCGCAAGGCGGGGAGCTACCGGGATGGTGATGCCCTCAAGTGAAGGGATCGCTGAAATCTTCGATGTGAAGCATTACCCAAATTTATAGTTCGACACAAGGGGAGCAACTGAGAATATCAGTAAGACTTTAGAAATTGAGACATCACTCTCAACCACACATGTGTATCAATATTCTCAAAAAGCAAGTTGTGATTATTCCAGTTGAAACAAAGCAGTAAACATTAGCAGCAGATTCCTAATTTTGTAACTTTCAGTGACTAAAAGCGTATGCATGAGGTAACTAGTTGGACGCTGCATGAATAAGATTAACCATATAATGCAAATATAAATAACATATGTTTATCTCTAATTCTTTGTGTGTAGGTGTGTGCCCCTAATTTAGTTATGAGTACGAGCCAAGAGAATTTGCATTACATCTATTGTCCTACCTTCCCATTTCATCGGGGCCGACTTAAAACTACAGGTAATTAAGGTCTACCCTTTCGAATAGCCCGGAATAATGCATTAACACTTCATGAACACACATAATCCTCAAACTAAAACATACCCCCTTGATATCCTCGTCTGTCACCTTGGGGATCGCAGGATCAACATGGTAGCATGTAATACACTTTGCAGATAGATACCAACTCTCATATATATGATAAAACAATAGGAGTTTAGTAATGAAATCATGTCACTCTGGCCCTAGTAACAAGCATTAAACATAGCAATAGTGCATCAACACCCATACAAGAATATTCTCAAGGCAAACACATCAAATCTCATCTTCTATGAATTATTACATGATGAATCTCATCCAATCATCATGCACCTCACATGCCTACAGAGAACTAATCACACATGGTGATGGAGAACAAGCACATGGTTTGTGGAGATGGTGTTGGCGATGATGGCGGTGAAGAAACCCTCGAAACCCCCCCTCTCCGGCGTGGAGAGCAGGATCAATCCAACCCCAAAAAAGAAGATCGTGGTGGTCGCGACACTCTGGTTTGCGAAAAGATCTATACTCTTGGAGGCATAGGTTTTGGGGGTATATAAGGACGTGCACCGAAGGAGAGGCCGAGTCAACGTCTGCGGCCCAAACGGGCATGGGTGGCGTGGTCCCCCTCCTAGGCCGCACCACCTGGTCTCGTTTGAAGGCCGTGTGGCTCACGGTCTTCGGTTTCTTCTCAAACTCCTTCTTTTCCAGGAAAACTTTCGCCAGAATTTTCCTGGAATTTATTTCCAACAATACATGCGTCAAAAAGACAAAAGGAAGATTTTTCTAAAAACTGTGGCAAATTCTGCAGGTTTATTTCATATTTGGTGAGATTCCAGATAAAAACTATGAGCAAAGTACATGAAAAGTAGATGCATTTTGGATGCATTAACTCCCCCAAGTTTAGCTCGTTTCTTGTCCTCAAGCAACTCAATCGTAGTGAAGGAGCGATAAAAAGACTTTAACAAGAACTTTGCTCTATACATGCATGACATTAAATTAAGACCAAGTATCTACATCACAACTTCTTTAATGAATAGAAAATTCTTACCGAAATTGTATTTTGTTGGTGTTAAAGATGGTATGTGCTGGCGTGTAGTTGACACGTCCGTTGGGAACCCCAAGAGGAAGGTGTGATGCGCACAGCGGTAAGTTTTCCCTCAGTAAGAAACCAAGGTTATCGAACCAGTAGGAGTCAAGGAACACGTGAAGGTTGTTGGTGGCGGAGTGTAGTGCGGCGCAACACCAGGATTCCGGCGCCAACGTGGAACCCGCACAACACAATCACAATACTTTGCCCCAACTTAACAGAGTGAGGTTGTCAATCTCACCGGCTTGCTGTAAACAAAGGATTAAATGTATAGTGTGGAAGATGATGTTTGTTTGCGAAGAACAGTAAAGAAACGAGTTTGCGTGAGATTGTATTTCGAGTGTAAAGAATGGACCGGGGTCCACAGTTCACTAGTGGTGTCTCTCCCATAAGATAAATGGCATGTTGGGTGAACAAATTACGGTTGGGCAATTGACAAATAAAGAGGGCATAACAATGCACATACATATCACGATGACTACTATGAGATTTAATCGGGGCATTACGACAAAGTACATAGACCGCTATCCAGCATGCATCTATGCCTAAAAAGTCCACCTTCAGGTTATCATCTGAACCCCTTCCAGTATTAAGTTGCAAACAACAGACAATTGCATTAAGTATGGTGCGTAATGTAATCAACGCAAATATCCTTAGACAAAGCATTGATGTTTATCCCTAGTGGCAACAACACATCCATAACCTTAGAACTTTCTGTCACTGTCCCAGATTCAATGGAGGCATGAACCCACTATCGAGCATAAATACTCCCTCTTGGAGTTACAAGTATCAACTTGGCCAGAGCCTCTACTAGCAACGGAGAGCATGCAAGAACATAAACAACATATATGATAGATTGATAATCAACTTGACATAGTATTCCATATTCATCGGATCCCAACAAACACAACATGTAGCATTACAAATAGATGATCTTGATCATAATAGGCAGCTCACAAGATCTAACATGATAGCACAATGAGGAGAAGTGATACGTCTCCGACGTATCGATAATTTCTTATGTTCCATGCCATATTATTGATGATACCTACATGTTTTATGCACACTTTATATCATATTCGTGCATTTTCTGGAACTAACCTATTAACAAGATGCCGAAGTGCCAGTTGTTGTTTTCTGTTGTTTTTGGTTTCGTAAATCCTAGTAACGAAATATTCTCGGAATTGGACGAAATCAAGACCCGGGGTCCTATTTTTCCCGGAGCCTTCCGAACACCCGAGAGCCGCCGGAGAGAAGCCCCTGGGGTCCCCACACCACACCCTGGCGCGGCCAGAGGGGGGCCGCGCCGCCCTATGGTGTGGGCCCCCCAGGCCCCCTCCGAAGCTGCCCTTCCGCCTATTTAAAGCCTTCGTCGAGAAAACCCCGAGACGAAGAATCACAATACAGAAAACCTTCCAGAGCCGCCGCCATCGCGAAGCCAAGATCTGGGGGACAGGAGTCTCTGTTCCGGCACCCTGCCGGAGCAGGGAAGTGCCCCCGGAAGGCTTCTCCATCGACACCGCTGCCATCTCCACCGCCATCTTCATCACCGCTGCTGCTCCCATGAGGAGGGAGTAGTTCTCCATCGAGGCTCGGGGCTGTACCGGTAGCTATGTGGTTCATCTCTCTCATATGTGCTTCAATACAATAATCTCATGAGCTGCCTTACATGATTGAGATTCATATGATGATTCTTATAATCTAGATGTCATTATGCTAGTCAAGAGAGTTTTACTTATGTGATCTCCGGAGACTCCTTGTCCCACATGTGTAAAGGTGACAGTGTGTGCACCGTGTGGGTCTCTTAGGCTATATTTCACGAGAATACTTACTCACCTTGTTATGAATGGCGTAGTGAAGTGCTTATTTATATCTCTTTATGATTGCAATGTATTTTGTATCACAATTTATCTATGTGCTACTCTAGCAATGTTATTAAAGTAGTTTTATTCCTCCTGCACGGTGTAATGGTGACAGTGTGTGCATCTGTGTTAGTACTTGGTTTATGCTATGATTATGATCTCTTGTAGATTATGAAGTTAACTATTGCTATGATAGTATTGATGTGTATTATTCCTCCTACATAGCATGAAGGTGACAGTGTGCATGCTATGTTAGTACTTGGTTTAGTCTTATTGATCTTTCATGCACTCTAAGGTTATTTAAATATGAACATTGAATTGTGGAGCTTGTTAACTCCGGCATTGAGGGTTCGTGTAATCCTACGCAATGTGTTCATCATCCAACAAGAGTGTAGAGTATGCATTTATCTATTCTGTTATGTGATCAACGTTGAGAGTGTCCACTAGTGAAAGTCTAATCCCTAGGCCTTGTTCCTAAATATCGCTATCGTTGCTTGTTTACTCGTTTTACTTGCGTTACTACTGCTCGCGTTACTACCGCTTGTTTACTCGTCCCGGGCAAAGCACTTTTCTCGGTGCTGTTGCTACTTCTTATTTATACCACCTGTATTTCACTATCTCTTCGCCGAACTAGTGCACCTATTAGGTGTGTTGGGGACACAAGAGACTTCTTGCTTTGTGGTTGCGGTGGTTGCATGAGAGGGATATCTTTGACCTCTTCCTCCCCGAGATCGATAAACCTTGGGTGATCCACTTAAGGGAAACTTGCTGCTGTTCTACAAACCTCTCGCTCTTGGAGGCCCAACACTGTCTACAAGAATAGAAGCTCCCGTAGACATCAAGCACTTTTCTCGGCGCCGTTGTCGGGGAGGAAAGGTAAAAGGCACTCATACTCCGGTCGCGAGTAAAGTACTTTTCCGGCGCCGTTGTGTGTGTGCTCGAAGCTATTTCCTTTAGATCCTGCAATTGCATCTTTTTGTTTCTTGTTTACACTAGTTTGGCATAATGGACAACAATGAGCTTCTTATTCTATTTCCTGATTTAAAACATGGATTGTTTGATGCGAAAATTAAAAAACCTATGAAATCTTATTTGCATGCTTGGTAGTAATATTAGTATGAACGCTTTGAACACCATTGTTGATAATAATGTAGAAAGTTCTAAGCTTGGGGAAGCTGGTTTTCATGATCTTTTTAGTCCCCCAAGTATTGAGGAGAAAATTTTCTTTGACGATACTTTGCCTCCTTTTTATGATGATTATAATAGTGGTCTTTTGGTACAACCTACTATGGAGAGTAAATTTTATTGTGATTATACTATGCCTCCTACACTTGATGAGAATAATAATGATAGCTACTTTGTTGAATTTGCTCCCACTACAACTAATAAAATTGATTATGCTTATGTGGAGAGTAATAATTTTATGCATGAGACTCATGATAAGAATGCTTTATGTGATAGTTATATTGTTGAGTTTGCTCATGTTGCTACTGAAAGTTATTATGAGAGAGGAAAATATGGTTGTAGAAATTTTCATGTTACTAAAATGCCTCTCTATGTGCTGAAATTTTTGAAGCTACACTTGTTTTATCTTCCTATGCTTGTCACTTTGCTCTTCATGAACTTGTTTATTTACAAGATTCCTATGCATAGGAAGCATGTTAGACTTAAATGTGTTTTGAATTTGCCTCTTGATGCTCTCTTTTTGCTTCCAATACTATTTCTTGCGAGTGCATCATTAAAACTGTTGAGCCCATCTTAATGGCTAAAAAGAAAGAACTTCTTGGGAGATAACCCATGTGTTATTTTGCTAAAGTAATTTGTTTTATATTTGTGTCTTGGAAGTTGTTTACTACTGTAGCAACCTCTCCTTATCTTAGTTTTGAGTTTTGTTGTGCCAAGTAAAGTCTTTGATAGTAAAGTAAGTACTAGATTTGGATTACTGCGCAGTTCCGGATTTCTTTGCTGTCATGAATCTGGGTCTACCTCCCTGTAGGTAGCTCAGAAAATTAAGCCAATTTACGTGCATGATCCTCAGATATGTACGCAACTTTCATTCAATTTGAGCATTTTCATTTGAGCAAGTCTGGTGGCCTAATAAAATCCATCTTTACGGACTGTTCTGTTTTGACAGATTGTGCCTTTTATTTCGCATTGCCTCTTTTGCTATGTTGGATGAATTTCTTTGATCCATTAATGTCCAGTAGCTTTATGCAATGTCCGAAGTGTTAAGAATGATTGTGTCACCTCTGAACATGTGAATTTTTATTGTGCACTAACCCTCTAATGAGTTGTTTCGAGTTTGGTGTGGAGGAAGTTTTCAAGGATCAAGAGAGGAGTATGATACAATATGATCAAGGAGAGTGAAAGCTCTAAGCTTGGGGATGCCCCGGTGGTTCACCCCTGCATATTCTAAGAAGACTCAAGCGTCTAAGCTTGGGGATGCCCAAGTCATCCCCTTCTTCATCGACAACATTATCAGGTTCCTCCCCTGAAACTATATTTTTATTCCGTCACATCTTATGCACTTTGCTTGGAGCGTCGGTTTGTTTTTGTTTTTGTTTTGTTTGAATAAAATGGATCCTAGCATTCACTTTGTGGGAGAGAGACACGCTCCGCTGTAGCATATGGACAAGTATGTCCTTAGGCTCTACTCATAGTATTCATGGCGAAGTTTCTTCTTCGTTAAATTGTTATATGGTTGGAATTGGAAAATGCTACATGTAGTAATTCTAAAATGTCTTGGATAATTTGATACTTGGCAATTGTTGTGCTCATGTTTAAGCTCTTGCATCATATGCTTTGCACCCATTAATGAAGAAACACTTAGAGCTTGCTAATTTGGTTTGCATATTTGGTTTCTCTAGAGTCTAGATAACATCTAGTATTGAGTTTTGAACAACAAGGAAGACGGTGTGGAGTCTTATAATGTTTACAATATGTATTTCATGTGAGTTTTGCTGCACCGTTCATCCTTGTGTTTGTTTCAAATAACCTTGCTAGCCTAAACCTTGTATCGAGAGGGAATACTTCTCATGCATCCAAAATCCTTGAGCCAACCACTATGCCATTTGTGTCCACCATACCTACCTACTACATGGTATTTATCCGCCATTCCAAAGTAAATTGCTTGAGTGCTACCTTTAAAATTCCATCATTCACCTTTACA
>NC_061508.1:241787939-241893991 GCF_022539505.1 Lolium rigidum | reverse complement strand
CCACTAATTGTGTAGGATTACACGAACCCTCAATGCCGGAGTTAACAAGCTCCACAATATTCAATGTTCATATTTAAATAACCTTAGAGTGCAAGATAGATCAACACAATTACACCGAGTACTAACATAGCATGCACACTCGTCAACATCGGCTATGAAAGGGGGATAGATCGCATCAATACCATCATATTAATAGTTAACTTCATAATCTACAAGAGATCACAATCATAGCATATACCAAGTACTTCATGATGCACACACTGCCAACATTACATCATGGAGGAGGAATAGACTACTTTAATAACATCACTAGAGTAGCACATAGATGATATTCTACTAGATCACAAAGAGAGAGAGATGAACCACATAGCTACAGCGGAGCCCTCAGCCCCAGGGGTGAATTATTCCCTCCTCTTCATGGAGGCAGCGATGGCGGTGAAGATGGCGGTGGAGATGGCTCCGGGGGCAATTCCCCATCCCGGCAGGGTGCCGGAACAGAGACTTCTGTCCCCCGAATTGGAGTTTCGCGATGTGGCGGCGCCCCTGGAGTCTTTTTGGAGTTTCGTCTTTTCTGTCGATGTTTTTAGGTCAGGGACGCTTATATAGGCCGAGAGTCGGAGTCGGAGGGGCCACGGGGTGGCGCCACCATAGGGGGGCGGGCCCCCCCCTTGGGCCGCGCCGCCCTGTGGTGTGGGGCCCCCCTGGCACCCCTCTGACTTTTCTCCGGTGCTCCGGAAGCTTCCGGGAATTATAAGGTCTTCGGTCTTGATTTCGTCCGATTCCGAAAATATTTCTTTACTAGGATTTCTGAAACCAAAAACAGCAACTGGCCTTTCGGCATCTCGTCAATAGGTTAGTTCCAGAAAACGCATAAAAACGATATAAAGTGTGAACAAAACATGTTGGTATTGTCATAAAACAAGCATGGAACATCAGAAATTATAGATACGTTGGAGACGTATCACGCCTACATTACTTTGGTGCCAAAGAAATCGGATGCTGAGGAAGTGGGAGACTATCGACCTATCAGCTTGGTGCATAGTTTCACTAAGCTTTTCTCCAAACTGCTTGTGAATAGGCTAAGGCCAAAAATGGAGAAATTGGTGAGCTGTAACCAGTCGGCATTCATAAAGGGAAGGAATCTGCATGACAACTTCTTGTTAGTTCGTCAGTTGGCTAGGAAAATTCACATCTCTAAGGAGCAAGGAATGCTGCTGAAACTTGACATGTCGAGAGCCTTTGACTCCTTGTCTTGGTCCTTTCTGCTGGAGGTTCTCTTGAGAATGGGGTTCCCGGATTGTTGGCTTCAATGGATTGAGATTGCGCTGCGCACGGCAAGTACAAAGCTCCTGGTTAATGGTGTCCCGGATAGGAAAATAAGGCATGCTCGGGGTGTAAGGCAAGGTGACCCGCTATCTCCGCAACTCTTCGTCTTGGCCATGGAAGTTGTAACTCTGCTATTCTGCCAGGCGGCGGCTCAGGGGCTCCTATCCCCAATCGGCAGATGCTCGCAGGTGTAGAGACTCTCGATCTTTGCGGATGATGTGGTGCTTTTTGTGGAGCCTACGGTGGGGGATCTTGTGACAGTAAGAGAACTGTTAAGGATCTTTGGTGATGCCTCTGGTTTGCGTGTCAACTACAACAAAACGGCAGCGACCTTGATCAGGGGTGCAGACCAGGAGAGGGAGAGGGTGTCCGCGATCCTAACCTGCCAGATAACTCATTTTCCAATCAGATATCTTGGGCTCCAACTGGCCTTGAAACCACTTACTAGGGCGCAATGGCAGCCTATGATCGACGCGGCGGTGAGGATTGTCCCACCCTGGCAGAGAGGTCTGATCACTAAGGCAGGCAGAGTCGTACTGGTGCAAGCAGTGATGACAGCGAGGCCCATACACCACCTGCTGGTCGCGGAGGCCCCAGTGTAGGTTTTGGAGGAAATAGAGAAGGGGCTGAGGGGTTTCCTTTGGGCTGCCAAGGACAAGGCCAATGGCGGGCAATGCCTCGTCTCCTGGGACCAAATCTGCAGACCCAAGGAATTTGGAGGGCTCGGTATAAGGAATCTCCGCCTCCATGGCTTGGCTTTAAGGATGAGATGGGAGTGGCTTAGGAGAACAGACCATACCAGGCCATGGCAAGGGTTGCCGATGCTCAAAAATGAGAAAACAAGGGAGGCTTTCGACAGCCTGGTCAGGATTGATACGGGCTCTGGTAAGACAGTGCTCTTCTGGAGGGACAGATGGATCCACGGGTGCGCGGCGGAAGACTTTGCCCCGGGGATCACGCAACATGTCAAGACGAGGGTTCGGAACTCTAGGACAGTGGAGCAAGCGTTGCGAGGGAACGCCTGGATGCTGGACATTCAAGGGTGTGTGGCAACACTCGGGGCAAGAGAGTGTGTCAGGCTCTGGCTTGCGATATCCTCCACTAGGCGTGATGCAAGTGTTGATGATGTATACAGATGGCCGTGGAGTGGTTCAGGGTTGTACTCGGCAAGTTCGGCGTATGAGATGATGGTCCAGGGCAGTGTCAGATTTGAGTTGGCAGAGGCAATTTGGAGAAGCCATGCTACACCAAAGAGCAAGCTCTTTATCTGGCTGGCGGCACAACACCGTATTTGGACGTCCGATCGACGTGCCAGGCATGGCTTGCAGGATGCACCATCCCCATGCTATGTTTGTCTGCAGGAGGAGGACACGGCCGAGCACATCCTCGTGCGATGTGTTTATGCCAGGGAGGTTTGGTGGAGGTGTCGTCAGAGGCTAAGGATGCGCTTTCGAACCCCGGAGGAGAACAGCTCTTTGAGGGAGTGGTGGATAAAGGAGAGGGGAAGGTTCAGGGCTAAGGAGAGGAGATGGTTTGATGGGTTGGTCTGCACCGTAGGTCACGCTCTGTGGAAGCAAAGGAATGCGTGGTGCTTCGGCAATGTGCGCAACCAGTACTTGGCAGAGGACTTGGTTACCCGCATTTTGGAGGAACTTAGGTTGTACCGAGTAACGCATGATCATGATGTAGGAGTGTTAGACAATGGTTAGAGAGAGTAGTCTTGTCTAGGTTCTGTGGAGTCAAAATCCTTGCATGGTTCCATGTAAGGTATTCTTGTAAATACTTTTCTGCCTTCTATAAAAGTATGGTACGCATTCACGTACTCTCAAAAAAAAAGAAATAAAAAAATGATGCACAACTATAGAAAGATTGCAATGTTCTCGGAATTTGCAGAGGCGATGATAGGAGAGCATACCTTGTTTGGTGGCGATTTCGTGAACACCATGAATAATATGTGGAGAAAGGCATGTCAGATGAATTTTTGGGTGTAGTGTTTCTGACTCGCTTGCTTCTCTATTGTCCCACTCCACAACAATAGGCTCCTCGTTGTGCTCCTTTCTTCATTGCGGATCACAGAGGCGCGTATACACCCTGGTCACTGCTCCATCTGCCCGATGCTCCCCTGTCGCTACCACTCCATCAGCGGAAAGGATCAATAGTTGAGAGAGAAGATGCAACATCGGCCGAGTAGCAACCAAGAACAGCCGACACCGATGGGAGGTCCACTGATGGCTCCCAAGTGCAGGAGATCAATTGTAGTACTTTTCAAATAGAAAGGTTGTCGAACCCACGAGGAGCTGAAGGTATTGCGGTTAGCAGAAATAAGAAAGCAGCAATCCTATATGCTGAAAGTAAATAGCAAATAAGTAAATGCCCTCGATGAGAGAAAAGCCCAATCGTCTATGCTGCAAGAGGACAAGCTCAAGTGTGTGTGCTTATATGAGACTAAAGTTCCTGATACGTCTCCAACGTATCGATAATTTCTTATGTTCCATGCTACATTATTGATGATATCTACATGTTTTATACACATTATATGTCATATTTATGCATTTTCCGGCACTAACCTATTAACGAGATGCCGAAGAGCCAGTTGCTGTTTTCTGCTGTTTTTGGTTTCAGAAATCTTAGTAAAGAAATATTCGCGGAATTGGACGAAATCAACGCCTAGGGTCCTATTTTTGCACGAAGCTTCCAGAAGACCGAGGGGGAAAGGAAGTGGGGCCACGAGGCGCCGCCACAACAGGGCGGCGCGGCCCAGGTCTTAGCCGCGCGACCCTGGTGTGTGGGGCCCTCGTGTGGCCCCTCGCGTTGCCCTTCCGCCTACTTAAAGCCTCCGTCGCGAAACCCCCAGTACCGAGAGCCACGATACGGAAAACCTTACTGAGACGCCGCCGCCGCCAATCCCATCTCGAGGGATTCTGGAGATCACCTCCGGCACCCTGCCAGAGAGGGGAATCATCTCCCGGAGGACTCTTCACCGCCATGGTCGCCTCCGGAGTGATGAGTGAGTAGTTCACCCCTGGACTATGGGTCCATAGCAGTAGCTAGATGGTTGTCTTCTCCTCATGTGCTTCATTGTCGGATCTTGTGAGCTGCCTAACATGATCAAGATCATCTATCCGTAATTCTATATGTTGTGTTTGTCGGGATCCGATGGATAGAGAATACTATGTTATGTTGATTATCAATCTATTACCTATGTGTTGTTTATGATCTTGCATGCTCTCCGTTATTAGTAGAGGCTCGGCCAAGTTTTTGCTCTTAACTCCAAGAGGGAGTATTTATGCTCGATAGTGGGTTCATGCCTCCATTAAATCTGGGACAGTGACAGAAAGTTCTAAGGTTGTGGATGTGCTGTTGCCACTAGGTATAAAACATTGATGCTATGTCCGAGGATGTAGTTATTGATTACATTACGCACCATACTTAATGCAATTGTCTGTTGCTTTGCAACTTAATACCGGAAGGGGTTCGGATGATAACCTCGAAGGTGGACTTTTTAGGCATAGATGCATGCCGGATAGCGGTCTATGTACTTTGTCGTAATGCCCAATTAAATCTCACTATATTTATCATGTCATGTATGTGCATTGTTATGCCCTCTCTATTTGTAAATTGCCCGACCGTAATTTGTTCACCCAACATGCTTTTATCTTATGGGAGAGACACCTCTAGTGAACTGTGGACCCCGGTCCTATTCTTTACATCGCATACAATCTACTGCAATACTTGTTTTACTCGTTTTCTCGCAAACAATCATCTTCCACACAATACGGTTAATCCTTTGTTACAGCAAGCCGGTGAGATTGACAACCTCACTGCTTTTGTTGGGGCAAAGTACTTTGGTTGTGTTGTGCAGGTTCCACGTTGGCGCCGGAATCCCCGGTGTTGCGCCGCACTACATCCCGCCGCCATCAACCTTCAACGTGCTTCTTAGCTCCTCCTGGTTCGATAAATCTTGGTTTCTTTCTGAGGGAAAACTTGCTGCTGTGCGCATCATACCTTCCTCTTGGGGTTCCCAACGAACGTGTGAGTTACACGCCATCAAGCATATTTTCTGGCGCCGTTGCCGGGGACACTGAAGAAAAGCTACACCACAAAGATTTCTAACTCTCACGTTAACTACGCGCCAGCATATTTTCTGGCGCCGTTGCCGGGGAGATGAAGACACGCTGCAAGGGGAGTCTCCACTTCCCAATCTCTTTACTTTGTTTTTGTCTTGCTTTATTTTATTTACTACTTTGTTTGCTGCACTTATATCAAAACACAAAAAAAATAGTTGCTAGCTTTACTTTATTTACTGTCTTGCTTTCTATATCAAAAACACACAAAAATTAGTTACTTGCATTTATTTTATCTAGTTTGCTTTATTTACTATTGCTAAAATGAGTAATCCTGAAGTTGAAGTTCGTTCGTTTAAGCAACAAGGGGGAGAATGTTTAAAAGATGCTTGGTATAGAATTAGTGATGCTCATAGTAGGTGCACTAAGAAACACTCCACCACTATCCTACTCGGGAATTTCTATGTTGGTATCTCTAGTCGGAATAGATATGTTCTTGATTGTCTCGCGGAGGTAACTTCCTAGGCGCTCCCGCTTTAAAAGCTAGTTGCATTATTGAGAGTTTATTTGGAACACCACCTGTTAATGAAACTAAAATTGAAACCTCTCTTGAGGATGTTATGAAAAAATTGGAAACCATAGAGAAAATTTTTCCGAGTGTTGAAACTAAATTGGAGATGTTACTTGATAAAACTGATGAACTTGATAAATCCTTAGGAGGAATTGATGAAAGAATTAGTGTCCTAGGAACTTGTGTTGTCCATGATGATCAAATCAATAGGATTGGTGAACTTGAAAAAGCTATGGGAACCTTGGGTTCAACCTTTTCATCTATAAAGTTTAGAGAAAAAGCTTATGTGGCTAAGGAGCAAAAGTTTATGTATGTCTCTAAATTGCCTAAACCAAAGAAATATTATTATAGGCCTAAAATTGACGAAGCCCTTAGTACCACTACAGATGGGGGAGCTTATGATATCAATGCTTCATCTCTTGATAACACTTGATACACCCTTTCTGTGCCTAGCTGAAAGGCGTTAAAGAAAAGCGCTTATGGGAGACAACCCATGTTTTTACTACAGTATTTTTGTTTTGAATTTGAGTCTTGGAAGTTGTTTACTACTGTAGCAACCTCTCCTTATCTTAGTTTTGTGTTTTGTTGTGCCAAGTAAAGTCGTTGATAGTAAGGTTCATACTAGATTTGGATTACTGCGCGATGCTACGCATTTCTTGGCTGTCACGAATCTGGGCCTAATTCTCTGTAGGTAACTCAGAAAATTACGCTAATTTACGTGAGTGATCCTCATATATGTACGCAACTTTCATTCAATTTGGGCATTTTCATTTGAGCAAGTCTGGTGCCTCAATAAAATCCATCTTTACGGACTGTTCTGTTTTGACAGATTCTGCCTTTTATTTCGCATTGCCTCTTTTGCTATGTTGGATGAATTTCTTTGATCCATTAATGTCCAAGTAGCTTTATGCAATGTCCAGAAGTGTTAAGAATGATTGTGTCACCTATGAACATGTTAATTTTTATTGTCCACTAACCCTCTAATGAGTTGTTTCGAGTTTGGTGTGGAGGAAGTTTTCAAGGATCAAGAGAGGAGAATGATGCAATATGATCAAGGAGAGTGAAAGCTCTAAGCTTGGGGATGCCCGTGGTTCACCCCTGCATATTTTAAGAAGACTCAAGCGTCTAAGCTTGGGGATTCCCAAGGCATCCCCTTCTTCATCGACAACATTATCAGGTTCCTCCCCTGAAACTATATTTTTATTCCGTCACATCTTATGTACTTTGCTTGGAGCGTCGGTTTGTTTTTTTTTTTTATTTTTGTTTGAATAAATGGATCCTAGCATTCATTGTGTGGGAGAGAGACACGCTCCGCTGTTGCATATGGACAAGTATGTCCTTAGGCTTTACTCATAGTATTCATGGCGAAGGTTGAATCTTCTTCGTTAAATTGTTATATGGTTGGAATCGGGAAATGCTACATGTAGTAATTCTAAAATGTCTTGGATAATTTGATACTTGGCAATTGTTGTGCTCATGTTTAAGCTCTTGCATCATATACTTTGCACCCATTAATGAAGAAATACATAGAGCTTGCTAAATTTGGTTTGCATATTTGGTCTCTCTAAAGTCTAGATAATTTCTAGTATTGAGTTTTGAACAACAAGGAAGACGGTGTAGAGTCTTATAATGTTTACAACATGTCTTTTATGTGAGTTTTGCTGCACCGTTCATCCTTGTGTTTGTTTCAAATAAACCTTGCTATCCTAAACCTTGTATCGAGAGGGAATACTTCTCATGCATCCAAAATCCTTGAGCCAACCACTATGCCATTTGTGTCCACCATACCTACCTACTACATGGTATTTCTCCGCCATTCCAAAGTAAATTGCTTGAGTGCTACCTTTAAAATTTCCATTCTTTACCTTTACAATATATAGCTCATGGGACAAATAGCCTAAAAACTATTGTGGTATTGAATATGTACTTATGCACTTTATCTCTTATTAAGTTGCTTGTTGTGCGATAACCATGTTCCTGGGGACGCCATCAACTCTTTGTTGAATATCATGTGAGTTGCTATGCATGTCCGTCTTGTCTGAAGTAAGAGAGATCTACCACCTTAATGGTTGGAGCATGCATATTGTTAGAGAAGAACATTGGACCGCTAACTAAAGCCATGAATCATGTTGGAAGTTTCATATTTGGACATATATCCTCAATCTCATATGAGAACACTAATTGTTGCCACATGCTTATGCATTAAAGAGGAGTCCATTATCTGTTGTCCATGTTGTCCCAGTATGGATGTCTAAGTTGAGAATAATCAAAAGCGAGAAATCCAAAATGCGAGCTTTCTCCTTAGACCTTTGTACATGCGGCATGGAGGTACCCCTTTGTGACACTTGGTTAAAACATGTGTATTGCGATGATCCGGTAGTCCAAGCTAATTAGGACAAGGTGCGGGCACTATTAGTATACTATGCATGAGGCTTGCAACTTGTAAGATATAATTTACATAACTCATATGCTTTATTACTACCGTTGACAAAATTGTTTCATGTTTTCAAAATAAAAGCTCTAGCACAAATATAGCAATCGATGCTTTCCTCTTTGAAGGACCATTCTTTTACTTTTATGTTGAGTCAGCTTCACCTATTTCTCTCCACCTCAAGAAGCAAACACTTGTGTGAACTGTGCATTGATTCCTACATACTTGCATATTGCACTTGTTATATTACCTTACATTGACACTATCCATGAGATATACATGTTATAAGTTGAAAGCAACCGCTGAAACTTAATCTTCCTTTGTGTTGCTTCAATACCTTTACTTTGATTTATTGCTTTATGAGTTAACTCTTATGCAAGACTTACTGATGCTTGTCTTGAAGTACTATTCATGAAAAGTCTTTGCTTTATGATTCATTTGTTTACTCATGTCATTACCATTGTTTTGATCGCTGCATTCATTACATATGCTTACAATAGTATGATCAAGGTTATGATGACATGTCACTCCGTAAATTATCTTTGTTATCGTTTACCCGCTCGGGACGAGCAGTAACTAAGCTTGGGGATGCTGATACGTCTCCGACGTATCGATAATTTCTTATGTTCCATGCTACATTATTGATGATATCTACATGTTTTATACACATTATATGTCGTATTTATGCATTTTCCGGCACTAACCTATTAACGAGATGCCGAAGAGCCAGCTTCGTTTTCTCGCTGTTTTTGGTTTCAGAAATCCTAGTAAAGAAATATTCTCGGAATTGGACGAAATAAACGCCCAGGGTCCTATTTTTGCACGAAGCTTCCAGAAGACCGAGGGGGAAAGGAAGTGGGGCCACGAGGCGCCGCCACAACAGGCGGCGCGGCCCAGGTCTTGGCCGCGCGGCCCTGGTGTGTGGGGCCCTTGTGTGGCCCCCCGCGTTGCCCTTCCGCCTACTTAAAGCCTCCGTCGCGAAACCCCCAGTACCGAGAGCCACGATACGGAAAACCTTACTGAGACGCCGCCGCTGCCAATCCCATCTCGGGGGATTCTGGAGATCACCTCCGGCACCCTTCTGGAGATCACCTCCGGCGGAATCATCTCCCGGAGGACTCTTCACCGCCATGGTCGCCTCCGGAGTGATGAGTGAGTAGTTCACCCCTGGACTATGGGTCCATAGCAGTAGCTAGATGGTTGTCTTCTCCTCATGTGCTTCATTGTCGGATCTTGTGAGCTGCCTAACATGATCAAGATCATCTATCCGTAATTCTATATGTTGTGTTTGTCGGGATCCGATGGATAGAGAATACTATGTTATGTTGATTATCAATCTATTACCTATGTGTTGTTTATGATCTTGCATGCTCTCCATTATTAGTAGAGGCTCTGGCCAAGTTTTTGCTCTTAACTCCAAGAGGGAGTATTTATGCTCGATAGTGGGTTCATGCCTCCATTAAATCTGGGACAGTGACAAAAAGTTCTAAGGTTGTGGATGTGCTGTTGCCACTAGGGATAAAACATTGATGCTATGTCCGAGGATGTAGTTATTGATTACATTACGCACCATACTTAATGCAATTGTCTGTTGCTTTGCAACTTAATACTGGAAGGGGTTCGGATGATAACCTCGAAGGTGGACTTTTTAGGCATAGATGCATGCTCGGATAGCGGTCTATGTACTTTGTCGTAATGCCCAATTAAATCTCACTATATTTATCATGTCATGTATGTGCATTGTTATGCCCTCTCTATTTGTAAATTGCCCGACTGTAATTTGTTCACCCAACATGCTTTTATCTTATGGGAGAGACACCTCTAGTGAACTGTGGACCCCGGTCCTATTCTTTACATCGCATACAATCTATCGCAATACTTGTTTTACTCGTTTCACGCAAACAATCATCTTCCACACAATACGGTTAATCCTTTGTTACAGCAAGCCGGTGAGATTGACAACCTCACCTGTTTCGTTGGGGCAAAGTACTTTGGTTGTGTTGTGCAGGTTCCACGTTGGCGCCGGAATCCCCGGTGTTGCGCCGCACTACATCCCGCCGCCATCAACCTTCAACGTGCTTCTTGGCTCCTCCTGGTTCGATAAACCTTGGTTTCTTTCTGAGGGAAAACTTGCTGCTGTGCGCATCATACCTTCCTCTTGGGGTTCCCAACGAACGTGTGAGTTACACGCCATCAGTTCCCGAGAGCGGCATGGATTCACTAGCATATGAGTTCTAAACAACATGATAACTATCTTGTCAAGCTTTATTCAATTAGGGGCGGTGCCTTAGTTAGGTGCAGCCATAAGCTTGTGCAAATACACCCCTTATGATGGGTCATAGAGCCATTTTCATGTGAAAGTATATGAATCATTAAGACATAAATGTCCCATCATATGGCCATAAGATTTAGGGTCCCCGACATAAACCCCTCTAATGCAACCCATAGTGTTGGAAGACTGTTTCTGTCATTCCGACCCCTTCAACACTAATGTATTACATCAAAGTGCAGCCCTATGTGAAGTAATATGCAGTCGACGTTCGCATAAAACCATCATAGAACAATATAAAAGATAGAAAACTTTACCAAATACTCATTGCACATCATATAGAATCATAGCCAAATCATCCTATGCCCTCATAAATGCGGGGAGCTACTCACGGGTGTCAAACATGATATGGATGAGAGACATAATGGTTCCAACACAATCTGAATATATAATCACTCCACCAAATAATGACAAAGTACCGATCACGAACATGCAATAGCACTAAAAACAATATCCGGGGTTCAATTCGTCGATCTCATAGATAGAGATGGTGGTGATGATGGTGCTGGTGGAGATGTCGATGGAGATGCCTCCTCCCAAGTCAAGGAGGAGTGGGGATGTCGATAGCGTCGATTTCCCCTTCACTGAAGGCACCGGTGCAGCAGGATCTACCCTCTCCCGGAGTAGGAGAGGACTTCCGCCTCCACCGCTGCCTCAATAAATATCTGGAAAAATGGCTTAGTTTTTTGGGCGAAACAGAGCTTCTGGTATAAAAGGGGGGCGAAACGTTGCCCGAGTGCAAACGAGTACGGGTGGCGCGGCCTCCCTGTCTAGCCGCGCCACCTGGTGCCGTTCGCACCCCGTGGCCCCTCTCGCGTGATTCTTTCGCTCACGACCTTTCTTCGGGTGAAAAACTGATCATGTATTTTTCCCTCAATTTTTAGCGATCCAGAAAGTCCCAAAACAAATAAAATACGAAAAAGGAGGTTTTCTGCCTCCCAAGAATTAAATACCAAAGAAGGGGACTTTGTAGGAAAGTCCCAGAAATCATCTAAAAATGCACAAATAACATTATATGAAGGCAAATAACAATGAAAACTAACCCTATATGTAGCAAAAATGATGATGCAAAATGCACGTATCATCGACTCACCACCGAAACAGGAATCTCCGCCACACAGAACCGCTTCTGGAGATCTAAATCTATCCCCATCAGTCAAATCCACGAAGGAAACCAGGAAGAAGAACCCTCACTGTGTCTATCGAGCGGGGCAGGGGACGACACCCCTTGGAGGATGGAGACAGGGGGTGGGTCAGTTGAGGACACCAGCGGCGGCGCGCTTCGGGGATGGAGGCGGTGGCGCGCGAGTAGATGGATCGAGGACAACCCGGCGTGGCGCTGCGTCCCAGGAGTGGAGCTCACACTCTGGCCGGTTTCTGAGCGCGGAGGTGTGGTGATTTACGAGGATGGGCATCACGGTGGTTTCAGGGGGAGACACCGGGGGTGACTTCAGAGGGCGGCCCTGTGGTCTCCGTGGCCGACGCCGTTGATGCTTTATGGGGAAGAGGTGGTGGCCAAGGATCAGGAGCACCATGGGATCGAGTGGATGCGGCCGTGCGAAGATTAGGGATCGAGGAAGAAGAAGAGATGTGGGACATTTTTTTTCCTTCGAGGGCAGTGTGGCTGGCATCATGGGATGGTTTCAGCGCCAGCGGCACACATCTAAAAAAAATCAGCGACACAGTGCCTACATATAGCCTTAGAAGAGTCGCGCTTACACTGGTAAATAATATCTATTGCAGATTTTTTCCTTTTTTGCTTTCTACATATTATTTAGAAATATATATTTTTACCTTTTATTAAAATTTTAAACTATTAATTTAATCTAGTTGAATATAGTATGAGTGTGTTGGATTTTTAGTCCAGGGCCCAAACTTTGTATTATAAATTATCAGCCGCATACTACCTCCATCTCAAAGTTTAAGGGTTATATTAACTTTAGAAAATTAAATTTCATCAAGTTTAACTAAGTTACTACTATATTATAAGCCGTAGTTTTTTGAAAAGGCTTTATTATGGAACGGTGTTAGTACATAGTATAGTAAATAAAAATTGTGTGACAAAAATATATTTTATTTAGAAATATACTCAACGTCGGTAACACTAAAAAAAAAAGTCCACGTCGGTAAAATTGGAAGCCCCGAGCCCGATTCGCGTTTTTCTGAAAAAAGCCCTTCTGAACCAGCAGCCTGCCTGCGCCGGTGGTCAGAATAGCTGCTTCGTCCCTCTCCTCCGTCTTCCATCTCCCCCCACGCCGCCACCGCCGCCGCCGGCCAGGACGGCCGAACCGGCCGGCGCATCAGTCGCGGGATCGACTCTGCACGGCGGCCGCGGACACCTGCGTACGCGTCGGGTTGCCTCCCGTTCCCCCGCCCTTGCACGCTTCGGCGGCCGCTAGGGTTTTAGCTCCACTGCCTCCGCTCGCGCAGGCGGTCCGGAGTCGACGAATAGAGCCCCCGCGGCGATGGGGCGCCCGGAGCCGGTCGTGCTGTTCGCGCAGACGATCCTCCACTCCCAGCTGGACGAGTACGTCGACGAGGTGAGCTTTCCGTCCTTTTTTGTCTGTTCGCTCTGCAATCTGCCATCGAATCTCGCCGCTGCTTGGTTATCAGAAGTTTTATTTTTTAAGCTCGACGGCTTTTAGTATCCCCTGGGTTCGATTGTTGCGCTAAATTGGCACATAATCAATCCGGACAGTGAGGATCAGGGCTAATTGATATCTATATTTGTTTTATGCTCGAGTTCCTTTTCCAGTGTATGTGAACCAAATTGAAACCTACTTGTTTTATTTGAATTACGGAGCTCCTGGCCCCCAATGTAAACTGACAACCCTCCCACCCCCTCCTCCATCAGCATATGTTAACCAAGAAGATCTTGTTCGTAACTGTGAACTGTCTCATTTGGAATTTACAACCCATGCCCAAACAAAGATAACAAAGTGTTATTGTAACTAGCACTTGTTATTACTAGTAACACTTATGTCAGCCTTTTACTACAAGTACTCACTCTGAGTCATAGTATAGGTTGTATATAAGAATCGGTGCGAGTCAAACCATAGTTAAGGTTGACCATCATTATGGATCAAATTACCAACATCTACAACTCAATATTGGTACTGCTAGATCCATCATGAAAATACTTTCATAAGATATACTACCTCCGTTTCAAGGAATAAGGCGCACGCGTATTCCAAGACGAACTTTGACCATAAAAATTAAACAACAAAATCTTGATTATATTATATATAATTAGTATCGTTGGATTCGTATTGAAAAGCATTTTTTAATGATACTAATTTCATACAAATAATCCTTATCTATTTAAAGTATTTTTTGGTCAAACAAAAAGCTCGTAAAACGAGGGCGCCTTATTCCTTGAAACGGAGGTAGTATTTATTGTTATTTTAAGCAACATGGTTTTATAAAAAAATGATGGTCAAAGTGTGACTAAGGACATCTTGTCAATGTCCTAGACGTCCTATACTATGATGGAGGTTTTCTTAAAATAAATACATGCAGAAGACATTAATTGTATGTGCTTCAGCACATACCTAGTATTCAAAACTTACAACTTTTTTTCACCATTTGACATTTTTACCATACAACAATTGAGTGTTGGTGTGTTAAAAGTTGCAGGTAAATTACTGTACTGATAGAGTGGGAGCGAGTTAATCATTTTCTAGTTAAATTCATCTGTTATAACTTGTCCTTCAGCTCACTTAATTATGTTGCATCATGCAGGTGCTATTTTCTGAACCTGTTGTGATTACTGCCTGTGAGTTTCTTGAGCAAAATGCGTCTCCTTCTACACCAAACATATCTCTTGTTGGGTAAGAAAATTTCCTCTGTATAATTTTTGCACCTATATTGAGCTTCCATCTGTAAACCTTGTAAAGGAGAGGTCCGATAGAGACAGTGTGTCCTACGAAAGAGTATCACTGAACTTATTTGGCCATTGTGGCTTATAATCTTTTGACATAGAAACATGGCAACATGCCCAACAAATGTACTCCCTCCGATTCATATTAATTGACTCAACTCTGTCTAGATACAGATATATCTAGTCAACAAACGCGTGTAGACCGTATCTAGACAAACTTGAGTCAATTAATTTGGATCGGAGGGAGTAGTTTATTAGTCTCCATTGATACTATTAAAAAATGTTCCTTATATTTGCCCTAATATTCTAGTTCTCTTCAATTTAAGAGTCATGAATAAGCTAATTGATGAGCTAATTTCTTTTGTTAATGTTGTTTCTGTTATATCAGTGCGACATCCCCACCATCATTTGCTTTGGAAGTCTTTGTTCACTGCGATGGGGAGTCTCGGTTTAGGCGCCTTTGCCTGCCTTTCTTGTATTCACACTCCTCATCCAATGTGCTTGAAGTTGAGGTATGGTATCTGATTCCAAGTTTTAAGTTTGACATATCTTTCTGTCTTGTGCCTATATACTATATAGGGCCTCTCTTTTTCTGTATGCGTGTTATAACCACCTTTTCTAAGTGCAGTACTAAATGCGCGAATGCTATATTGCTATATTTGATATGGATTTATTTTAAATTTGTCAACTTGATAATTAGTCAATTTACAGATTTTATTTGAATGCTGCTTATTTGATACAGTTTCACATGCGTAATGACCAATGTGCATATCACTCTTTTCAGATTTCCCTTGCTTTTTATTACGGTATTGTATGTCAAGGGGTAGTCTTTAGTTGCTTATGCTAGCTGCGTCTTTGTCTTGTTCTTCCATTCCAAGTTGGCTTGTTCTGTTAATTGAGACATTTTTCTTCGTTTCTTTTACTCTACAGGCTATTGTAACAAATCATCTAGTGCTGCGGGGAACTTATCGCAGCCTCACTCTTGTAATTTATGGGAATACTGCCGAAGACCTAGGCCAATTCAACATAGAACTAGGCCTGGATCATTCTCTTGCCAATGTGGTTAGCTCTCCATCAGAGGGGAAGTTTGAAGACCTTCCACCAGCACTACACTCATCCAAATTTAAATTTGAAGAGTCATTATCTTCGCTGAAACCATTGAGTTTTCAGTCCACAGATTTGGACCTATCACTTGAAGTGAAGAAAATACTCTATTTAGCGCTTAAAATGTACCAAGTACCCAGTGTTGAAAATCTGATTCCTGACCTAGGAAGTGCAGTTATATCAGCTGTTTCAAAATATGTAACTACTTCTAACTGCATGCCACATAGTTGGAATCAAGACTTGGCAGATGGCTTCAACAAGAGTAATCTTGATCCTCAGGGAAGTAATAATATTCACACTGAAGTTAGCGAGGAGCTCTTGGAAATTTGGAAAAATGTCCATTCTGTTGCTGCTACTCGTAACGGTGACAATGGCTTTGCCTTTGTACTGGAGGAGATTCCCACGACCAAAATTCTATTTGAGTTGTTTAACAGTTGTTTCCCATATTACGGGGACTCTTCATTACTTGATCTACAATGCCCTTCTCAGGTGATTTATCTTATGACACTTGATAAACTGTTATATGAATGTCGAATGTGTTAGACCATTTATCTATTTATGCCATTTTTATTTCAGAATAACTGGTTGGTGATGTCCCTGAGTTTGGTTCTTCTAATATGCTCCTCAAAAGAGAGTTGCTTTTATTTTGTTGATGCTGGTGGGATGGAGCAAATTGTTAATCTGCTCTGTTGGAAGACCCCCAAATCTACAGCTACTACATTGCTTCTCTTAGGTATTGTTGAGAATGCTACTCGGCATGGTGTTGGATGTGAAGCTTTCTTGGGATGGTGGCCACGGAATGATCAGAACTGTATACCCACTGGTAGTAGTGATGGCTACTGTTCTTTACTGAAGCTTCTACTGGAAAAAGAAAGACACGATATCGCCTCTCGTGCTACATATCTTCTTCAACGTTTGCGATTTTATGAGATATTATCTAGATACGAGGTCTGAATTTTCTTACCTACCTAGTCCAATAAGTCTATTGTTTGTGTACTCTCCAGATTATATGAAGCTTATGGTTGTATTGCAGTCTGCTGTGGTGAAGGTGGTTTCCGATCTACCTTCCGATGAACTTTCCACAGACGCTGTTTCTTTTCTTATTTTTGCAAGTAACGAGCTAGCTGAGATGTCGGTACGTTTCTAGAATTGCTCTTTTATTGGGAAAAATTCAATTCTGTACAATTATATGCACACTCCCTGAAAGTGAAGTGGGTTAGCAGTTACTTTACGATGATATTTCTTCATGCAGAAATTGATAAATATGTGTGGCCCTATTGAAGATCCTTCGGCAGTGGCTATTGCTAGAAGATTATCCAAGTCTAGTCGTTTGGAAGATTCACTCTCATTCAAAGCAACAGTTGCTCTTATAACTTCTTCCAAGTACAGCTTCTTGCAGTTCGATACCGATTCATGTTTGTTATCTCTTATCCAGGTAACACAGGATATGCACTTCCAGTTTTTTGTTCATTTTTTTACTTATGCACTCTTTTGATCTTGACGCAAGGTGAACTAACGCTTGTTATTAATTTGCAATGGCTGCTTTGGCAGAGTGTTTATTCTATTTTCCCATCTAACATCTTTGTTCTTACTGTAACATACATATTTTTTGCTATAAAATGTACCATATATTTGAAATTGAATGCAATATACAGCTGAGGCATCCTAACGAACGAACGATTTGAACCTTGTTCCTACACGGGTAGCATTGACTCATTGAGAAGGAAATAAGTGGAGTGGTTCATAATGGTCTTTCATGGACAAAAGGGTTCACCTTTTATTTATTATGACAACAATATGATATCTAGAACTTGAAATTCAGGTTGTAGACGATTTTTTTTTATGTTTATAATTTATCATGTGGGTCGGGTTTACGGCCGCCGCGTCAAGGATAAGGACAGACAACCGGCGGCAACTTGTTCTCCAAGTCAGCCGAGGATTCCCATCTCAATTTATTTAGTTAATCCCAAGTTTGTTAACTGCTTGTCGTATCTCTTAGATTGTTTAAGATTGTCCTTGTTTCGTCAACTCCTTATAAAGAGAGGACTTGCGTGGTAAGGCGGTCAACTATCAATAAACAGAGAGAAGAGTAGCTCCAACGATATGCAAGTGAAATTTATACACTTCTTATTTGAAATTTCTTTTTGTCACAATTTGCTCCTACGTCTATGAGGGATGGTGGTGGCGGTGTCATGTCGTATTAGAACACCATGAATCCTTGATGAATTTTACCTCACGTGTGGTTGCAAGAGACAAAATGCTGTGTCGCTTAATAGCAGCTGCAGCACGCATCACACCTTGCTCTCCTCAGTCATGGTCATGATGATACAGTGACCAATCGACTACTTCTATACCAAGTGCCTTGTTTCCTCAACTCTTTATAAAGAGAGGACTTACATGATGGGGGTAAACATACAGCAGTGGTATTTCAGTGGCGTCAACTTGGCAAAGAATGATGCTAGCTGAAGGAGGTACATACTGGGGTAGGCTGTAGCACCTAGTTGTCAATCCTACCTAGAATGCCACTCCCTCCGTTCCATATTAGTTGTCGCTGCTTTTGATGTATCTAGACATATTTTGTGTATACATACATCTGAATTTGCTACAACTAATATGGAACGGAGGAGTACCGCACTACACAAAATCTATAACGTCTTGGAAAAGTTGCAAATTTTGGTAGTCTCCTTCGTTTATATGGACATCCACGACAGGTCATTGACGTATATATGATATGGCAATATACAACACCCACACAGTTATAATACAAGATATGACTCCAAAGTACACATTTGGATATGGTTAATCTTGTTTTACCCTCTGCTGGTTATCAATCTTGACTCTGAGCATGGCTGCACTTGTCGAAATGTGACTCTAATTACGTGTTTTGTGTAGAACAGGAAAGAGGTTTTTTCCCTTTGTCAGCGGCCTTGTTATCATCACCTGTAATGCATTTGGCAAGTGGGCCTGCTGCTGAAATTTTGATGGAGATAACATCGTCAATTGAATCCATTCTCCTCTCCCTTCTTTTTAGCCGTTCAGGTTAGATTGGCATGCTTTTAAATTGGGATATTTTGTATCTTGTTTTTATCTCACATTATGACGTGAACTCATATTTATATGTTTTCAGGGTTATCTTTTTTGCTCAGTCAACCTGAAGCAACTGAGCTTATTGTTCTTTCTCTTCAAGATGGCAAAGATATGAATAAAACAGAATGCATAACTCTTAGACATGCCTTTGTTCTTCTGTCGAAAGGATTCTTCTGCCGCCCCCAGGAAGTTGGAATGATCACAGAGCTACATCTTAAAGTGGTTTGTGCAGTCTCATTGCATCAGAACTATTCTTTTTGTACTGGTTTACGATCTTTTTAGCGCATATCTATTAATTTATTAATCACCAGGATGAGAACTTTGAAGTTAGAGTTGGATTAGGTCGGAATGTGGGGTTTGTTCTTCACCTAAATCTTTCTGCTAGTCTAGTTTTTTTCAAACCATTAGTTATAGAAGTTCTCCTACATGGTATACATTGCATGGCCATCTTTTGCATATCTTTTCCACTTGTTTTCAGCTGATGTCGCCCCAGCATGTTTTTACTACATAAATGACTCATTCCATTTTTTTTCATCCATACGATACATGCTGTTACATCTACTTGTATTAATATTGTTTAACTTACAATTAATTTTCTAACTAATATTAATATAGAATTTTTGTTAACTTCTGTTGATGTATGACCATAATTCATTTGTAATAACTGATCAAACTTGAATTCTATAGTTTTATCTTGTTGCTGATGATTGAATTATTTTCTTCTATAGGGAAGTGCTGCCAATAGGCTTCTTGCAGTTCCTCCAAATTCTGATGAGCTTTTGTGGGTTCTGTGGGAACTTTGTGCTATTTCGAGGTCAGTATGGAAGTCAGCATTTGGTGGATAGTGTGTGAAATCGCTTGTGATGTTTAGTTGTGTAAAATAATGACTAGGGCTGCCAAATATCGAGATCGTCTTTGGTACAAAGTGCCTTGCTCATATTTTTTTCAATTTCCTTTTCTGCCTCAGTAAACGAGGACCAAGGACCAAGTAACATTGTTGGACAATTTGCTCAATAATTTTAACTCTGTCATGTTTCATTGTTCTGCTCAAATATTCATATCTTTGATATCCTAAGTAGCCTGTTACGGGGATTATCTTAATTTAAAGTAAGTTAAGAGTTTTGGAATGCTGAAGACCAAGTAATGTGTGGTTCTAGTTTTCACTATGTGAACTTCAGTGCATATGTTTTACAGAATCCATCTATGTGATGCAGGTCCGATTCAGGTCGCCAAGCATTATTAGCTCTTGGCTACTTCCCTGAGGTGTGTGTTGTTAAATTCATTTGGCATTCTTAATGCAATTTGCACTGTGAGTGATGCCATTTTTTCTGGTGTAGGCAATATCAGTTCTATTGAGTTCCCTCTCTTCGTACAAGGATCTCGATTCAACCATGACTAAAGATGGTCAGTAGAATCATTCCTCACTTCTAGATTTTCATGTCTTGTGTTTTGATGGAAGGCTTACATCTCTTTGTGACTATCTGATCTCAGGAGGGTCTCCATTGGGTCTTGCAATCTTCCATTCGGCTGCAGAAATTCTTGAAGTCTTGGTTGCAGATTCAACTGCTTCATCACTGAAGTCATGGATTGAATTTGCTACTGATCTGCACAAGGCGTTGCATTCATCTTCTCCAGGTTCAAACAGGAAAGATGCTCCAACAAGGTTGCTTGAATGGATTGATGCTGGTGTTATATATCAGAGAAATGGTGCTGTTGGGCTTCTTCGTTATTCTGCTATTCTGGCTTCTGGTGAAGATGCCCATTTTTCTTCTGGAAATGTACTCGTGTCAGATTCGATGGATGTCGAGAATGTAGTTTCAGATTCAAATAATACTTCAGATGGTCAAGTCATAGACAATCTTCTTGGGAAGCTTGTTGCAAACAAGTACTTTGATGGAGTTGCTCTGTCCAGCACTTCTGTGGTTCAGTTAACAACAGCCTTCCGTATTTTAGCATTTATTTCAGAAGATAAGGTAAGCTCATTGTCCTCTTGTATGTTCTGTTTATTCAAAACGTTTGATTTGCAATGAATTATTCACGCCGTCATTTTTGCTACCAATGAAGGCTGTGGCTTCCTCCCTGTTTGAAGAAGGTGCAATTACTGTTATATACATAGTCCTGATGAACTGCAAGTCTATGCTTGAACGCTTGTCAAATAGTTACGGTGAGAATTTGATGTTACTATGCAATTATGCAGTCTGTTCATTAAGTAGATTGAGGTTTATATGCTATTTTCGTGCTAAACCCATTTTTTCTCTTATTCTTCCTTCAGATTACCTTGTCGATGAAGGGGCTGAACTAAGTTCTACTACAGAATTGCTTTTAGACCGAACTCATGAACAAGCCCTAGTTGATCTCATGACTCCCTCTCTTGTCTTGCTGATAAACCTCCTCCAGATATTACATGTAATATGCTCTGTTCTATTCCTTGTATGGTTTAAGCTCGCAATTAGCTCAGGCTGTTCATATCAATAGTTTTGGATGTGTACACATCTGCAGGGAACAAAGGAACAATATCGCAACAAAAAACTTCTTACTGCTCTTCTGCGCTTACACCGAGAAGTCAGGTATTCAGATAACCCTCCATAGCAGCACCATCCCCCTCCATCTCTTACATAACATTTGCTTACATAATATTTTTCTATTGTATTATTTCAGCCCAAGACTAGCAGCTTGTGCGGCAGATCTGTCTTTCATGTTTCCTAGTTTTGCTGTAAGCTTTGGTGTGGTTTGCCAGCTTATTACTTCAGCACTTGCTTGCTGGCCATTGTATAATTGGGCACCTGGTCTGTTTCATTGCCTTCTTGAAAATGTTGAGCCCACTAATGCATCAGTACCATTAGGTCCAAAAGATGCCTGCAGTCTCCTTTGTCTCCTGGTAAGCCGTTTAGTTACACGTGTATATATCCTTCAGTTGCCTAATTGTTTCCATGAGAAAAAACAGGTGGCAGAATTATAAGATTGTACCTGTTTCTCATTCTTATATGCTTTATCTGCGCTTGAAGGGTGATCTTTTCCCTGATGAAGGCATATGGATATGGAATGTTGAAGTTCCTTCGCTGAGTGCTATTAGATCGTTGAGTACCGGAACAGTTCTAGGGCCTCAAGTTGAGAAACAAGTGAACTGGCACCTCCGTCCTGAACATGTGGCCATCTTACTTGTAAGGTTGATGCCGCAACTTGATAGACTTGCGCGTGTCATTGACAACTTTGCTACTTCGGTATGTACTGGTTTTGTTAATGTATATTGCTTTTCAGTCCAAAGCAAATGATTTTTCACTATAGCAAATACTTATATAGTACCACATAGGCCTTGATGGTTATACAAGACATGCTTCGGATCTTCGTTGTTCGTGTTGCCTCTGAAAAGATCGAGTGTGCGGTGGTTCTTCTGCGGCCAATTTTTATTTGGCTGAATGATAAGGTTGATGGAACTTCCCTGTCAGAGGGAGAGGTCTTTAAGGTATGCTAATCCATACTTCCATTGTGATTATGACTGCATAACTGCGTGTTATTATGCGCCAGAAAAATGTTTGTTAAATACATTTTTCGTCTTGCATGCAGTTACTGTTCAAAGTTCTGTAGGTAACCAACCATATGGTTTCGTCATGAGAATATTATCTCTTGTTTGACCGGTTGGTAGTAACATCTTCTCTTTTTGTCACTTGTTAGGGCCATCGTATTTAATAAGTCAATATTATGTCCACACTTATCTGCTGGTCCCAGCAGGTTTTGTTGTGTGCGAACAAATTTGTGCAAATACTATGTTAAGAAAATTGAAATTATAAGCCCTGTGACCACCAACAGAAATTGGGGGCTAGTGTTCAGGTTTCTGGAACCATTGTCAATCCTGGGCCCCATGTGTTCTGGAAGACCAGTTTGTTTCACATTTTTTTTTGTCTAGGTTGTTTTCTAGCTTTATGTATGCTTCGGACATATTAATTAGTGAACTCCATTGAAGTAGCACAAAAAAGTGACCTCAATGCCGGCGACATGCAAACTAGAGGCTGGCTTGCTTCTGGAGAACTTGCTAGTTTCTTACGTTAACCTGGTAGGCTTGTTCCTGTCCATGTTTGATGTGGACGGTTCCTCTCTGTAGTGTCCCCTTTTTATGGGGTGTTTAGCTTGGGGCTAGAATCATTGTTGACTATTGGTAATCGATCCAGTAAAAATTTAGAACAGTAACTCTACTTGCGTGCTAGTTGCCGTAATAAACAAGCACTTGGCATTTAGTTACTGGGCACTATATTTGAAGGAGCTTCTCTTTTCCGTCATATTCAGTTCTCCCTTTATATAAGCTCTCAGCATCACCAATCTGAAGTTGTTCAATGCAATGTTTCCAGGTGCATCAGTTGCTTAAGTTCATTGCAAAATTATCAGAACACCCAAATGGCAAGGTGAGAGGCTCTTTATTATTCATATTTCGTGTACAGTGTTTCTCTCTTTCTCCTCTCATTTTCTCTGTATTCAGGTATTGCTATGGAAAATGGGAGTTGCACGGGTTCTTAAGAAGTTGTTACAGAATTGCAGCAGCGCATCTTACTTGGAAGATAAGATGTCCGAAAGAGGAGCTCACAGAAGCGACCAACTTATGCTCAAATGGAGGATTCCTTTATTCAGATGTCTTGCATCCATATTTAGTGCCCACCCATCTACTAAAGAGCAGACTGCTATTGAAGAGTAAACTCACACCTAGCAAATTATTTACTTCAGAAGTACTTCACCATTTACATATGATAACTAATTATATTAACTTAAAGTAGGTCTTCGGAGAATGCTAGTGCTGAGGAGTGCTCTTCTATCATGCATCACCTCTTGGTCTTATGCCAGGTACAGTATAATTTGTGTGTCTACGATGCTTATCAAATCAGTAGAGTTTTTACTCTTTATTGCTCTATTTAATTCTGAAGCTGCCAGGATGTGGGTTTTTCAGTTTTGCTGCTCTGAAAAATTGATAGCAAGATTATTTATGAAAAGCCATTTATACAAAATGCTCCATGCAATTAGTTTTTTTTTTGGGTTCAATACTAGTCAAAGAAAAAACTGTCAGCAACATCTTGGCACCATGTATCATTGTCTGAGATTATGTAGTTGAAGTTTGTAATGTCGGTGGTGGAAAACCTAAATGAATAGCCGAATAGCTGAAGTTTCAATATGATTTATCATATACATGAGAAGGAAATACCAACGATGAGGACATGGAATGGGGATAAGGTTTATTCATCTGTTGCTTTATTTTTCTTCATTTTGACAGGGTTGTGTTGGTACTTTTTAGTATTTACTTAAGAAACCTAATTAAAGTTTTATCTGCAACCTATCCCCCAAGTACACATGAATTGTGTCATGTTGTACTTGAACATCAGGCATTGTAGAAATTTCTGAACAAGATATTATTTGATGGAAAAGTACCACAGCTTATCCATTTTATTTAAATTTTATTCTTTATGGTGCATGCTGTCCTTAATGCTGAAGTTATATTGTATTCATGTTTATTTGCATGTTTTATGCATCATGCTGGATGGCATGTCAGGTTTTGCCAGTTGGACGGGAAATGTTTGCTTGTTCCATGGCATTCAAGGAAGTGGCTTCTTCCTATATCTGTAGAAATGCAGTACCTTTGATATTTTCACAAATCCAAACTCCCAACCAAGATGACGAGGAGAAAAATGAGAGTGACTATCATGACTCATCAAATATGGATAACTGGCGTTGCTTTACCCCTTTGTTGAAATGCTTCAAGCGACTCCTAAAATATGTTGATGCTAATCATCCAACAGATTATTGTGTACAAACAATTTATTCCTTCATACTTGGTGCTATTGCCCTCAGCCAGTACGGTGACAGGTAAAAATCACTTCTTGCTCTTCCTTATGAATATCTTAATAATACATGTCCAAGGATATCTTTGCAGTTTCCAGTTTCTTCCTCGTTTGCATGCAAAATTGTCAGATTTTCGTATACTCCATTTGCATGAAGAAGCACTGGATTGTCTGCATTTAAGTATTAGTAAATCCTTTGATGTGATATGAGCTTGTGGTCTATATATGTTCAAGGAAGGGAGGTAGCAACTAAACAAACTATTATATGGATGCTATTTTTTGTTCTTTAATGTACTAACTTCATGAAATTCACAGTTGATCTTGATGCATGCTTGGAGTTTAAGTTAATCAATCCACATAGGTGATTAAAGTGATCTCCATGTTGGAAAACTAACAACTAATCAGTATAGTGGTGATTGTTGAGGGCTTCAGGCAGCCAGTTATCTTGTTTGTATGAAGAAAAAATTGATCAGTTCCAGATGTGATGGCAATATATGCTTTATTCTAATGGTTGGCTGGTGATTTTGTTGTTCTTTGTAGATTTTGTGTTTTGTATCTCGGTTGTTCGCTATTAACTGTTAGTTGGTTCTTCATGTTGTACTGTACTTATTCAAGAGTAGATCAGTTGAGGTTTCAAATGCTTTTCTTTTTTCAAAATAGTCAATATATGCAACTGTAGATTGCATTTATGATGTGAAACATTTTATGTTTCAAGTGCAGTTTTTTCTATGGGTCTGGATAACGTAACGAGGTATTTATACTGTTTCTGTTGGTTGCAGTTTTGAGGGTCTCATTATATTGAGGTGTCTGTTGGGGCACTCCTTTGACAGTAGTCTTGCATTGAAACCCACTGACGATAGTTTGAATGAGGGTATAGTCTTACTGAAGACTTTCAAAGAGAGGATACACCAGGGCTATGATGATTTGTCACGTCCTGTTGGGAAGTCTCTTCTAAATCAGGTATTCTTATCAGTATCATATTGCGTTTTCCCTACTTCCATGTTTCTCATATTGACTTCAATTAACAGGTCCAGAGTTCCATCACATTGCTGTGTTCTATTCTCGAGAATTCTGGGCTACTAGAAGATTCAGTGCAGATGGTTCTTGAAGGCACTTACTTGCCATTTGGAGTGGTTCGCTCTGTTGTAATGACATCTCGTCTAATGCCATCCATAGCCTCTGTAAACCACGAATATGTTCTCTTCTTTTCCAATGCCTGGAAGTTTATTGCTGATTCAGAAGAACCTGTCGAGGGTGAATTTTCAAAGAGGCTGGTGTGGGAGTTGCCTGATTCTTCTCTTGAGAGACCTGGCCAATCTGCTAGTAGAAAACTGGCATTAGGAGAAGCTGCAAGTAGACGTATAAAAGACAATCAAGCAACTGAACCTACTGGACAGTTTACTCGAGGTTTAAGTACAGCTAGTGCCTCTACAGGTCATGCACGTAGAGACACTTTCCGCCATCGGAAACCAAACACAAGTAGACCACCTTCAATGCATGTAGATGATTATGTTGCAAGAGAGAGGAACATAGATGGTGCAAGTAGTGCCTCAAATGTTGTAAATTCTACTCCGCGTGGAACACTTAGTGGAAGACCTCCATCTATTCATGTTGATGAATTTATGGCAAGGCAGAGGGAGCGTCAAAATCCTGTCCCAGCCCCATCTGGGGATGTACCTCAAGTAAAAAGTCAGACAAGTCTGGATGACAACACCCGCGCTAAGACGGAGAAACTGCAACAACCGAAGGCTGATCTTGATGATGATCAAGAAATTGATATAGTCTTCGATGCAGAATCAGAGTCAGATGACAAACTTCCTTTTCCTCAACCAGATGATAATCTGCCACCTCCTGTCATTGTTGGGGAAAATTCTCCAGGTCCAGTTGTTGAGGAGACAGAGAACCAGAATGAAAAAAGTCCCTTTTCTCATAGAGACATGCCTGTCTCAAAGAACAGTGATAGTCTTGGTGCTGACTTATCTTCCCAGACAGCTATGCCTCCAGAAGCTAATGTTTCTTTGGAGCGAAAAGATTCTGTTTCTAGCCCAGAGAAGAATGTGTTCAGTGATCAGGCTGATGAACCTGCATATATTTCCTCTCGTAACAAGCGTCCTGCAGAGGCACCTCTTCGACAGTTGCGTCCTAACAATTATCAGAAGAGAAGTCCATATAAGTTATCCGAGAGTTCTGTTTCATCTGGATCTCATGGACATGATCATAGGCTTTCCAAAAACCAGCCACCTCTGCCACCAATGCCACTACCAACCTATTCCATGCCTACGCAAAGTCCTGATTCAAGTCAAAGACGGTCATCATCTTACAGCGCCAGGGATGGACCACCACCTTATCAGTCTAATTATCCTGTACAACCTTTTGAAGCTAGCATGCCTACTGCTTTTGTGGGGCTTCAGGTAATGGAAGAGAGGCCTTTTCAAGTTTTAATTACCGTTTCGTGCTGCTTTTTTACCTGCTCTTGCAATTAGATTCTTCAATGTGAACTTCCATTTGCAGGCTCAAACTGAACATGCCCTGGCAAACAACGGTACTTCATCATCAAATGCTCCCAGTGCAGATGGCAATTTCTTGTGGAACAATTTCCCAGTAAATAGGCTCTCTATGGAGCACTTGAGCTCTGGTTCATCTGCCCGGCCGATGCCACCCCTTCCTCCAACTTATTCAGTTCCTGCAACCCAACATGGTGCAATGAGCTCTGGCTCTCCTGCATCACTGTATAACCAAGGCAATAGTGTTGTCCAGCCTTCCCTGTCTTCATCGCTCATGAATGAGGCGAATTCAGTCATGAATTCTGCATCTGGCAGCGCATTTCTGTCCAGTATGCTTCCATCATTTGCTTCACAATTTCTAATGGGCAGGCCTCCAATGCCTACTCAAATTTATGGAACCTCTCTTCAACATGTTCAACTCTCATCTAGCCTTCCGCAGAATGTTTCCAATCCTCAGGCTTCTGTTTCCTCAATGCAATCACGGCCACCTCCACCGCCACCACTACCTCAGCAGCCTCATCCATCGCAGACTCAGCAACATCTTGGCTCTGTTCAATGGCAGCAACACCAAGAGCAGGCTCAGTCATATGCACAAAGTAGTATGCAGCCACAGATGGCTTTGCAGTTTCAGAACCAGATTCCTGTTCCTCAGATGCAATTTTACCAGAGTCAGCAGGAGTTTGCTGGGCAAACAATGAGACAAGTGGGTGAACAATCACAAGTTGTGAACCAGAGTATACAAGCTGGTAGTTCATCTCAACAGCAGAGAGACACAGATATCGATCTACAGAAATTTTTCTCATCTCCGGAAGCTATTCAGGTTATTTGAATTTTTTACAGAAGCTACATACTACTCCTAGAAAATATTCATTGCCAATGGTGTCTGACCCTACACGTTTACACGTTTACCTGTTGCAGAGCTTACTAGCTGATCGCGAGAGGCTTACCGACCTTTTGGAGAAGAACCCAAAACTGATGAATAAGCTTGAGGCGGTGCTCAGGCAGCAATAAGTTCGAAGTGAAGCTGCTTCCATTGTCAAATTCAGCTGCATGTTGATATGAAATTCCCACTTTGTACTTGTCAAATCATTGTTGTTGTATGTGTAACATGTTAATATTGTGACGTTGGTGCTGAATTTTGTAATCAATTTTGTCAGAGGCTACTGTGATCTCTCGTTGGTCATAATCAAGCTAATACTCTAGTTTTAGCCGTCCTGAAATGCTGTTCGGTTAGGGCATTCATAGGTTCCATTGATCCGCCTAACTTGCACGTGATTAGACTAGAGCATGAAGACCATGGTATTTGTTCTTTTGCTCGAAGTTCCCCTTTATATGAGGCAAATGTTTTCAGCGATTATGTAAATTGGTTAGAGCATCTCTAGCAGATACCTTATTTGGCTGAATTGCATAACACGGATGGGATTAACCGCATCGGGATTTTTTTGCGAGAAAAGTGTAGCAGCGGAACAGATTTCACATACCTTATGCGGGATCTGTTCTGCTGAGACACATGGTTGTAACACCGGAACATGGCCATGTGTTGGGCCAGGAAGCAAATGGGCTTTGGACCCACTGGACAAGAGCGGGCTTGGTCTGGAGTCTACAAAGGAGAGCACGGGCAACCATCCTCTGGTCTGATTTCTTCTCTAGATCCCCGTCTTCTTCAGGTCCGGTGGCTACCACAAGCCACCTTGTATCGATCTCACCTCACCGGCGGCAACGGGGTGTGACAATGGTATACCGCAAATAATGGTTTTGAACATAATAATGGTTTAAGTCCTAAGCATCACAATATCCAAAGTTTAAACTCACATAGTACGAAATAGCAACAATACTTGAAACAAAAGCATAGTCTCGATCAGGTAGCATAAGATGAATGCAAGTTCAGTCAACCATGGTGCATCAAACCAAAGAAGGTGGGCCATTGTTGCAGTCACCACCGGCACCACCATTGTTCGTCGTAGTAGTGTCGTCATCAACACCAAACTACGCAGCAACAGAAGTTGTAGCAGCCTCTCTTCTTGCCTATTTTTGATTCCAAGATCTCGGTCCTCCTTATCTCCCACCGTTATTTGGTGAGAGCATTCGTAGTAGTTTGATCTATCATCATCACCTAGTTTTCCTCTTTTTCCTCCTCAAGCTGCATCCTTTTATCTTCAAACATGGCCTTTCTTTTCTCGTCCTCTCTTATTCTCTTATTGCTTACCACTTTCTAATCTTGTCATTATGTTTCTTCTTGGCCAACTCTTTCCGAGTTTGCAATTGCTTTTGTGCAATTCTTCGTTTCACGTACATCATCTCCTCAATCTTGTAGGTCAACCTCTTTTGCTCGGCCCTTCTCTTCACCTCTAGCTTCACTTGTCTTCTTCCAGCCTTCCTTTGTTTCTCTCTCACCCCGGTGCATCATCACTATCATCATCTAAAGCTATTAATTGGAGCCCCATTGCGTGGAGGATGAGCCTCTTGGTCTCTCATTTTCCACTTTCTACCATTCTCTAGAATTTTCTAACAATGGTATAGTGTGAAAAAGGTATTCTCTGTGCACCTTTGTTGTGCAATACGGTCCTGCATAGAAACATTACAAAGAAACAAAGAGTTAACATTCAAGTATTATTTGGATGGAAACAAAACCATGCCCATCAGTAACTCACAAAGTCATCATTTGTTGCACCACTTGAGGATTATTCTTCACTTGTTCGTACTGTCCTTGAAGAGATCGCATCGTGCGGCTTGCTCCTTCACTTGTCTTCGACCTCAACCGGTGAAACTTGTTGTCAATTCTCTACCAATACTTATTCCCGGGTTGATCATTGGGGGTCATCACATCTAGAGAAATACTCTCCCACGCGTTGAGCAATGTCCTCATTCTCCATGTAATTTGCGGGGTGTTTCGATGCTCCAACTTTGACTCTGGCGGCAACGGCCTCTTCGAACGCCTCCTCCTCCACCTCTTCTATCTCCTCTCCCTCCTTAGGTCCGTACTATTCGTTGAAGGCAAGCAATGGAGAACTCTCGATATCTACAACGCTCGACTCTAGCATGTTCACGAATGATGTCGAAGCACCGCGCGAAATGCACGAATGAAACACGGGCGGTTAATAGAAAATTCACGCCACACAAATCCGAGAAAGAAGAAATTGCTTACCTAGATCTAGCGGGAGCATCCGCCGGCATTGAGGAGGGAACTATCACCGTCGGGGGATCTTAACTTCTAGATTGGGTATCCAACAATAGCGCTACACGAGGACACATAATGTCCTCGGTGGCTGCACACAGGCCTGGAATTTGACTCGCTAAAAGTCACTTGACTAGTGAGCTAGCTCGACTCGGCTCGTTTAACATTCGAGCTCAGATTTGAAATTTGGCTCAACCCGCAAAGTCCACGAGTAGCTCGTTAAAATATGTCAAAAGGAACATGTATAATGTAGGATGTATTTTTCCTAATTACTTTAGGCCATAAATGATACACATCAATCATTGGAAACATGGAACCATGACAATACATTCGATAAACCACAACAATCAATAATCATATCACAAGAATGATATTGACGACCATTAGACAAGGCAAATAACATATTATGGGACACATTGCAAGGCAAGTGAACATACCACAAGGGTACTTGAGTTATCACATAGCACAAGTAGGCCCAAGCCTACATCTGACTTGCTACTTGAACCGAATTAGCTTCTTTGACTAAACGAGCTACTCGTGAGCTAGATGAACTTGGCTCATTTCACTCGAACTCGTTTAAAGACAAAAGTTGAAACTCGACTCGTTATACGTCGAGTTTGAATCGAGGCGAATCGAGTCCCGAGTTACTCGTTTAGCTCGCGAGTTACGAGTTTTATTTCCAGCCTTTCCAGGCCTAGCTGCACAGAGCCTGCCTGCTCTTTAAAAGGAAACACGGCAGAGAAAGATTTCACCCTGTTCATTAATTAAGCAAGGAGAGTTGATCATGACCTGATAAAGCAAATGGAAACGGGATCGTCGTGACGGCTTCGTCCCCCAACCACATGTCAACACCTGAATGCTCAATGCGGAAGTAGAAGTACGACAGTGTTAATCCAAAGAATTAAACCGAACATCATGGTTTATTCAGGACTATAGTAAAAATAAACCAGGTCGAGTTCTGTTATTCTAGTTTCAGCATGTGACAGACATGCAAGTGAGTCGGGGAGAGACGAATCGAAGTATCGAACTGAATCTACAGTGTATGCCTCCCAGCGCCGAACTCAGGGACCTTTACACTGTCTGCCAAATTTTGTCCCAGAAATTATGATGTTGCATCAGAGTTGGTGTCCGGTGCCTTACAGACTGAGATGGTATCACTAGCCACATTTTGCATACGGAGTACTACAAATAAGTACAGCGCTGGAATAGTGCGGCTCGGTGAGTACATCCCGTCTGAAAGCTTAACTGAACTGAACCGAGCACTGATGCAAAAATTCCTGGAAAGCTTGGGCAATACCAGGTACAGATGACATGATATTGCACACAACCGCCTGCATTTCCAGCGGATATCTAACTGCCGGATGTGGTCTACCACCCAGGTCGCATGTGCTCGGCCACTCGGGTCGTATAGGATTTTTTCCCTCTCAAAAGTAGGGCCACACTGTCAGTTTCAGCAGCTCCAAGCCCAAGGGATAAGTAGCAGTAGATATCAAATATTAGTATCCCAGGTAAGTAACTAGGCATGAGCAAACACACCGGATCATAGAGTTGTAGCACACAACCAGCTTATATATAGTACGCTACATTTCCAGGAATCATGTTCTGTTCCAGAACCAGAATCTATCTAAATCCAGCACTGCAAAGTTATAGGCAGTACCACAAATAAGTTTCACCAAACTAGCTGGAGTTGGCCCTCATGCATAACCAGCCATACCAACATTGGCGGCAGCCTTGCTTGTCTTTTTGGCAGCTTGGCTCGTCGACTTGGTGTAGTACATGTAGAAGTACACATTCAGAATCATGGTGAACACCACGAAGACTGCCCCCGAGATGAACACTCCTTTCCGCAGAGAGTCGCAGGTCCAGCTCCCTGCATAGATCATATGCCTGTACTTGGTGTGGTACGCGTTCTTCGTTGCTCCAGCGATCAGACAGGACTCCGCGATTATGAATGTGATCCTGACAATGTGCAGTTAATACACATTACACATTTAAGGCAACATAGCTTGCGCAGTGAAAGATAAAACCTTTTACTTTCTGTGGGCATAGGAATTACCATGAAGATGCAAAGTAGATGATGGACCAGGCTCTGCTTCCACCGGGTGCAAGTGGTTGACCAAAGCACATGCACTTCGTAACTCCCATAAGAAGCGACTGGCCAGAAAGGAGAAACAGGAAAGCACCAACACCATAGCCAGTAGAAATATCGGAGTCATAAGAGCAATATGTGGAATTGTTTGGGTCGGTGATTATTGAACCCTGTTATGAGAATGTAAGTGGGGAGTAGTTAATGATCAGCATTCAGCAGGTGTATAAAAACTGACAGAAAAAAATCAAGGTACGAGTGCATTTTTTTTAAAGAACTTAAATGCTTCAATTGTTCGGTATCGCCACATTGAACAACTCTTCAAAGTTAACAAGTACTGATAACGTTACAAGCTGACTAAATACTGTAGAAATAATATCTTCTATGCCACTATGAGGCCAATGTCCACCCCATTCCTTCTCCGTCATGATCTGCGGATTCACTCCTCCCCATGGACCACAGAAAAAATCTGCTTGAGGTAGATGCCCATTGAATATGGTGGACTAGACCTCACAATCCCTCAGCTGAAATATATAGAAGAACCTATATTCAAACCCTTGACTGTAGCAGCATGAGATGAGCAGACTGATTAGTGCCTACACTATGGTCCCAAACAGCATCTAGATAAATACTAAGTGTGAGATGAGTAGAGTTTTTCCTATTTGGGATGTTTGAGCTGTAGTTTTCATGCCATGGGCATTTTCCCAGGATTCCTGTCTGTGCTTTGTATGAAAGCTGGGCCTTCCATGCCTTTTCTCTAAATATAATAATCCCAAGGATTCCTTCCGAACTTACATCTCACAGGAAATTTCCATTGACTTTTAGACTTTTTGAAAAGGTTCCACTGTTTTTCCTAGGGAGCAATCAAACAACTTTAGACAGAAATTTCCCAAAGCAATCCACAGAAATCGGCCAAACAGCTAGCCCCTCACTCTAACAGCATGTATAGCTTAAAGTTTTCTGCGTTTCTGGTCGAATAAGTAACCGCCTGGACCTCTACTCTCGCGCATCAGGTAAACAAATACTAGCTCTTGCAAGAAACAAATTGAACTCCTGCAAGATTAGGAATTTCGATTTCTATCTAGAGAATAAAAATGCCAGCAAGTTGGATGACTAGTACCAATCTGGGGCCACCCGTTATACGCTCTATCAAGAAACAAGATCGAGCAACTGGGAGCAAGAATCTCCCTCGCTTAAACAAAATCGCAGATGAGCGCTTCTCATAGCACGAATCTACATCCGACCTCTCGGAATCCCTCCGATCCAGAGACGCGCGGCTCGGGAGGCGGGCATTTGCAGGGTGCTGCAGGGGGTAAAACGACGTGTATAGGCAAATAGGGAGGAGCTCAGTAGTACCGTGCTGCGGCGGCGCTCGGCGGCGATGGCGAAGCCGAAGGCGGTGAGGCAGAGGGCGATGACCAGAATGTGCACCAGCAAGGAGGAGGTCCTCCCCGTCTCCCCCATCTCGCTTCTGTCTTGGCGAGCCAGACAGTCAGTCGCTCTCGCCGTGGATGCTGTGGGAAGTGGAAGTGAGGAGTGAAGGCGAGAGGGGAGGCGCCTGAGAGTGTGAAGAGGACCGTGCGAGTGGAAGACTGAAGGCGGCGGGCCCACGTGCGCAGTGGCTGTAGCGAAGAGAAAAGAAAATGAAATGGGCAGGAGGACCGCAGGGAATCCGCGGAGTGGGAAGCGAACAAAAGACAGACAGGGGTCTAGAGGGGCCCGCCTCCTCCTTTTCCGCAACCGCTTTGGGATGCTCATGCGAAATGACGGTATTACCCTTGAACAGATTTTGAAGTAGGAGGCCTCGTGGTGCAAAAAAAAAAAGTTTGACATTTCTATAAAACTGAAAGTATGCGAACGTATCGCCTATGTGCGATTCTAACAATCTCAATCGTACCATCAAGTGAGCTCTTGGAAGAAAGCCTACTCTGTGTTTTCAAATAAGTGGACGTTTAATCTTAAATTTTATTTATGAAAGCGTATATTTTTATGTTTTTAATGCACTTTAAAGTAGCAAAAATTGCTTCACTCATCGTCCGGAAATCAAATCCAATAATAATCAGCACATGTTATCTTGATTTTCTACATGCGCTTAGCTTATTGAATGTGAAAAAATTAAAAATAAGAGAGATATTAATTTACATCTTTCCAATACAATTGTCTCCCCACTTATAATCTATCTTCGAAAACCCGCACGTCCACTTATTTGTGAACGGAGGAAGTATATGGGTATATGGGCTGAAATTCTCCATAATTCCTATAGAAAAAGGTTGTACAAGCGGGGTTGCATGGAGCGAGATCGCTTACATTTTTCTGGACAGTCCAAAAACACATAATTCTACATCTGGCAAATCACAACACTTTTGTTTTTTTGTTACTTCGATTGGCTCTACAACCAACACTTATCATTCTAATCCAATTAGATGCGAGAAATCATGCTCGTATAAGGAACTGCACAAGTATAGCAAACACACCACTGACAATAGCAAATATATGACGTAAGAGTTTTCTCTTACCATATTGGATGTTGAGGACGGCTGGGAGGTGGTGGTGTGCCCTGCCGGCGGCGGAGGGAGGGGTGAGGGCGGGCTGCAGGGGGAAACTCTAGGTCCCCTTCTCCTCGCCTATCGGTGGCCGACGGTGGAGGGCTGGCGTTCGGCTGCGGTGGTGCCCAGGCGTGTGCGGTGTCTCTGGATTACCGCGATCTGCTTGGTGTCTCCGGTGGCAGCTATGGCCAGCTCGGGATGGTCGCCGGCGTGGGGGTCCGACCTGAATAAAGGCGGCGGTCCTAGGGCCTCTCTTGGGTGAAGAGGAAGACCTACCGGAGGCCTAGAATCGTGATCTGACCGGTGTGTTGAGTTCCGGAAGGCGCCGGCGGCAAGTGTAACAGTGCTTTTATTGCCTGGAATTTACTGGATCGGTGGTATTCGGTCGTGCGCACCCATGCTTTTATTCCGACCATTTGGTCTGGAGGGAGCGGCGCGAAGCTCTTTTATGTGTTCACACCAAGTGACAACTGATCCATGGTGAAGTCAGAAGAAGAGAATATCATGAAGGCCATATTAGAGGACTGGCTAATGGATGTTCAAGTCTTTGCGCTGTTGAGGGGCTTGCTTGGTGTTATGGAAGTGGAGGTGGCAACACATGTGAAGTTCGGAGTCTTACCTTTCAGGGTGAAAACCCAAGGTCTGGCCTTAACTGGTTGTGCCTGATAGTGTATCCTTGTTGAAGGCATTGTTTTGAGAGCGAAAACTATCTTCAGGGTGAAAACCTAAGATCTTTAATCGGGCGACGACGGTGCTGTTGCACTGTTCCCTGCTTGGAGGCATCACTTTTGAAGAGTCTGATTTTCAGGTGTTGCTTGGTGGTGGTTGTATTACTACTATTAGAGTTATGATGTTGTAGCGGGACTTTTATTTCTTAGTTTTCTTTTTCTCTTTTATGGATGTCTGCATCCGTAATGTTTAGGGCATTGCGTTGTTGCAGAGGCTAGGTGTAGTTGGTATTCTTCGATATTAATATATTCACTTTATAAAAAAAATATTGGTAAAAATATCCATATCATGAACCATCATACAAAAGTTCCAATAGCGTGTATATAAGTTGGGCAAGACGAGTGAGGGAATACACAAGAATGCTTGTTTTAACTTGGAGCTGGTACAAGCTTACTTTTTGTTCATGTACACAAAGCTTTGCCCCCTCTCTCCCCATTTATCTTTACCGCATCGACGAAACTTTAGGAAGCATATTTTAGCAGCAACGACATCATACCATGCATTATAGCTGCCTGAATTGCCCGAATATATCCTTCAATCAACCACTTCAATCAACCAATGTAAGGTGTTCAAGGAATTCTGGCTAAAAAACCAACTAGTACTCTTGTGGCACAGAAGGGATATCGATGGATTCTTATCTAAACTATTTTATAGATGTGTCATTTTTTATACATAAAACCATATATATTATGTACTCATAATACTCATAAAATACCATGCAGGTTTTATAGTTATATGTCACTCTGGGCGTTCGGGAAATCCCGAAATTTTGGGACGGTGAATTCGGGGAAAAAATATTTGGGGAGCGGCGGAGCGGTGACAGACGACAGTGGGCAGTGGCGAGCGGCGATAGGTGAGGTTGGGGAGAGCAGCGACAGGTGATGTTTGGTGAGCGGCGGCAGAGGTTGGGGCGAGCGCCGGTGGGTGATGTCTATCGAGCGATGGCGGCTGAGCGAGGGTCTAGGGGAGACGGTGAGCGATGGCGACTGAGCAAGATATGCGCTCGTGGCCTCGTGTGGGTCTGGGGGTAGTCTAGGTTATTCCAGATCGCTCCGGTTGGGCTAGGCTGAAGACATCTCCGTGTGTGGGATTTATAAATTCTAATGGTTGATGGACCCGGGATATTTGGGATATTCGGGTGGCAAGAATACATGCCCGAAATTCCTGAACTAAATTCGGGAATTCCAAACACCTTCTCAAATAAATGCTCGGGTTTTTCGGGTTCGAAATATACGTGTTCGGGATTGGGAATTTTGGGATTCGGGATTTGGTTTTATGCCCGGAGTGAGTTATATGGATGGGGGGGTAACACTTCACAGTTTAAAAAATATGATATACTCCCTCCGTTCCATATTTATTGTCGTTGATTTGAAATTGAGTGAGTATTTAAAATGATTGAAAGCATCTTTTGGTCTGAGTTTCTATCAAGTACATATAGGTGTGAACTATGTATCTATAAAAATTTGTTTAATCATTTTTTATTGTGAGATATGCAAGAAAGTAAAAAAAAAAATATGTGGATCTAAAATAGATATATTTACATAAATAAGAACTAAAGTAAAATTTAATAAAACATTTCAAGCATGTAAAAAACATCCGAAAGAACATGGAGCCCCCGTGCGTGGTTTTGGTAATTAGTAACAATTCCTATGGACTAATGGTTGAATTGAGTTTCTCTTATAGGTTTTTTTTCTGACAGCTCTACCGTAGGGGAATCCCCTACGATCTCTTCTAAGTTTTGTCCATAGGCAATGCTTGTACCATAAGTTGGTTTCAAGATTGCAAGAAGAAGAAGATGAAGAAGATCAAGTGACAAGTATGTCTTGAAGAAAAATACGGAGTGAGATATCATGTGCATCTTCAAGACATACACAATATGGATGAAGACGATGGCGTGTGTGTTGAAGAAGTTGGATGAAGACGTAAGCGTGCATTATTGAAGATGGATGAAGACGGAACTTGCTAGTTCGAGTGGATGCGCAAGTTCAAGGTTTGTTCTTGATAGACTTTCTCTCTTCCCGGTATCTTGCTGTAGTGGGAGACCAGGTGTGTAGGATAGTTGGCCGCTCTATCAAGAGGGCTCTCGAATGTGTCACTTGGTCGTATCGTTCGGAGAGAGCTCAAACCCCTTGCATTCTCTGCATCGTGTTTCTTGGTTGTTGTTGGTTCTTATCCATGTGATGTTTAGAGCTTGTGCTCATTCTCATGACAGGCTCTAGATCATCGAAAATGGATTTTGCATGTATCACTTGTTGCGTTTTCGAGTTGGGTGATTTTCTCGGTTACTCGTATTGAGAGGTTGCACCTCTAAAATTCATATAAAATCACCCCCACTTTTTTTTCATTTTTCACCTCGTGTGGGGGTAACTCTTGTCATCCTCTTTTACAACAAAATTGGTTTCGTTCCATTCCGAGTTTCCAAACTTGAGATATCGCGATTCTCGTATTTGCTTTTTGTGTAATTTTTTGTTAAAAGAAAAGAGGAAATTGGTTTGGGGCCGGCCGGTACAACCGCACACGGTACCGGCGCACTACCTCACACGCCCATTTTCTCCCAGTAACCCACCAGGTACCAGGCCGGTAGCCTGGCCAGTAGTATCGGGCCCAGATCGATACCTGGCTGGTACCGGGCCCGGTAATACCGGCCGACCTACCATCTTCTACCTTCGACCGGCCCGTCTCCTGGCAGCCCGCTCCCACACTAGGCTGCCGCGCGCCCAGCGCTCGCTCCCCGCTTGATCCTCGGCTCCAGTCCATCTCGCTGTCGCTCGCCACCACCTCGTTGCGCCTTGCGCGCTTCACTTGGGCCGCTCGACCTGCTTGCTGTGCGTGCCCTCGAGCCTCGCTCCCTGCTGCCTCACGCTCCCGCTTGCCCCAACCCAATGCAGCCCAGGACGGCCCAGTCCCCATCTTCCAAGCCTAGGTCGGGCCCTTTGCTCTCACCTCTTCCTCTGGTCTGCGATGTTTTAATGCAATCGGTAGTACCGGCCCAAAATCCGGTAGTACCGGTTAGGGTCGCGATTTTGCCTACTTTTGTGTCTTTTTTTGTGCTATTTCTTCACGAGAGGTAGTACCGGTTGAAAGAGAGGTAGTACCAGTTGGGCAAGAATCTACTCATTTTTCTGCCTCAATAGTCATATTTTTTGGGTCCCTATTTATACCTTTCTTCCACCTCTTTCCACATAACTCTTCTTCCTACATTATCTCTCCTCCATTGTTGACCTTAAAAAGCTTCTTCCTCCTCTTGATTCCTCCAATATTTCTTGCAATTTTGAGGGAAAAAGGAGTGAGGAGGTCTAGCCCCACTACTTCACCATCGAATCCTTCTCTTTGTGAGGGGAGCTTGCTAGATTTAGATTTTGGAGAAATTTGGTGTTCCTCCTACCTTTTGTTCTTCGTACCTTATTCCCTCAATAGTTTTTGTAGCTTTGTTGGAATTTGAGAGTGAAGGACTTGGGCATCTTAGTGTTGTTCTTGCCCATGTGCTGAATAGAGTTCCCAACAAGAATAAAGAGAAAACCCCTTACGAGGATTTGGGTTGGGAGAAAAACCATCACTTTCGTATTTCCGCACATGGGGATGTTTGGCGAAAGTCAATATTCCAGTTACTATGAAGCATAAACTCGGATCAAAGATAGTGGATTGTATTTTTCTAGGTTATACTCCATGGAGCGTAGGCTATAGATTTTTAGTAGTTCAATCTGAGGTACCTGATATGCATGTTGATGCTATTATGGAATCTCATGATGCAACATTTTTTGGGAATATGTTTCCTATGAAATATATGCATAGCGTTGCTAGATCGAATTTCTACTGAGATAATTTCTGAATCTAGTACATCTAATGAGTATTTTGAACAATCAAATGAGAATGTTACTGAGAAGGATGACAATACGGAGCAAGAGACAGAGGATTGGCAAAATCCTTTGGTGATGATTTCATTGTGTACCTTGTGGATGATACTCCCACGTCCATTGCAAAGGCATATGCATCTCCAGATGCAGATGTCTGGAAAGAAGCTATCCATAATGACTTGGTTGACTCGATTCTTTCTAATGGAACTTGAGATCTATCAGAACGACCCCATGGATGCAAGCCTTTGGGTTATAAATGGATGTTCAAGAAGAAGCTAAGGCCTGATGGTACTATTGAGAAGTACAAGGCGTGCCTTGTAGCGAAAGACTACATACAAAGAGAAGGCGAAGATTACTTCGACACCTATTCACCTGTCGCTAGAATTTTCACCATTTGAGTACTACTATATATAGCTGCCTCCTATGGTCTTATCGTTCATCAAATGGACGTAAAGACAGTTTTTCTTAATGGAGAGTTGGAAGAGGAAATCTATATGGATCAACCTGATGGGTTTGTAGTGAAAGGTGAAGAAAGAAAGATGTGCAAGTTATTGAAATCTTTATATGGCCTGAAAAAATCACGTAAGCAATGGCATGAGAAGTTTGACAAAACTTTAACCTCTGTAGGCTTTGCTGTTAATGAGGCTGACAAGTGCGTGTACTATCACCAAGGTGGGGGGAAGGGGTTATACTATGTTTGTATGTGGATATTCTGATCTTTGGTACAAATATGAAAGTAATAAACAAAGTCAAGTCTTTCTTATCAAATAGCTTTGATATGAAAGATCTAGAAGAAGCTGATGTGATTCTGAACATCAAGCTGATGAAGAACGAGACTGGGATTACTCTAACGCAGTCCCATTATGGTGAGAATATCTTGAGTCGGTTCGGCTATGTTGATAGAAAGTCTTATGCAACACCTTATGATCCCAGTGTGACACTACGCAAGAACCGGAGGATTGCCATAGATTAGTTGAGATATTCTCAGATCATTGCCTCACTCATGTACTTAGCGAGCACGACTAGACGTGACATCTCTTTTGCTGTTAGCAAGTTGAATAGGTTCATGTCAAACCCGGGTACTTATCATTGGCATGCACTTGATAGGGTCATGAGCTACCTATGTGGTACAACGAGTTATGAGATTCACTATTCAGGGCACCCAACTGTGCTTGAAGGATATAATGATTCGAATTGGATCTCTGATGTAGCTGATCTCTACGTCACTAGTAGGTATGTATTTACCTTTGGAGGTGGCGCAGTGTCATGAAGATCTCGCAAACAAACCATATTGACGAGGTCAACTATGGAAGCAGAACTTACTGCTTTAGACACATCCACTGTTGCATCAGAATGGCTCTGTGAGCTCTTGATGGACTTACATGTGGGTTGAAGAACCTGTTCCGACAATCCTTTTGAATTGTGACAATCAAACTGTAATCGTCAAAGTGAACAATTCTAAGGATTACACGAATTCATCAAGACACATAAAGAGACGTTTGAAGTCTGTCAGGAAATTGCGAAACTCCGGAGTAATAATTGTTACTTATATTCAAACAGACAAAAACCTGACAGATCCCTTTAGAAAGGGACTATCACGTAATGTGATAGAAAGTGCATCGATGGAGATGGGTTTGAGACCCATTGATGTTACACCATAGTAGTAACCCAACCTTTGTGATCGGAAATCCCGTGAATTAGGACCTGGGAAGAACAAACTAGTGGTTTAATTGAGGAGAGTATTATGTAACCCTCTCTATGAGAATATGCATAACTCTCAATTTCTGTAAGACAGGTTGGCAACAAGCCTTAATATGTTTATATTGGATATTTTAGCAAAGATGTTGTCCTACAGAGCATTCTTGAAAGAACACACCTATATGAGTCCGATTGTTAAACGTTGCAACCAATGATATTTGTGCGATCTCTAGTAAACTCACAAAGAGACCACGAAGTATGACGCATATGCTTCACTCGCGGGGTAGGCTACTGGCAGTCATGTACTGGTTATGACTTTGAGTGAAACTTGTTCACGCAAAATTTGCAATTCTAAACTTAGTCCATTGTTCAAGTTTGAATGGATGTAGCTTAAAGTTCTAGGCAAAAGTTGAACTTAACAGTCACTGCTAAAACACTGGTATATAAACAAGCACCGAGTTTTGGTAAATCTCTAAATGGGTATTTAAGATCTGGTGGGAGATTGTTGAAATATTAAGCCCACATATAGTGGTCCATATTATATTTCAGATTTCCCTATAAATCTCAAAGCCCATATAGTGACATCGCATGTGAGTTTGAGCCCAAGTTGTTGGCAGCTCACTAGTGAGTGTCAAGAGGTGGGAAGTTTAGTCCCACATGGAAAGTTAGGAAGAAGTTAGACCACCTTATAAGGTGGGTTGATCCGCCACTAGTAAGTGAGTGAGAAGAGGAGTGGTACACGCACACTCCTCCTCCTCCTCGCTCGTCTCGACTCGTCGCGCCGCGCCGCGATCATGGTGAGTAGATTGAGCCTCAAGCCGAGACTTTATTTTTTTTGCAGTTCAGGAAAACGAACGGAGTTCTAGACGAACACGTCGTAGTTAGTCGGTTTGGGTCGCTCTTGGATCTTGGGCTATCTGTAACCGACTCGAAACATGCAACGTGGACATGAACCACGTTTTCTAGGATTTTTTGAGCCTATATAATCACTTGCCCGGCTATCGCAGAAACACATATGATACACGAGTTAGGGTTTTCACATCTCTCTCTGCTTGCGCCGCCATCGTAGCCTACTCCACCCCGGATGTCGGCGTGCACCGACGAACGGGAGAGCAGGTCTTCGGAACTGCTCGCCTTTGCGATCCTGTACGGGAGAGGGCGAATTAGGTTTTTGGGAATCACTCTGCGCGACTGCTCAAGTCTTCATCACAGATCGTCTTTCGTCCAAGTCTGGCGATGCTGCCTACCGTCGCCTTCACCGCTGTCTACTTTGACCTGTCGTCAACAACATTGTCATCAAAAACGTTACTGGTGCAACGACGACTGCTACACCGCCACCACCACCTCCACCAGAGTGGTATGTGTAACATATCTCGATTTGTTTAGCGATGGATGTTGTACCGTTTGCTATGCCACTGTTCATGTTGATTAATGCATCTAGTATGTTCGAGTTTCACATGTTCATAGTTGCTGTTGTCATACTTAATATTCTAAAATTAATCATAAAAATTGTGCCTAATTATTCAACATGTATTGCAGGGCAGCGTTATTTTTGCTGCAATTGGTGTTACTCCAATCTCTCGAATGCTGCTTTACATTCCGAAAGTGTGGCTATGCTTAAAGCTATCACTCTAGCAGAGCATTATGTCAGGGGACGAGTCATTTTTGCCACAGATTCTGCCAGCTTCAAGTTTGCTACCTCTTCCTATGAGTATGATCGATTTCCACTAGGCATTCTTTCTAGAGAAATCAAGTTTCAACTCCAGCTAGGATTCAACGAATATTGCTTAGAACTTTGTCCTCGTTTATGTAACAAGGGCATCTCCAACGGGGCGACCCATCCCGCGTCCGCGCGTCCGGATGGGTCCAGACGGATAAAAACCCGGCCCAGCGCGCGGACCCATCCCTAAAACGGATGGCCGCGGCGTCCGGAACGACGCAAACCTGGTCTAAATCTGGGCCGGGTTTGCGTGGCCGCGGACGCGAAAGGCTGGTCGCTCGCGTCCGCCCCTTGTCCGCCCCTAGCCCGCGTGTCATAGACATAAACATTTGTTTTCACTTAGAAGAACCTTTTACATTTTTTTAAACTACTACTTCTATCCTACTACGTACGGGGCCGGCGGCCTCGCCGGCGGCTCCTCGCCGGCTCGCCGTCGGGGCCGTGGATTTCACTCGACGCGGGCGGCCTGTACGCGTGAGGATTCCACTCCAGCTCACGAGCTGGGTGGTGCGGCGGCGGCTGCGGCGGCGGCGGAGGCTTTCATCCTTCTCCTTTCCGTCCGCGCGCCTCGGGCGCGCTCGCGCTCCGCCTCCTGCTGCGGCACCATCCGCTTCCCGCATAGCTCCAGCTCCTGCAGGGCCGCGCGTTCCACAGCGGTGCGCGCCTCCAGGCGGACGCGGCCGGCGGCCTGGGCTTCGTGGTTCCCCAGGCGCCGGCGCATGCGCTCTTGCCGGCCGCGCTCCGTCGATGCAGCAGCCTCCCGGGCGCGCCGCTCGGGCGAGGGCATCTGGACGAGGTGACGGGCTGCTCGCATAGCGAGCAGCTGGTTCTTCTGCCCGAGGAGGTCGCCTAATCGGCGGCGGCCGGCCCGGCAGGTGGCCTCGTGCTCCTTCGTCATGCGCGTGAGGTCGGCGAGACGTTCCTCGATGGCGGCGTTGATGTTCGCTAGCGCGAGGTCCTCCTCGTCGACGGACTCCTCCGCGGCGGCCGTCCCCTCCTCCGCGGCCTCGTACCAGCCGTCCGCGGTCTTGTGCCATCCGTCTGCGGCCGCCTCCACCATCTCCGCATCCCCTTCCTTTGTCGCCGCCGCCTCCGCCGCGACGCGGAGCGCCTCGTCGTCGGCGACCCACCGCGAGTCCGCGGGAACCTGGCCCGGGCGGCGAGGGAGAGCTTGGCCCACGTGGCCTGCAGGGTGCGCGGCATGGCGCCGGAGAAGGTGGAGGGGGAGAGAACGGTGATGCGGTCTGTGTGAGACCGCCGCCGTCTTTTATAGCCGGCGGTCTGGCGGGAAACTTGGGCGCGAGCGCGCGCCAATGGCGTTTTCGCGCGCGCAGGAACCTTGGTGCGCGCGGGATCTTTCCCGCGCGTTCCACCGCCCACCATGGTTGTCCCGTCAAGGCCTGCCATGGCGCAGCGCCGCGCAACGAAGACGAACCACGTGGCGTCTCTTTGGGTCGCCGCGTTGGACGCCGCGTGCGACCCAAATGGACACGCGGACGCGGGGCGCTGTCCGCGTGTCCGAGCGGCCACGCAAACGACCCAAAACGGACGGCCCAGCGCGTCTGTTTGGGTCGGCCGATTGGAGATGCCCTAAACCAGCGCATGTGCTGGCTAGTATACTTCTCATGAGAACTAGACCAACGATTCATTGTGGTTGGCGGACCTTCCTGATGATGTATCATGTGGAATGACTCGACTTAAATCTTAGAGGAGATATATCAGATCCTATAAATGTTGCCACCTTAAAAACGCCGATAAGGATTACAGAAAAACGCGTTTAAGGGTCTCTTTGTTTGGGCTGGCTGTGGCTGGCTGTACTGCTGTGCAGGAAAAGCTGCTGTGCAGGAGAAGCAGCTGTTCTGAGTTGTAGCCTTTGGCAACTTGGCTGGCTGTTAAGCAGTAAACTGAAAAATTGTCGAAAATAACCTTAGAGACATGAGAATGTATTGTTATTGATTTACGCGTAATAAATAACATATGGATCCATCAAATACATATGCATTACACACATATATTTATGAAAAGTACGTATCAATAACATTTTCCTATGTAGTACAAAATAGTTCTAGGTTTCTCTAGCATTGAATAATGCGTTGGCTATGTCATCACGTGTCGAGTTCATGCTTCTGCTGTGTTGTCCATCCGGAGCACTATCACCTGCCGTCGTTATTGTTTGCCTTTGCACATTAGGGATGTAATTCTCGTCAGAGTCGCACCGATCAAATTGCTTGTCACGTAAGTGAGAGTCTCTAATGAAATTGTGAAGAGCAATGCAAGCTAGGATAATTTTCTTCCGTGTAACCAAACCGTAAGAAGGGATACCCTTCAACATGCGCCACTTATTTTTCAAGATACCAAAATTACGCTCGATAGCATTTCGAATCTGAGCATGCGCATAGTTGAAAATTTCTTCCTTCTTTGTTGGTAGCCCTTCTCTACGAAAGTCTGGTAAATGATACGTGTTGTTTTTGTACGGAGCTAGGAACCCCTTTCTATTTGGATAACCAGAATCAACTAGATAGTATGTATCTGCGCACACAAAATAAATATATGAGACATGAATAGAACAATGCATATGTAACTCATGCGAATAATAAGATAGAATATTACCATCAGGAGGCATTGGAAACTGTTGTGGATACTTCACAATGCTGTGGTTCAGTATGCGTGTATCCAGGGCCGGTCCTAAGAATTTAGAGGCCCGGGGCGAAATCAAAGCACGGGGCCCTATAAATACTAAAATTGTTGATATACTTATTCCCTTCTATGTAATTTTTATTAACTTTATCTAAATTTGGATGTACAAAGTTAAGATAAGTTTCATGTGAGGGAAGGAGTACAATAATACATATTATTTTGAAGAATTGTTCTGGCATTAATAGGTGCAAAGCCATGGTGATAATAATATATAAATATTGACGGTAACGATTACCTTGTAAACTCTACCCGGAAACTATTTGCAACTGCGCTATCGTGAAAGCCGTGGGTGCAGTGCGATCTCCTCTGGCTTCTCAATATTGTCATAGAACGTCAGCAATCGTCACACACATATGTAGGAAGAAGGAGAATTAGACACGTACTAACAATGGCTTGAAATTTTCCTTAGCAAGCCATGAGACAAATCAATCAACGACTGAAAAGAAAAAGATGTCAATTGGGCGCTACATTTCTTTCCCTTTTTCTTGACATATTTCAAGTGAAGGCGCTAAATTTCTTGGATCAATCTATTTGCCATGGTCCCACCGGCCCACCCCAGTTAATCATTTTACAACAGTCATAACTAAAATTTAAAGGGCCCAAACGAACTGAAGAAGAAAACTACTAAGCCAGCCAACGGGAAAAGATAGGCCCAACGTGCAGCCCAGTAGAAAGCAGCATAACGTTTCGTTCGTCGTCTGCGTTCGACAGAAACTTCCGTCTGACTCCAATGGCACCGCCGCAAATAATTCACATCTCCTCCGCTTTAGCATAACCCTTAGAAAGTTGGGACTTGGGGCCCCTCGGATTCGAGGGCCCAGGGCGGCCGCCCCGCTCGCCCCCCTCAGGGCCGGGCCTGCGTGTATCATGTGCCGAACCAGGCCATCCGGCAACTACAAACGTGAATCTAAGATCAAAGTCACATATCGCAAGAAGATTTTGTGATGTGTAACCATGTCTTCCGGTGTGGTTAATGTTGGAGATATGCCCAAGAGGCAATAATAAAAGTGGTTATTATATATCTTTGTGTTTATGATAAATGTTTATATACCATGCTATAATTGTATTAACCAAAACATTGATACATGTGTGTTATGTAAACAACAATGAGTCCCTAGTAAGCCTCTTAACTAGCTTGTTGATTAATAGATGATCATAGTTTCATGATCATGAACATTGGATGTTATTAATAACAAGGTTATGTCATTATATGAATGATGTAATGGACACACCCAATTAAGCGTAGCATAAGATCACGTCATTAAGTTATTTGCTATAAGCTTTCGATACATAGTTACCTAGTCCTTTCGACCATGAGATCATGTAAATCACTTATACCGGAAAGGTACTTTGATTACATCAAACACCACTGCGTAAATGTGTGGTTATAAAGGTGAGATTAAGTATCCGGAAAGTATGAGTTGAGGCATATGGATCAACAGTTGGATTTGTCCATCCCGACGACGGATAGATATACTCTGGGCCCTCTCGGTGGAATGTTGTCTAAATAGCTTGCAAGCATATGAATAGTTCATAAGAGACCACATACCACAGTACGAGTAAAGAGTACTTGTCAGGAGACGAGGTTGAACAAGGTATAGAGAGATACCGATGATCAAACCTCGGACAAGTAAAATATCGCGAGACGAAGGGAATCGGTATCGTATGTGAATGGTTCATTCGATCACTAAGTCATCGTTGAATATGTGGGAGCCATTATGGATCTCCAGATCCCGCTATTGGTTATTGGTCGGAGAGAAGTCTAAACCATGTCTACATAGTTCGCGAACCGTAGGGTGACACACTTAAGGTTTGATGTCGTATTAGTAGATATTGAATATGGAATGGAGTTCGAAATTTTGTTCGGAGTCTCGGATGGGATCCCGAACATCACGAGGAGTTCCGGAATGGTCCGGAGAATAAGATTCATATATAGGAAGTCATTTTATAAGTTTGAAAATGATCCGGTGCATTTATGGAAGGTTCTAGAAGGTTCTAGAAAAGTCCGGAAGAAATCACTATGGAAGGCGGAGTCCCGGAGGGACTCCACCTAGCATGGCCGGCCAACCCTAGGGGGTGGAGTCCCAGGTGGACTCCACCAAGGGTGGCCGGCCACCCCCCATGGAAGGGTGGGAGTCCCACTTGAGGTGGGAATCCCACCTTGGGTAGGTTTCCCTACACATGGAAGGTTTTGGGTTGGGGTCTTATTCGAAGACTTGTAGTCCAACACTTGGGGGTTGCACCTATATAATGAGGAGCAAGGGGAGGGGGCCGGCCACACAAAAGCCACCACCTTGGCCGCACCCCTTGGAGGCCGGCCACCCCCTCTCCCCAAACCCTAGCCGCCCCCTCCTCCTCCACCTCTCCCGCAACTGCTTAGCGAAGCTCCGCCGGAGATCTCCATCGCCACCGCCACCACACCGTCGTGCTGCCGGAATTCAAGGAGGAGCTACTACTTCCGCTACCCGCTGGAACGGGGAGAAGGATGTCGTCTTCATCAACACCGAACGTGTGACCGAGTACGGAGGTGCTGCCCGATTGTGGCACCGTCAAGATCTTCTACGCGCTTTTGAAAGCGGCAAGTGATTGTCTACCGCAGCAACGAGAGCCTCCTCTTCTAGGCTTTGGAAATCATCAAGGGTTAGTCTCGTTCATCCCCTCGTTGCTCCCGTCTTCTTGATTGCATCTTGGCTTGGATTGCGTTCTCGCGGTAGGATTTTTTTTGTTTTCTATGCTACGAATCCCTACAGTGGTATCAGAGCCGTGTCTATGCATAGATTGTTGCACGAGTAGAACACAATTGTTTTGTGGGCGTTGATGCTTATGTTGTCTTTAGTTTGAGTACTTTGCATCTTTGTGGCATAGTGGGATGAAGCGGCTTGGGCTAACTTTACATGACCGCGTTCATGAGATTTACTCCACGCTCGACATGCAACTTGTATTGCATAAGTGGCTTTGCGGGTGTCTGTCTCTCCTACTATAGTGAAGATTCAATTTACTCTTCTATTGACAACACTAGTATCACCGTTGTGGTTCATGTTCGTAGGTAGATTAGATCTCACTCGAAAACCCTAAACCACGTAAAATATGCAAACCAAATTAGAGATGTCTAACTTGTTTTTGCAGGGTTTGGTGATGTGATATGGCCATAATGTGATGATGAATATGTATGAGATGATCATTATTGTATTGTGGTAACCGGCAGGAGCCTTATGGTTGTCTTTAAATTTCATGATGAGTAGTATTTCAAAGAAGTTGTAATAGTTGCTACATGGGAGAACAATCATGAAGACGGCGCCATTGACCTTGACGCTACGCCGACGATGATGGAGATCATGCCCGTTGATGATGGAGATCATGTCCGTGCTTTGGAGATGAAGATCAAAGGCGCAAAGACAAAGGGGCCATATCATATCACATATGAATTGCATGTGATGTTAATCCTTTTTATGCATCTTATTTTGCTTAGATCGCGACGGTAGCATTATAAGATGATCCCTCTCACTAAAATATCAAGGTAATAAAGTGTTCATCCTTAGTAGCACCGTTGCCAAGACAGTCGTTTCGAAGCATCTCGTGATGATCGGGTGTGATAGAATCAACAAGTGCATACAACGGGTGCAAGCCAGTTTTGCACATGCGGATACTAAGGTTGCCTTGACGAGCCTAGCATGTACAGACATGGTCTCGGAACACGTGATACCGAAAGGTAGAGCATGAATCATATGATTGATATGATGAACACTTTGAGTGTTCGCCATTGAAGTTACATCTTGTCTCGTGATGATCGGACTTGGTGTGGTGGATTTGGTTCGTGTGATCACTAAGACAATTCGAGGGATATTGTTTTGAGTGGGAGTTCACCTAGTTTTTTTAATTTTATTGAATTAAAATTTGAACTCAATTTGTCATAAACATTAGTCTAAACTATTGCAAATATATGTTGTAGATATGGCGTCCCCAATCAATTTTAACCAGTTCCTAGAGGAAGAAAAGCTTAAGAGCAACGGTAGCAACTTCACCGACTGGTTCCGTCATGTGAGGATTTTCCTCGCTGGTGGAAACCTGCAATATGTGCTTGATGCACCGCTAGGTGACCCTCCTGCAGAAACTGAAACCTATGAAGTAAAGAATGTTTACGCGACTCGGAAAACTCGGTACTCTCATGTTCAGTGTGCCATCCTATGCAGTCTGGAAGCCGATCTTCAAAAACGTTTTGAGCACCACGATCCTCATGAGTTGGTCAATGAGCTGAAAGCTATTTTTGAAACTCATGCGGCCGTGGAATGCTATGAAGCATCAAAACACTTCTTCAGCTGCATGATGGAAGAAGGCAACTCCGTTAGTGAGCACATGCTCGCCATGACCGGGCATGCGAAGAAACTCGGTGACTTGGGAATAGTGATTCCTAACGGATCGGGGATTAATCGTGTCCTTCAATCATCGCCACCTAGTTACAAGAACTTTGTGATGAACTACAATATGCAGAACATGAACAAAGAGTTACCCGAACTCTTCGCCATGCTGAAATCTGCTGAGATTGAGATCAAGAAAGAGCACCAAGTGTTGATGGTCAACAAGACCACCAGTTTCAAGAAACAGGGCAAGTCTAAAGGTAAATTCAAGAAGGGTGGCAAGAAAGCTGCTACGCCTCCTGTGAAACCTAAGAATGGCCCTAAGCCTGATGCTGAGTGCTATTACTGCAAGGAGAAAGGACACTGGAAGCGTAATTGCTCCAAGTATTTGGCTGATCTGAAGAGCGGCCTTGTCAAGAAGAAGAAAGAAGGTATATCTGATATACATGTTATAGATGTTTATCTTACTGGTTCTCGTACTAGTACCGGGTATTTGATACTGGTTCGGTTGCTCATATTTGTAACTCGAAACAGGAACTAAAGAATAAACGAATACTATTGAAGGATGAAGTGACGATGCGCGTTGGAAATGGATCCAAAGTCGATGTGATCGCTGTTGGCACACTCCCTCTACATATACCTTCGGGATTAGTTTTAAACCTCAATAATTGTTATTTTGTACCTGCGTTGAGCATGAACATTATATCTGGATCTTGTTTAATGCAAGACGGTTATTCATTCAAGTCTGAGAATAATGGTTGTTCTATTTTTATGAATAATATCTTTTATGGTCGAGCACCTGAAAAGCATGGTTTATTTCTGTTAGATCTCGATAGTAGTGATACACATATTCATAACATTGATGCTAAACGAATTAAATTGAATGATAATTCTACTTATATGTGGCACTGTCGTCTTGGTCATATTGGAGTGAAACACATTAAGAAACTCCATACCGATGGATTACTTGAATCACTTGACTTTGAGTCGCTTGATAAATGCGAAGCATGTCTAATGGGAAAAATGACTAAGACTCCATTCTCTGGTATTATGGAGCGAGCTACAGACTTATTGGAAATCATACATACCGATGTATGCGGACCAATGAGTGTAGCTTCGCGCGGTGGTTATCGTTATGTTCTAACCTTCACAGATGATCTGAGTAGATATGGGTATATCTATTTCATGAAACATAAATCCGAAACTTTCGAGAAGTTTAAGGAATTCCAAAGTGAAGTAGAAAATCAACGTAACAAGAAGATTAAATTTCTACGATCTGATCGTGGAGGTGAATATCTGAGTTATGAGTTTAGCATGCATTTAAAGAAATGCGGAATACTTTCACAATTGACACCGCCGGGAACACCGCAACGAAACGGTGTGTCCGAACGTCGTAATCGAACTCTCTTAGATATGGTTCATTCTATGATGTCTCTTACTGATTTGCCGTTATCATTTTGGAGTTATGCATTAGAGACAGCTGCATTCACTTTAAATAGGGCACCATCTAAATCCGTTGAAACGACACCGTATGAATTATGGTTTAATAAGAAACCTAAGTTGTCGTTCCTTAAAGTTTGGGGTTGCGAAGCCTATGTAAAAAAGTTACAACCGGACAAGCTAGAACCCAAAGCGGAGAAATGTGTCTTCATAGGATACCCTAAGAAAACTATAGGGTACACTTTATATCACAGTTCCGAAGGCAAAATCTTTGTTGCTAAGAATGGAACCTTTCTTGAGAAAGAATTTCTCACTAAAGTAGTGACTGGAAGAAAAGTAGAACTCGACGAGATTACTGAATCTTCTCTCGCTGATCAGAGTAGCGCAGTGCCGGAAGTTGTTCCTGTGCCGCCTGCACCGGTAACAGAGGAAGCTAATGATAATGATCATGAAACTTCGAACGAAATAGCTACTGAACCTCGCAGTTCGACAAGGGAACGTGCCACTCCTGATTGGTATGATCCTTGTCTAAATGTCATGATTGTGGACGACAATGATGAAGACCCTGTGACGTATGAAGAAGCGATGATGAGCCCAGATTCCAACAAATGTCAAGAAGCCATGAAATCCGAAATGGGATCCATGTATGATAACAAAGTGTGGACTTTGGTAGACTTATCTGATAGCCGCAAGGCTGTCGAGAATAAATGGATCTTCAAAAGAAAAACAGATGCTGATGGTAATATTACTGTATATAAAGCTCGACTTGTCGCAAAGGGTTTCCGACAAATTCAAGGTGTTGACTACGATGAGACTTTCTCACCTGTAGCGAAGCTAAAATCTGTGAGGATTTTGTTAGCAATAGCTGCATTTTTCGATTATGAGATTTGGCAGATGGATGTCAAAACAGCGTTCCTTAATGGAGACATTGAGGAAGAGTTGTATATGGTACAACCCAAAGGTTTTGTCAATCCTAAAAATGCTGACAAAGTATGCAAACTTCAGCATTCAATCTATGGACCGAAACAAGCATCCGAAAGTTGGAACCGACGCTTTGATAAGGTGATCAAAGACTTCGGGTTTATACATTGTCATGGAGAGGCCTGTATTTACAAGAAAGTGAGTGGGAGCTCTGTAGCGTTCCTGATATTATATGTAGATGACATATTATTGATTGGGAATGATATAGAACTATTAAGCGAGTGTAAAAGGTTATTTGAATAATAGTTTTTCAATGAAAGACCTTGGTGAAGCATCGTACATATTAGGCATCAAGATTTATAGAGATAGATCAAGACGCCTAATAGGGCTTTCACAGAGTACATACCTGGACAAGATTCTAAAGAAGTTTAGAATGGACGAAAGTAAGAAAGGATTCTTACCTATGTTACCAGGCAAGGTCTTGAGTAAGACTCAAGGTCTGGTTACGGCAAAAGAAAGAGAAAGGATGAGTCAGATCCCCTATGCCTCGGCAGTAGGCTCTATCATGTATGCCATGCTATGTACTAGACCGGATATAGCACATGATGTTAGTTTGACTAGCAGATATCAAAGTGATCCATGAATGGAACACTGGACAGCGGTCAAGAATATCCTGAAGTACTTGAAAAGAACTAAGGATATGTTTCTTTGTTATGGAGGTGACCAAGAGCTAGTTGTAACCAGTTACACCGATGCAAGTTGGAACACTGATCCTGATGACTCTAAGTCTCAGTCTGGGTACATGTTTATATTGAATGGTGCTGCAGTAAGATGGGCAAGCTCGAAGCAGTGCACGGTGGCGAAGTCTTCAACAGAATCGGAGTACATAGCGGCTTCAGAGGCTTCATCAGAAGCGGTATGGATGAAGAGGTTCATTGTAGAGCTCGGTGTGGTTCCTAGTGCATTGGACCCACTAGTCATCTACTGTGAAAACATGGGTGCTATCGCCAATGCACAAGAACCAAGGTCACACAAGAGGCTGAAGCATATCAAGCTGCGTTATCATTCGATTCGCGAGTACATCGAAGATGGAGAAGTAAAGATTTGCAAAGTACACACCGATCTGAATGTAGCGGATCCGTTGACTAAAGCTCTCCCTAGGGCAAAGCATGACCAACACCGGAATGCCATGGGTGTTAGGTACCTTACAATGTAATCTAGATTATTGACTCTAGTGCAAGTGGGAGATCTGTTGGAGATATGCCCAAGAGGCAATAATAAAAGTGGTTATTATATATCTTTGTGTTTATGATAAATGTTTATATACCATGCTATAATTGTATTAACCGAAACATTGATACATGTGTGTTATGTAAACAATAATGAGTCCCTAGTAAGCCTCTTAACTAGCTTGTTGATTAATAGATGATCATAGTTTCATGATCATGAACATTGGATGTTATTAAGAAACAAGGTTATGTCATTATATGAATGATGTAATGGACACACCCAATTAAGCGTAGCATAAGATCACGTCATTAAGTTATTTGCTATAAGCTTTCGATACATAGTTACCTAGTCCTTTCGACCATGAGATCATGTAAATCACTTATACCGGAAAGGTACTTTGATTACATCAAACACCACTGCGTAAATGGGTGGTTATAAAGGTGGGATTAAGTATACGGAAAGTATGAGTTGAGGCATATGGATCAACAGTGGGATTTGTCTATCCCGATGACGGATAGATATACTCTGGGCCCTCTCGGTGGAATGTCGTCTAAATAGCTTGCAAGCATATGAATAGTTCATAAGAGACCACATACCACAGTACAAGTAAAAAGTACTTGTCAGGAGATGAGGTTGAACAAGGTATAGAGAGATACCGATGATCAAACCTCGGACAAGTAAAATATCGCGAGACAAAGGGAATCGGTATCATATGTGAATGGTTCATTCGATCACTAAGTCATCGTTGAATATGTGGGAGCCATTATGGATCTCCAGATCCCGCTATTGGCTGTTGGTCGGAGAGAAGTCTAAACCATGTCTACATAGTTCGCGAACCGTAGGGTGACACACTTAAGGTTTGATGTCGTATTAGTATATATTGAATATGGAATGGAGTTCGAAGTTTTGTTCGGAGTCTCGGATGGGATCCCGAACATCACGAGGAGTTCGGAATGGTCGGAGAATAAGATTCATATATAGGAAGTCATTTTATAAGTTTGAAAATGATCCGGTGCATTTATGGAAGGTTCTAGAAGGTTCTAGAAAAGTCCGGAATAAATCACTATGGAAGGCGGAGTCCCGGAGGGACTCCACCTAGCATGGCCGGCCAACCCTAGGGGGTGGAGTCCCAGGTGGACTCCACCAAGGGTGGCCGGCCACCCCCCCTCATGGAAGGGTTGTAGTCCCACTTGAGGTGGGAATCCCACCTTGGGTAGGTTTCCCTACACATGGAAGGTTTTGGGATGGGGTCTTATTCGAAGACTTGTAGTCCAACACTTGGGGGTTCCACCTATATAATGAGGAGCAAGGGGAGGGGGCCGGCCACACAAAAGCCACCACCTTGGCCGCACCCCTTGGAGGCCGGCCACCCCCTCTCCCCAAACCCTAGCCGCCCCCTCCTCCTCCACCTCTCCCGCAACCGCTTAGCGAAGCTCCGCCGGAGATCTCCATCGCCACCGCCACCACGCCGTCGTGCTGCCGGAATTCAAGGAGGAGCTACTACTTCCGCTGCCCGCTGGAACGGGGAGAAGGACGTCGTCTTCATCAACACCGAACGTGTGACCGAGTACGAAGGTGCTGCCCGATTGTGGCACCGTCAAGATCTTCTACGCGCTTTTAAAAGCGGCAAATGATCGTCTACCGCAGCAACGAGAGCCTCCTCTTGTAGGCTTTGGAAATCTTCAAGGGTTAGTCTCGTTCATCCCCTCGTTGCTCTCGTCTTCTAGATTGCATCTTGGCTTGGATTGCGTTTTCGCGGTAGGAATTTTTTTGTTTTCTATGCTACGAATCCCTACAGTTAATTTCTTCTTCCTTAGGAACTTCAACTGGAATGTGCAAGCCATCAATGGCACCAATGGCGCCTTGAAATGAGGCCAAAAGCGAGGATCCTGAATTCTTGGATGCACATCCGTGAAATTTTGATCCACTGGTTTTATATTATCTTTCCCCAAGTTGTACAGACAATTCAATACCATCTTGAACTTCCTATGAATTGTTTCAAGAGACCGACTGAAATGGTTCTCAACTTGGTGAAATGATTGCGGTCCTCCAACCATCCATAGAAACATACCCAAACATTCAACGGATTCCATATCTCTTGTTGACTCTAACCCATAGCTAGCAACTAGGAGGTTGTGCAATTGTTCAAACATATCTGGATACATTCTAAACATTTTGTAGCATCTTTTTCTGTCATCAAGTTGTTCATGCACCCATTCAAGTCCAGTTTGTTGCGGATCCTCCTAGCTGACTTATTCAAATATTTTTCAGAATAGAGATTACCATAGTAGCCTAACACAGCCAAGTCATGCGCCACTCCAAAAAGATGCCTTATCCTTTCAATATCTTCATCACGTGCATTATCATCTCCATCCATCTACGAAATTCAAACTAGACAAGTCAAAAACTCATACATACTACAATAGTATATGCATGATACCAATAATAGCACTCACGAATAGTACACATAATGGTGCAAAAGTTATATAATGGTCATAATGGTCTACAAGATATTCCAAATAAATAGTACGTGCAAATCAGCGGCATGGAAAATGTGCAACAATTCTGTTTTCATGCATATGGACACCAAAGTGTTGAATTCTAATCACAACATAAAATAGATAGTAATAAAAATTTGGATCAACAGAACCGTGTACCAAACCATCTAGGATCACACCATATCTAACTAGAGATTAATTATCAGTTGATTAATCGTATATACAGTAGCTAGATTTTTCCTTTAATTAATCATGATATCTAACCAGGTCATGGTGCATGGCTATAGCTGGCCTTGTAGGCTTACACGCGAGACAAAATCAAACATGCAAGTAGACTGTTGGCTAAAGCCAATGCATTAATCAATCGGATGTCTAATCAATCGGTTACATGCACTAGCTCAGTGTTCGCAAGGCTAGCTGCATGCCACATGTATTATCTCCGCATGTATACATATACATCACTCAGGTTGATTAATTTCTCAGCTCAACTATCAAAGAACTTGCGGTGTACCAAAGCATCTAGCATCACATGACCAGTTGTGTTACAACGTATCAAGCAAGGAGAGGAGAAACGGAAAACGATTCTCACCAGCTGGTCGTTCGTGCAGAGGACTTCGTCCGCCAGGAAGAGTTCGTCGGCCGTACGGAGTTTGGGAGACGGCCGAGGTCACCTATGCGCGGAATACGGGAGAGATAACACGGGGAAGATGGCCGGCCGCGGAGAACACCGGTCTCTGGTGGGGGCGGCCGGAGCTGCAGGGTGCAGTGGGCGGCGGCGCGCAACTCGGCAACCCTATCGTATATGCAGAGAACCCGTTCGGGCCTTGGCGAAGAAAATATAAGCCCAGGAAAAAAACGGGAAGGGATTCTGGCTGGGCGGTGGCAGTTTTCCAGTAAATTCTGAAAATCAAATGGGCAAACGAAGGGAACGGTTCGGGAGGCCCAAAAAAAGCTCGGGAAGCACTTCCCACCCATGTTTTTTCTACTGTGTGGAAAGAGTGTCACTGTTGGAAGTTCTCACCGCATAGCTTAACCCGTTTGTTTCGTTTGCCCTGTTTTTTTCTGTGGAAAGCAGCTAAAAGCCCAAACAAAGAGGCCCTAAGGGGTGTCGTGGCTTACACCGAACAAATCCTGCAAATGGAAAACATAAAACATAATATTTTGTTTTACGGTTTTCATTTGCCAGATCTGTCCGACGGAATTACCATGCAAAACAGTAATCAATGTTTTCAGCATTTTCACCATTTCATCAGGTATATACGATTAGCTAAATGTAAAGATGGCAACAATATAAACTAGAATTATGAATTTTTAAACACCAGTGAATACAACAAGGATCCAATTACATCAATAGTTCAAATGTAATTTAAATAATAACGAATGGTCTGGGAAGATGCCAGTGGTGCTCAATGAGATCATCTCAAAGTTGGATATGTGTGACACTGTTCTCAATCTGCCGATAGGTCTCCAAAAAGGCACGGATCCATTCGGGGTTTCTTGCTGGCTTCACACAACTACAAACATTGTCATATGATAGGTCTAAGTCCAAGTCCCTCCCATCGTCAATGATCATGTTATGAAGAATGACACAACATGTCATTGATGTTATTGATGGCTTTCTTGTTCCAGAAAGTTCCGACCCTTGAACAATAGGAAATCTTGCTTGCAAAACACCAAAGGGTCTCTCAATATCCTTTCGGCATGCCTCTTGTGCCTTGGCAAATTCAGCTTGCTTCCTTATCGATGGCTTTGGAATGGTCCTCACAAATGTAGACCATGAAGGAGAAATGATATCGGCAAGATATAGTAGCTCATTGTGTAGTCGTGACCATTCATTGTGTAGTTGCAAGCCGCAACATCTCCACTAGCAAGCCTAGTAAAAATATGAGACCTCAGCAAGACATTGATGTCATTGAGAGAACCCGGGAGCCCAAAAAACAATGCCAAATCCACAAGTATTTCGATGCTACCACTTCAAGAAAAAGGGGTCAGTAGCACTAGGGTAATAAAATAATATCATTTCTACAAATGCATTTTGAGAAATTATTTTTGGGGTCAAAATGTTTAGAAACGTTGACTCGTCCTTATCCTGCTAGGTACATGAAAGGTAAGAACCATTTAGATGAGGATGATACATCTTTGTCATATGAGTATTTTCATTGATGACACTAGAAAAGGAAGAAAACACAAATCAACTATACACATAGATGGTGTATATTTTCAAAAAATGTAAGCGACCAAGATTGTCTTTCCTACCTATTCCCTACCAGGTTGACTTCACAACAAAAATGACCTTTATAACATTCCAATTTCTAGAGGAACTAGATAGAGTAGGTAATATGCGTCAATTAATTTTTACCTTTTTCTGCATCCCTTTATCTCAACCTAGTCACAAAACGGAACAGGTACAAAAATTTACAAGCATATACATATGCCCCACGTGCAGCTATCTCTTCCAAAGATTCATTCGCCCAACAGGCAAACAAATAACTCTTCTTGTTCTAAGTCTTCTAGCCTACCACCACAATCATATCCCACAACTTCGTCAAATCTTGCCTTCCGAATGGAGAATGTCGACATGTTGATTGTTGGTGCTGGTCCAGCAGGCCTCGCAACAGCAGCGTGCCTTACCCAATTCTCCATTTCTTACGTCATCGTCGAGCGTGAGGACTGCAAAGCGTCACTTTGGTGCAATCGCACATACAACCGCTTGAAGCTGCATCTTGCAAAGGAGTTCTGTGAGTTACCACACATATCATACCCAACAGATGCACCAACATACATACCAAAAGCCCTGTTTGTCAAGTACTTGGATGGTTATATGGAGCTCTTTGATATTCAACCAAAGTTCCTCACTAGCGTGGAGTCATCCAAATATGACAATGATAAGAAGTGTTGGTCCATCGTGGCTCGTGACATGGTGAAGCGAACATCAATAAATTTAATAACAAAGTTCCTTGCTGACTGAATATTCCAGAGATCCCTGGACTTCTCAGTTTTCCAGGTGAGGCCATCCACTCATCAATATACAAGTCAGGCAAGAGCTTCTCTGGTAAGAGAGTGTTGGTCATTGGATGTGGCAACTCTGGGATGGAAATCGCTTACGACTTTGCGACCTATGGTGCCAATACTTCGATTGTTATACGAAGTCTGGTATGTGCACTATATAATTTTATCTGGTAATAGGGATACAATTTCTTAGTATTATTACTACTAGAATGACATTTTATTTCTAGCATATTGTAACAGATGCGAGATGCATTTTGTGGCTGCAGATTCATGTAATGATAGAGGAACTAATCCGGCTGGGGATGACACTAGCCCACCATCTTCCCCTGAATCTAGTGGATAACCTCCTTGTTATGATGACAAAATTCATATTTGGGGACCTATCAAGGCATGGCATCGGAATGCCAAAAATGGGTCCAATGACCCTCAAGTCAAAAACCGGCCGATCCGCTGTGATTAACGTTGGCACTGTTGGGTTAATAAAAAGAGGCATCATCCAAGTAAGTATATCCTGTGACATTATATAAACCTTATATGTACCATATGTTCATTTACTATGCTAGTTTATTAATATTTACTTTACCTCTCACAGGTTCGAGGAAGCATTAGTAAGATCATGGGCAACATAGTAAAATTTCAATCTGGGGATGAAATCCCATTTGACGCAATTGTGTTTGCAACTGGATACAAAAGCACAACAAATCTGTGGCTAAAGGTACTAACACTGATTATTGAATTTTCCTAAGTCATATTCATTTTGGTGCAACAATTGTTAAATCTCCTAATCGGACAATATGCTATTTTGAGTGCAGAATGGTGAGAGAATGTTAAATGACTATGGACTGCCTACCAAAGAATATCCGAATCATTTGAAAGGTGAAAACAGACTCTACTGTGATGGGTTGGCGAGGAGAGGATTGACTGGTATTGCTGCAGATGCTAAGAATATCGTTGATGACATTAAATCTATGATAGGCTCTATGTGCAGGTAAATTATCTTTTATATTGTAGTTCCAAAGGCAAGTGCATTAGACTATCATATTTCTGAAACATTTTCATGCCAAGGCTCATATGTCAGTATGTGCTAGGAATAAGCTCTCCTCTTTAATATTGTCAACAAGAGCATTCTAGTCCAATACTCGTTGTGTAAAAGAGCTTCATAAATTTTATTGAACTTACAGTTTTCAACCGTGTACTTATTACTTGAATTTGTATATGCAAAAGTCTTGTGATCAGTAGTTTGGTTTCCGTATAAAAAGTTTCAGTGCCATGTTTATCCCCATCAGTGAACCTGGAGGTAATCACTGTTGGAATTTTGGTCTTGAGCCTTCATCGCCCACTCTTACACATGTGGGTATGGTAAGGGTGGGACTAAAGTTTAGTCCCACATTGCTAGTTGAGAGAGAGAGAGTTGGAGTGGTATATAAGGGGGTTGTTCTAGTCCTAGTAGGTGAGTGAGAAGAGAGAGATCCCTTGCGCACTCCTCCACCGCTCTCCTCTCCACGCCTCTCCTCGTCACACGTCACGACGCGGGTTGTGGATCTCACCGAGCCGAGCTTATCTTTTTGCTATTCAGGAAATATTTATTACGAGTTATTAACGGACGCGTTAATGCAACCGTTTCATTCCGGTTTTTCTATATTCGTGGTTGTGCCGACTCGAACGTGGGATGCGTCCCACTACCTTCCCAAACTGCACTATATAAGCGTGGACACAAACCCTAGACGCATGTACGACACATATGCGACCACCTCTTACCAGTACTTTGCGCCGCCGCCTTCGTCTGGCTTATCCCGTCCTTCGGCGTGCACTGGCCGATGGGACAACAAGCTCTCGTAAACCCATATAGGTGAGCGGAAATTAGGGTTTTTGGGGAGCTATTACGCAACTACTGGCAACATGACATTATCCGACGACGAGTTCCCGAATGTTGACTTCTTCCTAGAGATCTACGACCACTTCGGCAACCTCAACATGGGCGGCAACACCAGACAAGTTGCCAAAGAACTTGAGTAGTTCAAGTGTCTTACCGAGCAAGCTTGTGGCCGGTGGCATTTTTGCCAAGCTTCGTCCCTCGTGGAGGAACTTGGCTACTTATATGAAACATAAGAGACAAGAGTTTTCCATCTCGGATCTCATTGGGTCTCTTCATCTGGAACAAAAGGCGAGAGAAAAGGACACACACGCTCGAGGATTTGAGGCATATTCTGGTGCCAATGTGGTACAAAAGAAAAACTTCCAATCCCACAAGTTTAAGAACAAAAACAAATATGCAAAGTCAAGTTTGATGGAAAGAACAAGGCCTCGCACTCAACCAACTTCAAGAAGAAGACTGGTAAGAAGAAAGGAGATTGCCACGTTTGTGGTGAGCTTAATCATTTGGCTGCTAATTGCCCGAACCACTATGACAAGCATGGAAACGGTGGCAGACTGCCAAAGTTGTTATTGATGGTGATACTGAGATGAAGGATGTTGGGTCGCAAGGACTTTTCCGTGCCGATTGGAAACGACTCACGTGCTTCTGTTCACGGTGTTGGTAGGGTAAATCCAAAGTTTACTTCGGGAAATACCGTTAAGTTGAAGAATGTGCACCACATTCCCTCCATCAATAAGAATCTCGTCAACGGGTCACTTTTATGTCGAGATGGTTTTAAGTTAATTTTTTAGTCAAATAAAGTTGTAATTTGTAAGTATATACAGTTTTTCGGAAAAGGTTGTGAGTGCAGATGCTTGTTTCGCTTATCCTTGTCAGATTTATGTACTCAAATTGTTAATCATATTTGCAATGATAGTGAGTCCAATATTTGGTATTCGCCACTTTATCATATTAATTTTGGGTGCATGACGCGGCTAGCTAATATGAATTTAATTCCGAAATTTACTATTGTAAAGAGTTCTAAGTATCTATTATCACCAGAATTTGACCGAGTCAGAGGTGGGCCGCGATCAAGATTGGGCTTGAAGAATATACATAGAAGAAATACGTGAACCGGCTTTATACACGAAGATTTGGCAGTTTGCCCTTGTATCTGTAAATATAGTAGGATACGTGTCGGTTAGTTAGAATCTGGCTCGTGTACGGTTGGGATTATTCCCACGTTAGAAAGTCTACGGACTATAAATATGTATCTAGGGTTATCAAGAAAAACAACAATCACGTTCATCACAAACCAATCTTGGCGCATCGCCGACCCCTTGTTTCGAGGGTTTCTTCCGGGTAAGCATCATGCTGCCTAGATCGCATCTTGCGATCTAGGCGAGTATACGTTTATTCGTCGTTCATGCGTTGCTCGTATCGAAGCCTTTTTGATGGCGAGCAACGTAGTTATCATAGATGTGTTAGGGTTAGCATTGTTCTACCGTGCTACATGCTTCCGTCCATGCAACCCTTAGACGTCTAGCCGTCCTTACACCTTTCTTAGGTGTAAGGGCGGCACCTTGCTTGATCATTGTTTAGTAGATCCGATCCATTATGATTGCTCCTTGATTCTTCAGGGATTAGTTTAATATCTGCATAGTTAGGCCTTACAAACGGGTTGAAGGATCCAGTGGTACGTAGGGTGTAGTTTGCTAACCCTAGACAAGATGTTCCGGGATCAACTTAATGTTGGTTTTAAGGCCTTGTCTAGGGTCGGTTTATTATCACCGTGCGTAGCTGCCAGGCTCAATCACGAGTAGGATGTTCCGATTATGTGGTGAAAACCCTAAATCGTCGTAGGTCGTTTTAGCTACATATTGATCAAGCAGGACCACCATGTGATCGTAGACCTCATACGAACCATGGGTGGATCGGCTCCTTGAGCCGATTCACAGGACAACCTGAGAGCCGATCGAGGCTCGTATTTAATGTTTACGTGTATGCCATGCAGCAAACTAAGCGAAGCAAATCCATTACCTTCCTGATCAGGTATAGATCAGGTGGCACGCCCTTGCACCAGCATCGGGACGTGTGTACCGTGAGCTTTGCGGGCCGTCGCTCGGAGGGACCAGGGCCAGCCGCAGCCCTAAGGTTGTTCCCGGCTCTTCGTGTTGCCAGCCGTAGCTCGCCGGTGAGTTTCGGACGCCAACACATTCTGGCACGCCCGGTGGGACCGTCTTCGACATCAACTGCATCGCCATCTACATCTGAGATGGCGGAAGGTACTCCGACCACGTACGAGGATCCGCCCGAGGAGCTCAAGAAGAAGTATGACGACGTCAAAGCTATCCTCGAGGCCGACCTCATCGGCTCTTTCCACGAGACTCGCTCGCATGGCATCAGGTGGAGAGGGTTCACACCCGAAGGCGCGCTCGACGGAATTGACCTGTCCACCCCTTCGAAGAACGCACCGGGTCCTTGCGTCAGGAGATCAATTTCATGGTAGCTCATTCGCTACACCGCCATTCCGAGAGCCCGGTGAACACTTTGGAGCGTGTCGCCCTTCGGGTGCTCCATGAAATCTTGAGGCATCGTACTCTCCGTCGGGACCTGCTCTAGGGACTCACCAAGGAGAGCTACCACTCCGGAGGCCGACCACCGCCGCCATTCGCGCTGGCAGCACCCGCAGGTGCCGAGTACACCGGCATTCGTCGTCTACAAGATCGGTGGCGATCCTAGCGACTACCGAGCTCTTGTATGAGGCGCCTAAGGAGATCCCTCACGGATACACGTGCACATACGTGCCGCACGGCGAGAATCGGGCGCTCACGAACCAGGCTGCAACAGCAGGGACTTCGGAACAGCAGGAGGAGCTTCTGGATCAGATCTTGAGAAGCAGACGTGGCTAGCTAAGTATGCCACTCCGACGAACGTCCAGAGCCCAACTCCTGTAGCTAGCTCAGATCTTGAGAAGCAAGCGTGGCTAGCTAAATATGCCACGCCAGTGAATCTTCAGAGCTCCACTCCTGCAGCTAGCACCGCGGATCAGATCATCACGATCTTGAGAGACCAATTCGGCATGGTGCCGAAAAGGAGGGCAATCGGCTATTCCAAGCCGTATCCCAACGACTACGATTTGATCCCACTACCACCCAAGTATCGGCTCCCTGAATTCTCCAAGTTTAGTGGGTCGGATGGCTCCAGCTCTATCGAGCATATAAGCCGATATTTGGCGCAGCCGGGCACGATCTCAGCTCGCGGATGCACTACGCGTGAGGTTCTTTGCACGATCCCTCACAGATCGGCTTTTGGGTGGTACACATCGCTGCCACCAGATTTGATCCGGACTTGGAAGCAGTTGGAAGAGCAATTCCACATGCAGTATCACTCAGAAGCTTCCGAGGCTGGCATTGCCGATCTAGCACAAGTACGTCAAAAGCGCGGAGAAACAGTGTCAGAGTACATCCAGCGCTTCAGGACCATGAGGAACCGATGTTATTCGGCTCGTTTGACCGAAAAGGAAGCGGCCGAGTTGGCGGTGGTGGGTCTCGCCTCACCGATCAAGGATATGGCTTCCCAAGCGTACTACCCTTCACTCGGCGCACATGGTTCGAAACCGTCATTATATGAGCAGCGCCACCCGCAGTTGTACCAGGACAAATTCAAACGTGCAGTAGTCCTGGTTGAGACAGAGGAAGATGAAGGGTCTGCGGGAGATCAAGAGGTAGCAGTGGCTACATGGACTCGGGGGGGGGGGCAACCCCCGTATCCTGCAAATGGGTTAAGCCACCAGGTCCGCCCAGAGGGTTTGATTTTGACGTAACTAAAACTGAGCAAATTTTTGACCTCTTACTTAAGGAGAAGCTGTAGGATAACGTTGCATAGAAAACAAAAATTTTCCTACGGCGAACACGCAATCCAAGCCAAGATGCAATCTAGAAGACGGTAGCAACGAGGGGGTATCGAGTCTCACCCTTGAAGAGATTCCAAAGCCTACAAGATGAGGCTCTTGTTGCTGCGGTAGACGATCACTTGCCGCTTGCAAAAGCGCGTAGAAGATCTTGATCACGATCGGTTCCGGCGCCACGAACGGGCAGCACCTCCGTACTCGGTCACACGTTCGGTTGTTGATGAAGACGACGTCCACCTCCCCGTTCCAGGCGGGCAGCGGAAGTAGTAGCTCCTCTTGAATCCGACAGACACGACGGCGTGGTGTCGGTGGCGGTGTAGAAGTCCGGCGGAGCTTCGCTAAGCTATGCGGGCAATATGGAGGAGAGGAGCTTGGCTAGGGTTTGGGAGGGGTGGCCGGCCACTCTATGGGGGCGGCCAGCTTGTGGTCTTTGGGTTGGCCGGCCCCCTCCCTTGGCCCCTCATTATATAGGTGGATCCCAAGTGTTGGTGTCCAAGTCTTCGAATAAGACCCGAAACCAAAACCTTCCATAGGAGGGGAAACCTAGCCCAACTAGGACTCCCACCCAAAGGTGGGATTCCCACCTCCCATGTGGGGGTGGCCGGCCCCCTATGGTGGAGTCCACTTGGGACTCCACCCCATCTAGGGCTGGCCGGCCATGGAGGTGGAGTCCCTTGTGGACTCCACCTTCCTTGGTGGTTTCTTCCGGACTTTTCTAGAACCTTCTAGAACCTTCCATAGAACCTTCCGCGACATTTTATTTCACATAAAATGACATCCTATATATGAATCTTATTCTCCGGACCATTCCGGAACTCCTCGTGATGTCCGGGATCTCATCCGGGACTCCGAACAAATATTCGAACTCCATTCCATAATTCAAGTGCTACCATTTCAACATCCAACTTTAAGTGTGTCACCCTACGGTTCGAGAACTATGCGGACATGGTTGAGTACTCACTCCGACCAATAACCAATAGCGGGATCCGGAGATCCATAATGGCTCCCACATATTCAACGATGACTTTAGTGATCGAATGAACCATACACATATATTACCAATTCCCTTTGTCTCGCGATATTTTACTTGTCCGAGGTTTGATCTTCGGTATCACTCTATACCTTGTTCAACCTCGTCTCTCGACAAGTACTCTTTACTCGTACCGTGGTATGTGGTCTCTTATGAACTCATTCATATGCTTGCAAGACATTAGACGACATTCCACCGAGAGGGCCCGAGTATATCTATCCGTCATCGGGATGGACAAATCCCACCGTTGATCCATATGCCTCAACTCATACTTTCCGGATACTTAATCCCACCTTTATAGCCACCCATTTACGCAGTGGTGTTTGGTGTAATCAAAGTACCTTTCCGGTATAAGTGATTTACATGATCTCATGGTCATAAGGACTAGGTAACTATGTATCGAAAGCTTATAGCAAATAACTTAATGACGAGATCTTATGCTACGCTTAATTGGGTGTGTCCATTATATCATTCACACAATGACATAACCTTGTTATTAATAACATCCAATGTTCATGATTATGAAACTAATCATCCATTAATCAACAAGCTAGTTTAAGAGGCATACTAGGGACTTCTTGTTTGTCTACATATCACACATGTACTAATGTTTCGGTTAATACAATTCTAGCATGATATATAAACATTTATCATAAACATAAAGATATAAATAATAACCTCTTTATTATTGCCTCTAGGGCATATCTCCTTCAGTCTCCCACTTGCACTAGAGTCAATAATCTAGATTATATTGTAATATACCTAACACCCATGGCATTCTGGTGTTGGTCATGCTTTGCCCTAGGGAGAGCTTTAGTCAACGGATCCGCTACATTCGGATCGGTGTGTACTTTGCAAATCTTTACTTCTCCATCTTCGATGTACTCGCGAATCGAGTGGTAACGCAGCTTGATATGCTTCAGCCTCTTGTGTGACCTTGGCTCTTGTGCATTGGCGATGGCACCCATGTGATCACAGTAAATGATTAATGGGTCCAATGCACTAGGAACCACACCGAGCTCTACAATGAACCTCTTCATCCATACCGCTTCTGATGAAGCCTCCGAAGCCGCTATGTACTCCGATTCCGTTGAAGACTTCGCCACCGTGCAACCGCTTCGAGCTTGCCCAGCCTATCGCAGCACCATTCAATATAAACACGTACCCGCATTGTGACTTAGAGTCATCGGGATCGTTGTTCCAACTTGCATCGGTGTAACCGTTTACAACGAGCTCTTGGTCACCTCCATAACAAAGAAACATATCCTTAGTTCTTTTCAAGTACTTCAGGATATTCTTGACCGCCGTCCAAAGTGTTCCATTCCCGGATCACTTTGATATCTCGCTAGTCAAACTAACGAAGATGTGCTATATCCGGTCTAGTACATAGCATGGCATACATGATAGATCCTATCGCCGAGGCATAGGGGATGTTACACATCCTTTCTCTTTCTTCTCGCCGTAGCCGGTCCTTGAGTTTTACTCAATACCTTGCCCGGTAACATAGGTAAGAACCCTTTCTTACTTTCGTCCATTCTAAACTTCTTTAGAATCTTGTCCAGATATGTACTCTGTGATAGCCCTATTAGGCGTCTTGATCTATCTCTATAAATCTTGATGCCTAATATATACGATGCTTCACCAAGGTCTTTCATTGAAAAACTATTATTCAAATAACCCTTAACATCGCTTAATAGTTCTATATCATTCCCGATCAATAATATGTCATCTACATATAATATCGAGAATGCTACAGCAGCTCCCACTCACTTTCTTGTAAATACAGGCCTCTCCATGACACCGTATAAACCCGAAGTCTTTGATCACCTTATCAAAGCGTCGGTTCCAACTTCTTGATGCTTGCTTCAGTCCATAGATTGAACGCTGAAGTTTGCATGCTTTGTCAGCATTTTTAGGATCGACAAAACCTTTTGGTTGTACCATATACAATTCTTCCTCAATGTCTCCATTAAGGAACGCCATTTTGACATCCATCTGCCAAATCTCATAATCGAAAAATGCAGCTATTGCTAACAAAATCCTCACAGATTTTAGCTTCGCTACAGGTGAGAAAGTCTCATCGTAGTCAACTCCTTGAATTTGTCGGAAACCCTTTGCGACAAGTCGAGCTTTATAGACAGTAATATTACCATCAACATCTGTTTTTCTCTTGAAGATCCATTTATTCTCGACAGCCTTACGGCTATCAGGTAAGTCTACCAAAGTCCATACTTTGTTATCATACATGGATCCCATTTCGGATTTCATGGCTTCTTGCCATTTGTTGGAATCTGGGCTCATCATCGCTTCTTCATACGTCGCAGTGGTCCTCATCATTGTTATCCACAATCATGACATTTAGACAAGGATCATACCAATCAGGAGTGGCACGTTCCCTTGTCGATCCGCGAGGTTCGGTAGTTTCTTCGTTCGAAGTTTCATGATCATTATCATTAGCTTCCTCTCGTTGCCGGTGTAGGCGGTACATGTACAACTTCCGGACTCGCGCTACTCGATCAACGAGTATAGATTCATCAATCTCATCGAGTTCTACTTTTCTTCCAAATCACTTCTTTAGTGAGAAATTCTTTCTCAAGAAAGGTTCCGTTTTTAGCAACAAAGATTTTGCCTTCGGATTTGTGATAGAAAGTGTACCCTATAGTTTCCTTAGGGTATCCTATGAAGATGCATTTCTCCGCTTTGGGTTCTAGCTTGTCCGGTTGTAACTTCTTTACATAGGCTTCGCAACCCCAAACTTTCAGGAACGACGGCTTAGGTTTCTTATTAAACCATAATTCATACGGTGTCGTTTCTACGGATTTTGATGGTGCTCTATTTAAAGTGAATGCGGCTGTCTCTAATGCATAACTCCAAAATGATAACGGCAAATCAGTAAGAGACATCATACTACGAACCATATCTAAGAGAGTTCGATTACGACGTTCGGACACACCGTTTCGTTGAGGTGTTCCCGGCGGTGTCAATTGTGAAAGTATTCCGCATTTCTTTAAATGCATGCCAAACTCATAACTCAGATATTCACCTCCACGATCAGATCGTAGAAATTTGATCTTCTTGTTACGTTGATTTTCTACTTCCCTTTGAAATTCCTTAAACTTCTCGAAAGTTTCGGATTTATGTTTCATGAAATAGATATACCCATATCTACTCAGATCATCTGTGAAGGTTAGAACATAACGATAACCACCGCGCGATGCTACGCTCATTGGTCCACATACATCTGTATGTATGATTTCCAATAAGTCAGTAGCTCGCTCCATCATACCGTAAAATGGAGTCTTTGTCATTTTACCCATTAGACATGCTTCGCATCTATCAAGTGACTCAAAGTCAAGTGATTCAAGTAATCCATCAGTATGGAGTTTCTTCATGCGTTTCACTCCAATATGACCAAGACGACGAGTGCCACATATAAGTAGAATTATCATTAAGTTTAATTCGCTTAGCATCAATGTTATGTATATGCGTATCACTACTATCGAGATCTAATAGAAATAAGCCATTCTTTTGTGGTGCTCGACCATAAAAGATATTATTCATAAAAATAGAACAACCATTATTCTCAGACTTGAATGAATAACCGTCTTGCATTAAACAAGATCCGGATATAATGTTCATGCTCAACGCGAGTACATAATAGCAATTATTTAGGCTTAAAACTAATCCCGAAGGTAGATGTAGAGGAAGTGTGCCGACCGCGATCACATTGACCTTGGATCCGTTTCCAAAGCGCATCGTCACTTCATCTTTCAGCAGCTTGTCGTTTATTCTTTAGTTCCCTGTTTCGAGTTACAAATATGAGCAACCGAACCAGTATCAAATACCCGGGTACTAGAACGAGAACCGGTGAAATGAACATCTATAACATGTATATCAAATATACCTTCTTTCTTCTTATTGACAAGGCCGCTCTTCGGATCAGCCGGATACTTGGAGCAATTACGCTTCCAGTTGTCCCTTCTCCTTGCGATAATAGCACTCGAAGCATCGGGCTTAGGGCCGTTCTTAGGTTTCATAGGAGGCGTGGCAGCTTTCTTGCCACCCTTCTTGAATTTTCCCTTAGACTTGCCCTCGTTTCTTGAAACTCGGTGGTCTTGTTGACCATCAACACTTGGTGCTCTTTCTTGATCTCAATCTCAGCAGCTTTTAGCATGCCAAAAAGTTCGAGTAACTCCTTGTTCATGTTCTGCATATTGTAGTTTATCACAAAGTTCTTGTAACTTGGTGGCGGTGATTGAAGGACACGATTAATCCCCGTCCGTTAGGAATCACTATTCCCAAGTCACCGAGTTTCTTCGCATGCCCGGTCATGGCGAGCATGTGCTCACTAACGGAGCTGCCTTCTTCCATCATACAGTCGAAGAAATGTTTCGATGCTTCATAGCATTCCATCGCCGCATGAGTCTCGAATATAGCTTTCAGCTCATTCATCAACTCATGAGGATCATGGTGCTCAAAACGTTTTTGAAGATCGGATTCCGGACCGCACAGGATGGCACACCGAACTTGAGAGTACCGAGTTTTCCGAGTCGCGTAAACGACTTTTACTTCATCGGATTCATCTTCTGCAGGAGGGTCACCTAGCGGTGCATCAAGCACAAATTGCAGATTTCCGCCGCAGAGGAAGATCCTCACATGACGGAACCAGTCGGTGAAGTTGCTACCGTTGCTCTTAAGTTTCTCTTTCTCTAGGAACTGATTAAAATTGATTGGGGACGCCATTTCTACAACATATATTTGCAATAGTTTAGACTAAGTTTATGACAAATTGAGTTCAAATTTTAATTCAACATAATTAAAAACCTAAGTGAACTCCCACTCAAAACAATATCCCTCGCATTGTCTTAGTGATCACACGAACCAAATTCACCGCACCTAAACCCGATCATCACGAGAAAAGGTGTGATTTCAATGGCGAACACTCAAAGTGTTCATCATATCAACCATATGATTCATGCTCTACCTTTCGGTATCACGTGTTCCGAGACCATGTCTGTACATGCTAGGCTCGTCAAGGCCACCTTAGTATCCGCATGTGCAAAACTGTCTTGCACCCGTTATATGTACTTATTGAATCTATCACACCCGATCATCACGAGGTGCTTCGAAACGACAAGACTTGGCAACGGTGCTACTAAGGATGAACACTTTATTATCTTGAGATTTTAGTGAGGGATCATCTTATAATGCTACCGTCGCGATCTAAGCAAAATAAGATGCATAAAAAGGATTAACATCACATGCAGCTCATATGTGATATGATATGGCCCTTTTGTTCTTGCGCCTTTGATCTTCATCTCCAAAGCACCGGATATGATCTCCATCATCTTCGGGCATGATCTCCATCATCGTCGGCGTAGCGTCAAGGTCAATGGCGCCGTCTTCATGATTGTCCTCCATGTAGCAACTATTACAACTACTTTGAAATACTACTCAACATGAAATTTAAAGACAACCATAAGGCTCCTGCCGGTTGCCACAATACAATAATGATCATCTCATACATATTCATCATCACATTATGGCCATATCACATCACCAAACCCTGCAAAAACAAGTTAGACGTCTCTAATTTGGTTTGCATATTTTACGTGGTTTAGGGTTTTCGAGAGAGATCTAATCTACCTACGAACATGAACCACAACGTTGATACTAATGTTTTCAATAGAAGAGTAAATTGAATCTTTACTATAGTAGGAGAGACAAGACACCCGCAAAGCCTCTTATGCAATACAAGTTGCATGTCGAACGAGGAACAAGTCTCATGAACGCGGTCATGTAAAGTTAGTCCGAGCCGCTTCATCCCACTATGCCATAAAGATGCAAAGTACTCAAACTAAAGATAACAAGAGCATCAACGCCCACAAACCATTGTGTTCTACTCGTGCAACCATCTATGCATAGACACGGCTCTGATACCACCGTAGGATAACGTTGCATAGAAAACAAAAATTTTCCTACGGCGAACACGCAATCCAAGCCAAGATGCAATCTAGAAGACGGTAGCAACGAGGGGGTATCGAGTCTCACCCTTGAAGAGATTCCAAAGCCTACAAGATGAGGCTCTTGTTGCTGCGGTAGACGATCACTTGCCGCTTGCAAAAGCGCGTAGAAGATCTTGATCACGATCGGTTCCGGCGCCACGAACGGGCAGCACCTCCGTACTCGGTCACACGTTCGGTTGTTGATGAAGACGACGTCCACCTCCCCGTTCCAGCGGGCAGCGGAAGTAGTAGCTCCTCTTGAATCCGACAGCACGACGGCGTGGTGTCGGTGGCGGTGTAGAAGTCCGGCGGAGCTTCGCTAAGCTATGCGGGCAATATGGAGGAGAGGAGCTTGGCTAGGGTTTGGGAGGGGTGGCCGGCCACTCTATGGGGGGCGGCCAGCTTGTGGTCTTTGGGTTGGCCGGCCCCCTCCCTTGGCCCCTCATTATATAGGTGGATCCCAAGTGTTGGTGTCCAAGTCTTCGAATAAGACCCGAAACCAAAACCTTCCATAGGAGGGGGGAAACCTAGCCCAACTAGGACTCCCACCCAAAGGTGGGATTCCCACCTCCCATGTGGGGTGGTCGGCCCCCTATGGTGGAGTCCACTTGGGACTCCACCCCATCTAGGGCTGGCCGGCCATGGAGGTGGAGTCCCTTGTGGACTCCACCTTCCTTGGTGGTTTCTTCCGGACTTTTCTAGAACCTTCTAGAACCTTCCATAGAACCTTCCGCGACATTTTATTTCACATAAAATGACATCCTATATATGAATCTTATTCTCCGGACCATTCCGGAACTCCTCGTGATGTCCGGGATCTCATCCGGGACTCCGAACAAATATTCGAACTCCATTCCATAATTCAAGTGCTACCATTTCAACATCCAACTTTAAGTGTGTCACCCTACGGTTCGAGAACTATGCGGACATGGTTGAGTACTCACTCCGACCAATAACCAATAGCGGGATCTGGAGATCCATAATGGCTCCCACATATTCAACGATGACTTTAGTGATCGAATGAACCATACACATATATTACCAATTCCCTTTGTCTCGCGATATTTTACTTGTCCGAGGTTTGATCTTCGGTATCACTCTATACCTTGTTCAACCTCGTCTCCCGACAAGTACTCTTTACTCGTACCGTGGTATGTGGTCTCTTATGAACTCATTCATATGCTTGCAAGACATTAGACGACATTCCACCGAGAGGGCCCGGAGTATATCTATCCGTCATCGGGATGGACAAATCCCACCGTTGATCCATATGCCTCAACTCATACTTTCCGGATACTTAATCCCACCTTTATAGCCACCCATTTACGCAAGTGGTGTTTGGTGTAATCAAAGTACCTTTCCGGTATAAGTGATTTACATGATCTCATGGTCATAAGGACTAGGTAACTATGTATCGAAAGCTTATAGCAAATAACTTAATGACGAGATCTTATGCTACGCTTAATTGGGTGTGTCCATTATATCATTCACACAATGACATAACCTTGTTATTAATAACATCCAATGTTCATGATTATGAAACTAATCATCCATTAATCAACAAGCTAGTTTAAGAGGCATACTAGGGACTTCTTGTTTGTCTACATATCACACATGTACTAATGTTTCGGTTAATACAATTCTAGCATGATATATAAACATTTATCATAAACATAAAGATATAAATAATAACCTCTTTATTATTGCCTCTAGGGCATATCTCCTTCAGAAGCAACTGAAGTTACCTGAAGGCCTCAAAATCCCCACGGTACAAGAGCTGAACGGAAAGCCATACTGCAAATGGCATAACTCGTTCTCCCATACCACCAACGACTGCAGGGTGTGGCGTCAGCAGATCCAAATGGCGATAGAACAAGGACGTCTAATTTTCAACCAGTACGCCATGAAAGTTGACACACACCCCTTCCCCGCCGTTAACACGGTGGAGTACGCTTACCCCGAAGGGTGCCAGCCAGGTTTCTCGTTGAGCATCAACATGGTCGAGCCTGGGCACCACTCTGGTAAGGACAAAGGTGAGGGCAGCCGCTCTCGTAGCAAGGACAAAGAGGAAGCCGCTCCACGCGATCGGCTCCGGCACGATGGCAAACGCTACATCACAGAGGGAGAAGTGAAGAATGTGCGATATCAACGACCTCTCTCTGATCATCTCCTCAACAAATACGTGAGTCAGTACGACCAACGCCGGCGGTACAACAGCGACGATGAAAGGGATCGTCTAGCTAGCAGGGACGCCAGGAGACATCGTCGGCATGATCGCAATGAGGAGAGATACGAGCGCCGTGCCAAGGAAAGGTCAAGAGAACAAGACGACGTGGACAAGCACTGGGACTGTCCTTTCTTCAAACACTGCTGGGATTCAGGAATGAGCCGATTGCCTACAATCGGCAACTGCCCAGAATGTAGACAGAAGAAGGGTGCAACAGACGTGTCAGTGTTCAAACGTCTTGGGCCTCTCCCATCTAGGAACAAGCGAACTGAGTCCTCTCGGGAAGAAGACCTCGAGGAGTTGGAAGATGACTATGAAAAAGAAGAGGACAAGTACCACCGGCCAAGGTGGTGCCCTGATGGACTCAGCCGTTCCCAAAAGCGTAGGGTTCAGCGACTGCGTGGCTTGGAGGAAGCCGAAAGGTTATACCTGCACACGCTAAGGAAGGCGCGGCCCGATCTGGCCGCGAAAATTCAACGAACCCTAGACGAAGAGGGTCGACCACAAAAGATGGAGTGGCGCCCCAAGCAAAGGAAAGCCGATGATGAGACATCGGCTAGTACAAACATGGTGTTCATCCTTCCAGCGGAGTTTTGTGCTCCAGGATTAGACGAAGCACCTGTGGCACAACTTGATCGCGGCCCACGGCCGGTTATCTTTGAGAAGCCACGCGAAAGAAGTTACGTACACCCGAAGGCCCCGTACTTACGAGGTTATATCAATGGGCAGCCTGTCAATAGGATGCTGGTGGACACCGGAGCGGCAGTCAACATCATGCCATACTCCATGCTACGTCGGTTGGGACGCTCTAGCTCGGATCTGATCAAGACCAACGTGACACTGAGCGATTTCAACGGCTAAGCATCTGATGCACAAGGTGTTCTGAACGTGGATCTGACCGTGGGGAGGAAAACCATCCCTACGACGTTCTTCATTGTCGACAGCAAGAGCACTTACGCTGTCCTGCTAGGGAGAGATTGGATCCACGCCAACTGTTGCATTCCATCTACGATGCACCAATCCTTAATACAGTGGGATGGAGACGAAGTAGAAGTCGTCCATGCAGACGATACAACCGAGATTTCAACGGCTGGCATGAACGTTTGGGAGACGGAAGGCCAAGAGCCACTCTCAGGCATCACTTTGGATGACTGCGAGTATATCGACGTGTCAAAAAACGGGGTGAGGCTGGTCTTATCCACTGGCCTGACCGTGTAACAAGAACAAAGTCTATGAACGTACATGGGAAGGCCGATCCTTGTGATCGGCCCCAAAAAATGAATAGTAATGATCTTGTCTCAAGCATGTCACGTAGTCATAGTGAAGCACGAACAAGATGTAAACCTCTTTTGAGCAATGCAATCAAGATGGGGGCCGATTCCAGCAATCGGCCCATATTATCCTTGCCATACGTTTTGCCTGTGTTCAGCGTCGATCTAACAGGTGACGGAAAGCTAGGGTATGGGTTTACATCGGCTTGTGAGCTCAAAGAAATCGGCATTGGTCATGTCTGCAGAGCCGATGTTCAGGACTAGTTCTTTGGATAACTGCAGAGCCGATATCTGCAGTAACCTGACAGATTCGGCTCGGGGGGCACATAATCAGAGGAACATGTGAGATACATGGGTAGTGAAATGTGAGGGGCCGATAGAAAAATCGGCCAGTAAATTTTTTTTTTTGATGATGAACAGCCGATGCACAGACATCGACTTTAGAACTAAGAAACAAAGACGATGCACAGCCATCGACTCTAGTACAAATTACACAGGATCTACCAGCCGCGTGTTCAAGACGCGGATTTTCGACCAAGTCGGTCTTCAGTTCAGCCCCTAGGCCTTCTGCTTCCTCGGGGGAGTGAACGATGAGAGCTTCCTCAGCTTCAATGAGCTGTTTTGTTGCCCGAACCTTCTCTTCGAGGACCTCCAACCCTTTGTGCAAGGTCGCCAGTTCAGCAGTGCTGTTAGAGGTGTCAGTTTGGGTGTACAAGGCAGCCTTTTGCTCATCAAGCCGTTGGCATTTCGTCTGCAATATCGGTTCTCAACGGAAGAAGAGGTGATTGGCTCTGGTGTTTCTGCTGTCGGTTTGGCCAAGTTGGCCACCTTCTCAACTGCATTCATAGAAGTTGCTAAGGCCAGAGTGGCGGATGGCGTGGGTGCCTCCTCGACATCCCCACTGGAGGTGTCATCAGTTTGCAGAGGAAGAGGTTAGCCGATAAGAATGACAAGGGGTCAGCATGCAACATGAGCCGAGGAGAGGATGGAGCTGGGCTGACCTTTTCTTGGAAGCCGACGGTGGCAAGTCTGGCTGGCTCTGCGTGGTGACTGTCTCAGGATTGCCTGAGTTCGAGGCCCTTCGACTGAACTGTGTGTCCTCGCCGCTGTTCTCGCCTTAACTGAGGCTCGGGGGGCAGCTGATCTGGTAGACACTCTGTTTTGGGAGACGATTGGAGTGTCGTCGGCTGGCCCTGCATCATAACCTTCTTCCGAAGTGGTGAATTGTTGCAGGAGAAGACCACCAGAGCCGCTGAAAGGAATCTGAAAGGGGATTCATCATCATTGACAGGCTCTGGGCCATCTTGTTGCTGCAAAGAAACAGAGCAGGGTTATAAAGCATCACTGGAAACTATCGCGGGGAGATTTGCGAGCAAGTGGCACCTGTTCTGCAGAAGTATCAGCTTCAGCGTCAAGTTGTTTCAGCAACAGTCCTAGGGCTCTCCTGAAGGCATGGGTCTTCCACATTATACACCAGATCTCAAAGTCGTCAGTCGAAGAGATGAAGGATAGATTGTGAGGGACCGATGCGTTACCATCGACTCATTGAGCATTGACCGAGTTGACAATCGCGCCTTGAAGGATAGATTGTGAGGGACCGATGCGTTGCCATCGGCTCATTGAGTGTTGGTTAGGTTGACAATCGGCAAAGTCGGTATGAGGGGAAATCGGCTAAATTAGCATAAAGGAAATCGGCAAAATCAAATTAAAGAAAATTCTTCATTGATAACGGGATTCCTTACATAAAAATCTGATTGCTCTCAAAAGGAAGTACCAGGGGATACATTGCCCCATCTACTACTGCTGATCCTATACTAAGGGTCCTATCTATGGGCCGTCGCTGCCGTCGTCGCCGCTGTCGGCGCTACTCCCGGCTGACTCGTCGTCGCTGCTGCCGCGGCCACCGGCAGGGCCCTCGTTGTCCTCGTCCTCCTCGTCAGCGTCGTCGTCGCTGTCGAAGTCGCTGAGGTTCCCCGGCCAGGGGCGTGAGCGCTTGGCCGGCGGTTCATCGGAGGAGGTGTCGTCCTCCTCCTCCTCCTCCTCCTCGAAGGAGGTGAAGTCGTCCCAGGAGAAGCGATCGTCATCGCTCTCCTCCTCCGTTTCCCCGTCGGCAAGGAAGCGGAGGTCACTTTCCCCGTCGGTCGAGGACTTGTCGTCCTCGGACCAGACAGAGAAGTCGTGACTGGACTCGTCCCCGTCTTCTATGGCGCGGCGAATGTGGGCCTCATGGGCCTCCTTTGGGTCCCGCTCCGGCGTCGGCTCGCGGGAGGGGGAAGACTGGGTGGAAAGACCCGACGAGGCAGAGGAGGAAGAAGACATGGTGGCAGAGGAGGGCTTTTGGAGTACTAATGCGAAGGGGATGAAGAAGTGAACTACAGGTTGCGGTTAAAATAGAGGCGATATAGTAGATTCAATGCCACAGCAGTTTTCGAGGAGGTGGTGCCCAAAGAAAAAAAAACTACGGTCAAATCACGCGGAGAAGTTGAGAAGGCAAGGCATCATGATGTAGGATACTGCGACGGTTTTTGCCCTGCCACGACATGACCCGACGAAGAAAAAGCAGAGTGATTTTGGAATTATCAATTCCAAAACCAGGGGGGCATGTGTTATCACCAGAATTTGACCGAGTCAGAGGTGGGCCGCGATCAAGATTGGGCTTGAAGAATATACATAGAAGAAATACGTGAACCGGCCTTATACACGAAGATTGGGCAGTTTGCCCTTGTATCTGTAAATATAGTAGGATACGTGTCGGTTAGTTAGAATCTGGCTCGTGCACGGTTGGGATTATTCCCACGTTAGAAAGTCTACGGACTATAAATATGTATCTAGGGTTATCAAGAAAAACAACAATCACGTTCATCACAAACCAATCTTGGCGCATCGCCGACCCCTTGTTTCGAGGGTTTCTTCCGGGTAAGCATCATGCTGCCTAGATCGCATCTTGCGATCTAGGCGATATACGTTTATTCGTCGTTCATGCGTTGCTCGTACTGAAGCCTTTTTGATGGCGAGCAACGTAGTTATCATAGATGTGTTAGGGATAGCATTGTTCTACCGTGCTACATGCTTCCGTCCATGCAACCCTTAGACGTCTAGCCGTCCTTACACCTTTCTTAGGTGTAAGGGCGGCACCTTGCTTGATCATTGTTTAGTAGATCCGATCCGTTATGATTGCTCCTTGATTCTTCGTGGGATTAGTTTAATATCTCGTATAGTTAGGCCTTACAAACGGGTTGAAGGATCCAAGTGGTACGTAGGGTGTAGTTTGCTAACCCTAGACAAGATGTTCCGGGATCAACTTAATGTTGATTTTTAGGCCTTGTCTAGGGTCGGTTTATTATCACCGTGCGTAGCTGCCAGGCTCAATCACGAGTAGGATGTTCCGATTATGTGGTGAAAACCCTAAATCGTCGTAGGTCGTTTTAGCTACATATTGATCAAGCAGGACCACCATGTGATCGTAGACCTCATACGAACCATGGGTGGATCGGCTCCTTGAGCCGATTCACGAGACAACCCGAGAGCCGATCGAGGCTCATATTTAATGTTTACATGTATGCCATGCAGAAACTAAGCGAAGCAAATCCATTACCTTCCCGATCGTGTATAGATCAGGTGGCACGCCCTTGCACCAGCATCGGGACGTGTGTACCAGGAGCTTTGCGGGCCGTCGCTCGGAGGGACCAGGGCCAGCCGCAGCCCTAAGGTTGTTCCCGGCTCTTCGTGTTGCCAGCCGTAGCTCGCCGGTGAGTTTCGGACGCCAACAGTATGAAATATGTGTGCAAGCTAAGCAATCTCCACAAGACTGCTCAGGTAAGAGATTTGTCACCACTAGAACTCGTACATTCAGATCCTTGTGAAATGAACGACGAGTTGACAAAATGTAGAAAAAGATACTTCATGACTTTAATTGACGACTCCACTCGATCATGTTATGTGTACCTTTTAAAATCTAAAGATGAAGCTTTTAATCACTTCAAAATCTATAAATTTGATGGAGAAAATCAACTTGATTGAAAGATTAAACGGCTTTGATCTAATCGTGATGGTGATTATTTTTCCAACGAATTTGATTTTTTTGTGTGGAGCATACTATTATCTATGAGAGGACGAATCCCTACTCACCTCAGCAGAACCAACCCTGGGTGGGGCAGGCAGGGCGGTCGCCCCAGGCCCCAAAAATTCAGGAGCCCCATCTTAGGCATTTTATACTTCTATGGTTATACTGCCATGTTAGCAGTCCAGTCCAGCAAAAGAAAAAGCTTATGGCCCATGCGTGCGATCATGTATTCCTGTAGATCCTGGGAGGCAGAACGGCAAGCCGCATGCCCACAATTAGTGATGGACTCGCACGAAAATGGCGAACGGAACCTGGCAACGCGCGAGGATGAAAACCACCCAATCAGGTAGCATCACGTGTGTATCAGCATATGTATTCTCGTAACGTATATGAAGTGTATTTCCACCATGTCTGACAACACGCATTAACTTCTCCCTCTCCTCCTCCCCCAGGCCATACTTTCCCCATCTCTTTGTTCCCACTTCAGACCACCACCTGCTCGCCGTCTCTCTCCAGCGCGCCTCATGGCCCTCCTCAACCAGACCCCCTCTTCCTCCTTGCTGTCCTCAAGCAGGCTGACCAAAAGTGCCTCCTCCCACGCGAAACTCCTGCTCGGCCCCAGACCAGGCGGAGAAGAGGGCGACCCTGACCCTCAGGATCTAGCGGCCGGAGTGCTCCAGCGCGCGGTGATGCCGCAGCAGCAGTACGACGCTGTGGGCTAGGTCAGGTGGCGGAGGAGGGATTGTTGGCCGATCTAGCTCCGGTGGCGGAGGCCAGCGGCGGGGCGCTGCGGCCATCAAGGTGGTGTTCGGCGGGGCGTAGCGGCCGTCAACGGTGAGTCGCCGCGTCCAGATACTCCCCGGCACGCGCGCCCTCGAGCTCCAGCGCGCCTCTCGGCCGCGGGAACGCCGTGGAGTGGCTCAAGGACCGCCGGCAGCGGGAACACCAGGCGTGGGCGCAGGAACGCCGAGCGACTGGTTTCGGTGATTGGCTTGAGGACCGCCGGCCGCGGACGCGGGCGCGGCCACGGGAACGCCGTGGAGTGGCTCAACGACCAACGGCAGCGGGAATGCCGGGCGACCTGGTACATGGAAATTGTCTGTAACTTTTTTAGCTGTTTAGTCTGTTCTCCTCTCGGTCAGGATGTCCGTCTGCATCCTCTCCAATCCCTTTTCTTTCTCATGATGTTCGCGTGTAATATTCTTATATTTGGATTTGTGGCTTACTGCGTGCATCTGATTAGCTAGCAACAGCTTAGCAATTGCTTTGTGAACTCTGAAAAATCAATGGATCCCATTGTCAGAAAGCATCACATATTCATTAATCTGAAAATTAGCAACAATTTTTTTAGTTCTTTCATTTTCAGTTGGTCTCTGTTTGACTATTCAAAGTTATAATTAGTCTATTAGGGAAATGTTGTCAGATTCATAACCCCTAGTTTACATGTGTAATGTGCTAATAATGATGTTGTCTTGCAAGTAATCATTTTCAGTAATCCAGCCTCATATTTTGATCAACTTTTTTCCTCGCGTGCAAAGCTGATAATCAATTCAGAAACTCCTATGTAAAATAAAAGGACATTGCACTACTCTGACAACTTATTGTTATAACAGGAACCATTATTACAAAATACTTGATTTGAACTAGTACAAAATCACATTTTTTACCAGTTGCACCATTAGTACAAAAATGTTCATTTTAGATTAGTCCAAACTAACTTTTTTACTATTTGCACCACTAGTAAAATATATTTGATTTGGATTTTTTTTTCCATCTGTACCATTGATAAAAAAAGTGTGTTTAAGAATTTGTGTTTCAAACTAATCATTTTGACTATCTCCACCATTTGTTAATTGTCATAGCTGCCAACAAATCTTTCCATATACTAAAACATAATGCTTTGTTATTGTTATAATTGGGAGAGCCATTGGTATAAAATGTTTAATTTGGGTCAGTAGGAATGACATTTTTATATTTAATATTTTGTCTTTTAAGACTTTAATATTTTACAAGGTAAGGTTAATCTTACAAATCCAAATTACTGCTAGTAAAATATCGAAGATAAAATAATTATTTAAGAATTCCTTGAGGGAAAAAAAACTAGATGCAGAATTCTTAGCCATCTGTGTTTACTACTAATACTATGTGTAGTTAAGGAAGCAATCCAACTTATTTGTCGGCAGGCATTTTCTCCTTAAGCTATACAGCTCTCTCTCATTAATCATTCTTGTACGGGGAGACTGGCTGCACCATGGTACAGTCCTCACCGTACCGTTGCTATTAAAGCACTGGCACATGCATACGCACCGGGGATGTATAAACCTGCGTATCTGGCTTACTAAAGGAGAGTAAAAGCGCGAAATTGCATGGGTGAACCTGGGAGCAAGCGCACCCTATATGGAAAATAAATATAATAATTCAGAAAAAGATCAAAAAATTTCAAATGTTTTTGGGAATCAAAGATGATCATGTATTGTACTCGTATACGAAAGATTCACCATGGAATAACTTCTCTTGTTTCGTGGGTGAAAAAAACAGACTTGAAGGTCCTATATTAAAGTACTATTCACGCTATATTCGTCATAGCTTTGTTTTTTTTGCCTGAAGTCAATGTGAAACATTTTTTAGCCAAACAAATTTATACGAGTACAATACTTGATTATCTTTGATTCCCAAAAGGATTCGAATTTTTTTGACTTTTTTTGAAATTACTACATATTTTAGAATATATAGGGTGCGCCTACACCCGAGAGCCAAAAGTCCGGGTGCAGTAAAAGCGCCTATAGACTAATCCCTATATTAGGTGCTAATCTCGCGGCAGTCATGGACGCGTGGGATATCGACCTCGCGCGTTGCCAGGTCCCAAACGTCCGGGTCGTCGACTCGCATCGCTAGTTGCCTCGAGCTACGAATCAGTTTAGCGATCCCAGCGACCCAGCCAGGCAGCCAGCCTCGTCGTCTCGGCTATCGATAGCGATTGGCTAATGCCTTCTTCAGTTCGCCGCAGTTACATAGTTTGACACATCCATGAGCGCCCGCCCACAACACGATAAAAGCAGTACGTCAGTTTACGATTTTGGTGGTTCCTGTTTTCTCCTAATTTAGAAATCATAGGACAAAGCCCGTGCTTCGCTACGGACCAAATGGAAATCTATCCCGGCTGGTCTGTATTGTTGGTTGTCGTTTTGCATTGCACCGGGTAGATTGACAAGTCTCTCTATCTAACCTCCCTCCTCTGTTGGGAGCTCGACTCTTGACTGAGGTGCGCCTTTCCTTCCTTGCTGGGAGCTCAACTTAGACGTGTTTTTCATCCTTTATTGGAAGTTCGGTAAAGGTGCATCTGGAGCAAATCGCCGAGAACTGTGTGAGTGGGGTGACTAAAGGCTGTTTTGGTTCGTTCGCGAGGAACTGCTTGTCAGCTGAAGAATAGTTCTATTACAAAATAAAATACTGAAATACATAATCTATGTGAGAGGTACAACAACATTTGTGTCTAACGTGGTGTAATCACCGTTGACAGAATCGAATATATTGCTATTGCTGTAGAAAATCAAGATCGGAAACCTTTGCAGCATAATTATTATTAGTGTGGTAGATAGCTGTCGAGCTGAATCTCCTTGGCACAACAGGTGAATTTAGCTAATGCGTGTGTCAGCTTATGCACAACAAGCCACCCTCATCAATATCCTCAGTCACGAACTCACGATATCCTGTCTAATTAAGTTCTCTGCTTCTCTAATTACAACACAAAGCATGTGAAATTGAGGTTTTACAACTCTACAAAATTGATGTATCTGCATTAAATTCATAGAAAGCAATATTATATGTTTTGACAAAAGCATAACATGCTATTGATAAAAATTAGAGAATCGGTACAGATTTACCGTAGAGATGCTTCAAAAGGAGTTCCATTTGGAGCATATTCAAACACCATAGCGTGAAAGGATTTTCTTCTTCAAAATAGACAGGTGATTCATCAAATTATTGTGGCCCACTTTGGATAAACTTGAGATATGTCCGCTCGTGCTCTCGGAGCTAATTTGACGTTTATTTTAAGTTTTTAACGTTTATAAAGATTCAAAGCAAACTGTAAATTCCCTCCGTTTCGGAGCTAATTTGAGACGGGACGACATCGCGCCAATATTATTACATCCTTGAAAGAACATTAGCCGAAAGTGAACACATGTTATTTCATCTGCTTCAGAGCCAGCTTGGGAAAGATACACATGTTACTGAATTCATGATTACAGTGCAGTTTATATCTTTTTCATTAAACGAAAGTTCAGTATCTTTTGCAATAAATAATAGGCCAGTATATGAACATCAAACATTACAATCACTACAAGATTGCTGAAATCCAAGACTTAGACAAAATGTAATGGTGGACACGGGAATTCAGAAACGTGAACACGTCCCTGCACTGCAAAAAACACAGTTATAGACATCAAGTGTGGTTAACAATTTACCTTTAAATTATTTATGCACAATGCTCTTTTAGAACTAACCAGAACAGATATTTGAGGCTTTGCCCGGACACCAAACCAATCAATCATATGCCTACATCGACAGATATTGGTAGCCAACCTTAGGACATCTCCAGCGGCGCGACGCAAACGGATGTTGAGCGACCGTTTTCGTTCGTCGTGACCGGAAATGCATCTGGCACCACCTCCAGCGGGGCGACGCAAAGTGACCGGGTCGTATGCGGAGACGCAAACCTGGCCTAAATATGCGTCTCGGATGCGTCTCTGCAGACGCTGTGCGGACGCGCAAAGTGTCCGCTCGCGTCTGGCGGACGTTTCGTTGGGCCCGCCTGGCAGCGACACTGCGTCGATGCGTCTTCTCAAACGCGCCAGCGACTGGCGCCGCTGCGTCGCTTCGGCAGTCTGCGCCACGTTAATGGTGATGTCTCGGACACCGATATTTAGAACTTAGAGTGTTCTTTCTTTGCAGCGAATCTGGCTACGGGCCAGACGAAACCAGTAGTCGAGTTTTCTGGATGTTCGTCCTCGGTAGAACCAACAAGGGCACCATCTCCCGCTGGATTTTCCAGTTTGGGTGACTGTGTGTGTGCCCTCGAATGTTCTTTCTTGGCAGCGAACATACGGAAATCAACACAACTGGTTTCCTCATTTTGCAATGTTTTATTTGTGTCCACCATAGTTCAAACTATGTATTAGTTTGTGTAAACCATGTTCCCAATTATGTATTAGTTTTTGTAAAACCATGTTCCAATATATAATATTTGGAACTATGTTTAAATAGAGAAGAGAAAAAAATGCGTCGCCCCGTTGGAGCCATCCCAGACGCAAACAGACGCGCGGATAAAAACGATCATTTTAGCGTCTACGGCGCGACACAAACGGACGCTCGCGGACAATAAAATGCGTCGCGCGCTGGACATGCCCTTACTGAAGATTTCCAAAGAGGGACCAAGCAGCAAAAGTCCCCCGAACCAAATGACCATAACCAGCCTGGACGACTTGAACAAGCAATACCTGCAACAAACAGCGAAAAAACATAATTAGAAGGACGCGAAATAATATTTAGCAAACTGAACTCTTGAAGATGGAGGACGTCGACACACGAGGATATGTAGCAGGTAAATATACATACTACTATTATCTGAAGAGAGCAAGTGCAATCTGATCCATGAAAATTCACTTGAACTTTGTAGCTCTCCTAGGTACATCTGCCCGATAGATATCGGGAAAAGCAAGCATGTAGTAGATCGTGGCAATTCAAAATCGGGACATGTCTCAACTAAGATAAACGCACTCGTTAACGGGCAAATTTTGTTGGCCAAGCCAGTCATAACTTTGCCACAAATTAAGTAATTACCGTATCTCATACTGTCGCGGTTGCAGCCTTGCAGGTGATTCAAGACCAACAATTGCTGGCGAGACGGACACAAAAATTAAATGGCGCAGACACTGCAGGCAGCAGAGGGACGTGAGGAGCTGCCTCTTCGCCATGGATACTCGCGCGTGGCCAGGAGCACGGATCGGAACCCTCCAAGGCCGGATCCCTCGGGTATCGTTGAGGCGAGACGGCGTTTCCTCCCGGTCTCCGCCGGCAACACTGCGAGCAGCAGAGGGACGTGAGGAGCTGCCTCCTCGCCATGGATACTCGCGCGCGCGATTTGGACGTTAGCCGGCGGCGCTCCGTGCCGAAGAGGATGATGGCAGGGTCGGGTGATGTGTTGTTTTGTTTGTCTGGATGGAACCGTTTATTATTTCACTTAGCGGTGGCAGATTGCTGTAATTTAGCTCAACTCTAGGGGTAACAAAAAACGGACCAACAAGAAACCTTATTTTCTTTATTATTAGGTATAGATTATTGTCAATTCATCGATTTATCATCTAGCCGATTTCGATGTAATTTTTGCCATTGCAGATTTGATCAATCTAAGGTATATTATAGTACTATATTCCCTAATCTCTACTTTCTCATAAGTGATGCATAGTTTTTAACCTTCAAAATATGACATATTTTTTTCCCAGCTATCCGTGGTATCATGTCGTCGTATCCATCTAGTATCACCAAAAGAAAAGCTTAAAATAAGTGGAAGAATTCATACAATGACAGAGATAAGATATTCATAATAACTCGGCATTGGCTCAAAGAATCTTTTTAAAGTTGAAATTATTGAAGAACTATCTAAGATCAACAATGACTCAACAAAATTTAAATGGTTTGGCAACATTATGGATCTAGAGAAATTATTAGATGATATCGACATCGATCACATTATAAGTGACTTCGCATGAAGGAATGTTAGAAAAAAATTAGGTAATATTTATGAATTATTTGATATGCTAGCTACTCTTTCGGATCATTTAAGCATTATTGAAAACTTATATTTTTACAAGTGTATTCATTATAATTGTTGTGATGACTATATAGGGGCCCCTGAGTATTATTCTTGCCCTAGGGCCCTGCACCTCAGTCAAATACAGAATTCCTGTGACCATATTTTATTTAATTCTAATTGTATATGCAGAAGTCTTGTGACCAGTATTGTATTAGAGCCGGTTCAACTAATTAAGTGGCTACTTGGGTCACCAAATACACATTTGATGACTAACCAACTCACCAACGCACGAGGAAAAAGAAGTAGAGAATCACGAAATCCCTCCCCGTGCAAGACAAATATTCAAACCCGTGGAAGAGTAGGAAAATTGAAATACAACTTTTACTGTGATTGGGAAATTTAGGAGCCGTTCAAGCTAGTTGATCCAACGGTGGAAAAATCAGTGCTACTGAAAAGTACTAGAAATTATGTACCGGAAAGTACTGGAAAGTACTGGGAATTCTCGTTTGTTTTAATTTAATAGAAGGGTAGTTTCGTAACTTCGCGTTCAGATGGCATTCCTCATCTGAACTTGATCTTCATCGCGTCGCCGCTCGATGTCGTCGCGCCATGGTGGAGGTGGCCGCCCTGTCGCCTCCCCGCGTCGCCGCCCCGACGCCCGCGCTATCTCCCCTCCCAACGCGTCCCTCTCCTCACCGGCATACTTCTTCGCTGCCTGTTCGTGCTCGCTCAGACATCCCCCAACATGTGCAAAAAATCCCCTTCTCCGGCAGCCCTCTCCGGCCGCCACTCCGGGACCGTGCTGGCCGGCGTCCGACCCTCATTCCATGCCGTGCAGATCCGCACGAGATTCGTCGCCTAGGACGGCATGCTGCGACTCCCCACCTCCGACTCCACCTCCGCGTTCTGCCTCTTCTCCACGCTCTCGGCGCTGACACGAAGGGGTGCATGGTGTGAGCTCGCGTGAGCGAGGGTGACGCGGACGAGCGCCGCCGGCGTGATCTCCGATTGAGCGAGCGAGGACGCCGTGGCCAAGCGCCCCAGCACGGAGTGACGGCGGTGCCAACATACTGCGCGGCCTCGTGCAGCGCGGCTAGCTGGACGGCGCACTGCACTCTGCGCCGGCTCTTGCAGCGTGACAAGCTAGAAGGCGCCGTGCACCTTGTTGACTCCATCTCCGGCGGCGGAAAGCACTCCCGTCGGCTTTCCGTCCCCCACCTCGCCGAAGGGGTGGAGGCGGCGTCCAGCAAGTTCGAGGACGTGGTGCGGCCGAGCTGGGCCAACGACCATGTCGTGTGCGAGCGCGACTTGCTCAAGCTCTGACTCGACAGCTTCTCGGGCAAGAGCGATACCCTAGTCGTTTCAGACTTCAGAGGATCAGTGTTCAGAATTGTACTAGTTGTTTTGCTGATGTTTATGATCATTGCTTAGTTATTATTTGCATCTGTTTATTATTTCCTAGCAAATGGATAGTTTGGATCTCGGTGCTTATCTATGTTTAGGATTGTGTTTTTTTATCCTAGCTTGGTTCTCTTTTCATATTGGAGGTCCAGTATTCAAAGTATAGCATGCTGAACTTTGCCATTTTCAGTTGTTCTGTGAAGTTTAAACTGTTGTGTTCATTCTGCATTAGGATGTTAGTTGCCGAACAGCAGGCTGTGTAACTCGCTGCTACATTCTCTTGTCTTAGTCCTAGCTATTATATAACTCATGAATTGAAAGGGCTATGTTAGATGATCCTTGATCAGGATAAAACACGAGTAGATAAAGTTGTCTTCAGTATGATCAGTGTGCTCTTCAAATTCAGATAGATTACATCTCTGATCTAAATGAAGATATCCGAAACAGCTGTCTCAAAATAAAATGTAACAACACTCTAGATCGGTTCGAACTTTAAATTACAAGTTCACCAGCAATATGAGAACATGGCAAAAGTTAAGTATAGCCATAAATTGAAGAATATGACTGTTTCTAAATTGTCACATGCTATAAGAGCAGCTCGTCTGAAACTACCCTTGACAGCCACTCCCTGTGAGCTTCATAGATCCTTGTATGGGCTCACCTGTTGGGGCCTAGGATTTGACTTCCTGAGTGCCAATTGGTTTTGGAGGGCAGATTTCCTTTTTGCTGGGCTGTTCTCTCCGCAAGCCCAGTGACAGCATCTCTAGCTAATGTATATTGATCCTTTACAGGTAGGTTTAGGAATTTCAATCTTCCTTGGACGCCCACGTTCCCGCTTTTGGCTGCCAATTGGCTTTGGAGGGCTGATTTCCTTTTTGCTGGCATCATCTGGAGGGCTTTCTTCCTTTTTGTTGGCATCATCTGGAGGGCTTTCTTCCTTTTTGCTGGCATCATTTATATCACTGATTACCTGGATGTCATCGCCTGCAGCATTGCCTTCGTCAAGCTATGCCATTCTAGCTTTGTAGGCCTTCTTCTGTAGAGCAGAAACCTGTATGTTAGTTGTAGTGTGCAAACATGGAAGATTTTGCTGAATTGAAAAGACATGTGTCAGACTAACCAGTAAGAACTCCTAGACTTGCTCTAAGGAATACATGCAGGATTATGTGTGGAAGCGGAACTCCAGTAAGAACTCAGACCAATCCAAAATGGTGTTTTGGAGGGGGCTCTGAGGAGGCAAACAAACAAAAATCTATAGTTCTAGACTAGATAGAGGGTCCACTTCTTTCGAAGGATGTTTTGCAAAAGCCTATCACCCTTATCTGAACATAAATTCAATCAATTTGTGTTGGTCACACTTTTAAATAATGAAAGGACATAGATTGGAGAACTCAAATCAGGCAATATGGCAAATGAGTGGCAAATCAGGCAAACACATTGCAGCGCAAACACTGCCAGCTAGTTAACAAGGTTCTGCCAGTTTGTTGTTATATCTAGAGATTGCTTTTATTCTTACCCGAAAACATGTTTGTGCAGCACTACACTGTCTATGAAAGGGCGCTGATAAATGGTGTGCTTAGCATCCAGAGAGGAACGGATCCTGGTGTGATGATTTACATGCTACCACATGCCCCTGGACGGTCTAAAGCGGTGAGCTATCATGGTTGGGAAACAAAGTTCCTTATGGTGCTATTATGGGACAGATGACATGAAAAACTACCCGAGTACTGTCAACTATGTTGCACTGCTGCCTTCATGTTTAAATCAAGCAACTGTGTCACTTCCCTTTTGTGCCTCCTGTTTTAAATTTCTTCTTTCTTCTCTTAAGTTGTCAAAGTTGTAACTCAATTTACAAAGTTCTTGTGCAATTTCTATTTTTGCACTTGCAGGGATAGAATCATTTTTTAAACAAGGCTATTCCATTTACTTTGAGGAGAAAGGAGGTACACCATCACTGATCATCATCCAGTACATACCAAGCACTTTCAACTGGAAAACAACTGGGCTTACTGTTACTCAAGAATCGAGCAATTTAGGTGGAATGTGTACCTTAGATGTGATTGAGGTGCTCTTCACTGTCAGGTGGAGACCACCGGCGCGGAGGTGGCGGTGGGTGCAGGGGCGACGCCGGCGCGGGGTTTCACCTGCCGAAGTGTGCGTCCACGAGGCTTACGAATCCGAGATGTCCGGCCGTGGGCGCCGGCGCTGCAGGGGCTCCGCGGAAGGAGTGCCGCAGCGGAAGGTGTTCGGCGGCGGCAGGGGAACGATTAAAGGTGCTCCGAATACACCTCCGTCGCAGGCCACTGGTCTGCGCGCGGCAGAGGTGTCCGGCCGTGGGCGCCGTCGCTGCAGGGGCTCCGTGGAAGGGTTGCCGCAGCGGAAGGTGTTCGGCAGAGGCAGGGAAACGGCTGCAGGTGCTCCGCGGCAGGGGTTCGGCTACACGGTCTCCATGGCCGCGGTGATCGGCGGTGGCAGGGATCGCCCATGAGGCAGAGGATAGGATCGGGGGAAAGGCAGATGGAGCTACAGGTGTGGTCGTGCGATGTGGGGCGGTTGCCATGCAAAGTTACCACAATACCCCTCGAACGTTAAATTATATTGCAAAATTAAGTGGCTAGATCGGACGGTTAGAATAAATCATGGCGGTAGTACTGGGTAGTACTCGGTAGTACCGCCCAATCACCGTATCCATCCCTCGCCGCTCGGAAAATTGAAAAGTTGTACTCCCTCCGTCCCAAAATGTAAGGCGTCTAAGGATCAGTCAAAAGTCAATATTTTTAAGTTTGACCAACTCTATACACAAAAATATATAAACTTTTTTTTTCGATAAAGGGAATATATTAATATCGAAAGATACCAATTACACCTAGCCTCTGCAACAACGCACCACCCTAATGGTACTACGGATGCACAAAAAAAAGGAAAAGAAAACTAAGAAACAAAAGTCCCGCTACAGTATCACAGACCTAACAACAGCAAATATAAACATTTACAGTACTGAATCAACATGAATAGATTCACCATAAATATATTTTCTTAATATGCCCATTCGATATTGTAGCTGTAAATATATTTTTCTAAATATGTTGTCAAAGTTAGTAAAGTTTGACTTTTAACCAGTCCTTAGATGCTTTACATTTTGGGATGGAGGGAGTATTTCTTTTATATAATTATTACTACTCCATCAACAAGACGTGGTCGGCCTGACGAATTATGCCGAGTGACTGCGTGAGGACATGGCAATCAGCTGTATCATAACAGAGGGGCAGCTCCTACTCAGATGCTGAAAGCTGTCAGTGGCCGTGGCTGCCATCAGATTAGTTGGAGAGCTGAGAAAATGGAAGCACGCCTTCTTCAACCCGTCACAGCGGTGCTGTTCAGAGAGCGCCAGGATCGTCCCTACGGTGCTTACATCGATGTGCTTGCATAGCTTCTCCTGGCAAACCAGTTTTAGCCTCTCAAAGCTGTACCTGTCCGCAGCGACGAGCAGATGCTGCCACATGCCAGCAGCTTCCTCTTCCTCTTGCGTTATCGTCTCCGGTAACAACGAGTCAGTGTAGGCGAAGCGTAGCAGAGCTGCGAACACCCGCGCCTCCATGTCGTCTACGCGTATGACGTCGGCGGTGCCGCTCTCTTTGATGGAGCCGAAGAGTTGCGCATCGAAAACCGAAGACCGGGACGCGAGCAGCCAGCGGTGCGCCGCGAACGTCTCCCCGGCGACCTCGAAGACCACATCGGCACCCTTGGCAGTGGTGAGGAGATCTCCCAGGTGTTCGTTCAGGTCGGACGATGGCACAGAGACGAACTTGGGAGCCTCGACAGGGATCTCGCTGATAACGGCGATGTCACACCTGATGGTGAAGGAGTCGTCTACGAGGTGCTCGGACCTGTGCAGGTCCTCCCTTTTGATGAACTTGGAGATTCCCCAAGAACGATTCTTGCTACCGAAGGTGTTTACCGCCAACGATGTGAGAGAAGGGTGCTTCTCGTCCGTGGTGACGGTGTCGACGAAACGGAAGATGGACTGCGCCTTCACTTCCTTGGAGACATCTTGGTTGTCGAGTAGGAGGAAAAGGGATATGTAGTCGGCACTGTCGCTGCGGTCGCCGTTGGGGAAGTAGAGGATGCGCCAGCGATGGCCACACACGGTGAACCAGGAGGAATCGAGGCTCTTCCCGGTGGGGGTCTGCTTGGTGAGAGAGTAGCAATTGATTTTGACGATGTGGTATCCCCTAGACATGTCGACCGTAATGGCGGAGGCTGACGGCGACGACTTCTCGGCGGCAGCGGCGGACAGCATGGCAAACGTAATAATTTAGGACCCCTGGCTTGCGGACTTGCGGTGGCGGCTGCGGCTCTTTAAAGGCTGAGCGTGCAACGGGGAAGAGAAGGACGCACCGACAAATAAAGGAACGAAACGAGTCCGGTTTGGTTTCTTTCTCGAAGAACACTACTACACATTTAGGGATGATTTCCTACGGAATCAGCCTTACGCGCTGACGTGGAGGAAAGGAAAGGGATTGCAGTCCTAAAATCATGAAAGGAAAATGCTTTATTTCCTAAAAGTTCTGTCTATGGCAGCCTCCGACGTGAGCGCGTGACGCGTGTCCCGTTCCACCGCTCTCCTCCCATCTATTCTTCATATCATATCTAAGGGCATGAGCAATGGTGGCATACACAACTAGCTGCTCTATGTAAAAAAGTTGTCAAAAGCAACATGACCAATTTTATCTCTCCAATGGAAGCTACAACTTTAGTCAGAAAAAAGAGAGAAAGGACCCCACAAATATGACACTATGTATCTCTTTCTCTCTCCAAAAAAAAAAGCATGCTTTTTAGGCTTAAGATCCCACTTCTTGAAGAGGAGGCTGCCTCCTCATCCGAACGTACTTTGGGCCACCCGAACCTAGTTAAAGGTGTGAGACAGTAGCTTTAGGGCAGTGCATTGGGCATGCCCTAATGACAAAAACTATCACAATTGTGACAAACACCTACCATTAGACGTGTTTTCTGGTAGTTCTGTTCTACATGGTTGTCACGTTTGGCATAATTGTGGTAGTTTTTTTTGTCATTCACTCTATCTACTTTTCCTTCGTCCCTATCCTCCCCAACTTTCTTGCCCCGCACTCGACAGAGCACACAGCCGAGTCTGTCCTACGCGACAGCCGTCCTCTACGGAGCGCGCCGCCGCCTCCTTTCCCCGCGACGGCCGGCCTCAAAGGAGCGCTCCGCCGCCTCCTTCGCGGCGTCAGCCGCAGGGCTACCATCCCATGGGGCGCCGGCTCATCCGCAGGGACGGCAGCCGCCTCATTCCCACGCGTCGTCGGTCCCGACTCCACGGGCCACGGTGGACCTCTCCCTCGGCCGCTTACCTCCAATCCCGATCCCCCTTTCGTCGCCGCTGCTGCAATTCAGAGGAGCGCCCTGGCGCCGCTGAAAGGGGATCTCGGGCTACTGCAAATCCCTACCGCCGGAGCTGCGAGCGGCCGTGCTACAAGCAGAGAGCGGCGGCGCTGCAATTTCCTGGCGGCGGAGCTACAAGCAGGCAGCAGTGGAGCTGCAATCTGCTAGCGGCCCTACTGGGTTTCCGACGGTGGAGCTGCAAATTCCTACCGGCAGAGCTACAAATGATGAGTGACCCTGTTGCGGGTGTCCGACGGCGGAGGTCAAACGGTGAGTGGCCCTGCTGCATGTGCCCAACGGTGGAGCTACAAGCACGAGCGGAGCTGCTGCAGGTGCCTGACGGCGGAGCTACGAGCAGCGGTGCTTCAGCTGCCCGGTGGCGGAGCTACCATGGGGTGTGGCGCTGCTAGCGGCGGTGCTACCATCCATGTCTAGCGGTGCTTCGAGCCATGGCCGATGGTGCTGCCACATTCTGGCGGTGATGCTGCCATACGTAGGGGTCGGTGGTACCATGGGCGCACCGCGGTGCTGCAAGGTGCAGCCGTGCAGGTGGCGGTGCTATTTGCCGGTGTAGACATGCTACCGATCGTGCTGCCGGTGGTGTGGGTGGAGCACGATGTAGGAAATCATAGGCTCGATGGGTGTTGTGCTCGCGAGGAACAAAGGGAAATAATGGGAAAAAAGACGGTCATCCTTGCTTTTTGACCACAAGGGACATGTGTCGCAATATCCAGTCGAAAGTTCGGAAGTCTAGCAGCCTCCGGAGGATTATCAGCACCACCCATCATGAAAGGTGGGACCGATTCAACCAACTGATTCACTCCACGGTTTGTCCCTAAAATTTCCGTAGGCAAACTAGGCCGTAAGTTTAGTCTAGCTTTATAGAGAGGAAACGAGTCTGGTAGGTGGTGCCGTAGTTTTTTCTTCTAAATGAGAATGACCCCTAAGGGCCGAGAAGCTGCTCTATTTATGAGGTGGGTACCAAATTACAGGAAGGATCCAAATTAAAAGGAAAATTACAAAGTAGTCCTTCCATTTCGCAAACAAGATCTTGGAATAAATCCAGAAAATATGATCAGGTCCCTCGTCTTCGGCCATCAGCCTCAAAGAATGGGCGCCTGCACCACCGTCGGGGACAAAAACACTTGGGGTGGTGTTGGCGTTGTATCTTGTACCGAGGCTAAAGATCCTCTGCATCGGCTTCCTCGCCTCGGGAAATCCAGAGCGTGGAGTTGCCTCTCTAGCCCTGAATAGCATCGGCATCTTGGCCTTCGCTTGGGATCTCCACACGGCGCAGTTTCAAGAACGCGCATGGATCTACATGCTCCACCTTCCCGCCACGATGCCGCTCCAGGCAGCAGATGCAGCCCAGGCTCAAACTTTGCCCCTCCCCCACGTCGAACGAGAAGACCAGCCTTGACTAGTGATACGCGTAAAGCACACGCCCGTTGGGAACCCCAAGTGGAAGGTGTGATGCGTACAGCAGCAAGTTTCCCTCAGTAAGAAACCAAGGTTTATCGAACCAGTAGGAGTCAAGGATCACGTGAAGGTCGTTGGTGACGGAGTGTAGTGCGGCGCAACACCAGGGATTCCGGCGCCAACGTGGAACCTGCACAACACAATCAAAGTACTTTGCCCCAACGTAACAGTGAAGTTGTCAATCTCACCGGCTTGCTGTAAACAAAGGATTAAATGTATAGTGTGGAAGATGATGTTTGTTTGCGAAGAACAGTAAAGAACAATTGCAGTAGATTGTATTTCAGATGTAAAGAATGGACCGGGGTCCACAGTTCACTAGTGGTGTCTCTCCCATAAGATAAATAGCATGTTGGGTGAACAAATTACAGTTGGGCAATTGACAAATAAAGAAGGCATAACAATGCACATACATATATCATGATGAGTACTATGAGATTTAATCAGGGCATTAATACAAAGTACATAGACTGCTATCCAGCATGCATCTATGCCTAAAAAGTCCACCTTTAGGTTATCATCCGAACCCCTTCCAGTATTAAGTTGCAAACAACAGACAATTGCATTAAGTATGGTGCGTAATGTAATCAACACAAATATCCTTAGACAAAGCATTGATGTTTTATCCCTAGTGGCAACAAGACATCCACAACCTTAGAACTTTCCGTCACTGTCCCGCATTCAATGGAGGCATGAACCCACTATCGAGCATAAATACTCACTCTTGGAGTCACAAGTATCAACTTGGCCAGAGCCTCTACTAGCAACGGAGAGCATGCAAGAACATAAACAACATATATGATAGATTGATAATCAACTTGACATATTATACAATATTCATCGGATCCCAACAAACACAACATGTAGCATTACAAATAGATGATCTTGATCATGATAGGCAGCTCACAAGATCTAACATGATAGCACAATGAGGAGAAGACAACCATCTAGCTACCGCTATGGACCCATAGTCCAGGGGTGAACTACTCACACATCGATCCGGAGGCGATCATGGTGATGAAGAGACCTCCGGGAGATGATTCCCCTCTCCGGCAGAGGTGCCGGAGGCGATCTCCGAATCCCCCGAGATGGGATTGGCGGCGGCGTCTCTGGAAGGTTTTCCGTATCGTGGCTCTCGGTACTGGGGGTTTCACGACGAAGGCTTTAAGTAGGCGGAAGGGCGGAGTCGGAGGAGGCACGGGGGCCCCACACGCTAGGGCGGCGCGGGCCCCCCTTAGGCCGCGCGGCCCTAGTGTGGCGGCGTCCCTGGCCCCACTTCGTTTCTCCCTCGGTCTTCTGGAAGCTTCGTGGAAAAATAAGACCCTGGGCGTTGATTTCGTCCAATTCCGAGAATATTTCCTTTGTAAGATTTCTGAAACGAAAAACAACAGAAAACAGCAACTGGCTCTTCGGCATCTCGTCAATAGGTTAGTGCCGGAAAATGCATAATAATAACATAAAGTGTGTATAAAACATGTGAGTATCATCATAAAAGTAGCATGGAACATAAGAAATTATAGATACGTTTGAGACGTATCAAGCATCCCCAAGCTTAGTTCCTACTCGCCCTCGAGTAGGTAAACGATAACAAGGATAATTTCTGAAGTGACATGCTATCATAATCTTGATCAATACTATTGTAAAGCATATGAGATGAATGCAGCGATTCGAAGCAATGGTGAAGATAATGAGTAAACAAATGAATCATATAACAAAGACTTTTCATGAATAATACTTTCAAGATAAGCATCAATAAGACTTGCATAAGAGTTACTCATAAAGCAATAAATTCTTAGTAGAAAGCTTTGAAACATCACAAAGGAAGATATAAGTTTCAGCAGTTGCTTTCAACTTCAACATGTATATCTCATGGATAATTGTCAACACAAAGTAATATAACAAGTGCAATAGGTAAACATGTAAGAATCAATGCACGCAGTTGATACAAGTATTTGCTTCTGAGATAGAAAGAAGTAGGTAAACTGACTCAACAATAAAGTAAAAGATTGGCCCTTCGCAGAGGGAAGCATGGATTATTATTTTTGTGCTAGAGTTTTTCATTTTAAAAACATAGAAACAATTTTGTCAACGGTAGTAATAAATCATATGTGTTACGTATAAGATATCCTATAAGTTGTAAGCCTCATGCATAGTATACCAATAGTGCTCGCACCTTGTCCTAATTAGCTTGGATTAACATGGATTATCATTGCATAGCATATGTTTCAACCAAGTGTCACAAAGGGGTACCTCTATGCCGCCTGTACAAAGGTCTAAGGAGAAAGCTCGCATTGGATTTCTCGCTTTTGATTATTCTGAACTTAGACATCCATACCGGGACAACATAGACAACAGATAATGGACTCCTCTTTAATGCATAAGCATTCAACAACAGATAAATTTCTCATAAGAGATTGAGGATTAATTGTCCAAACTGAAACTTCCACCATGAATCATGGCTTTAGTTAGCGGCCCAATGTTCTTGTCTAACAATATGCATACTCAAACCATTTGATCATGAAAATCGCCCTTACTTCAGACAAGACGAACATGCATAGCAACTCACATGATATTCAACAAAAGTGTAATAGTTGATGGCGTCCCCAGAAGCATGGTTACCGCTCAACAAGCAACTTATCAAGAAATAAGACACATAAGTACATATTCTTCACCACAATAGTTTTTAAGGCTATTTTTCCATGAGCTATATATTGCAAAGACAAAGGATAGAATTTTAAAGGTAGCACTCAAGTAATGTACTTTGGAATGGCAGAGAAATACCATGTAGTAGGTAGGTATGGTGGACACAAATGGCATAGTTTTTAGCTCAAGGATTTGGATGCACGAGAAGAATTCCTCTCAATACAAGGCTAGGCTAGCAAGGTTGTTTGAAGCAAACTCAAGTATAAAATGGTGCAGCAAAGCTCACATATGAACATATTGTAAGTATTATACGACTTTACGTCGTCTCCTTGTTGTTCAAACACCTTAACCAGAAAATATCTAGACTCTAGAGACTAATCATGCAAACCAAATTTTAACAAGCTCTATGTAGTTCTTCATTAATAGGTGCGAAGTACATGATGCAAGAGCTTAAACATGATCTATATGAGCACAACAATTGCCAAGTATCAAATTATTCAAGACATTATACCAATTACCACATGCAGCATTTTCTGTTTCCAACCATATAACAATGAACGAAGCAGTTTCAACCTTCGCCATGAACATTAAGAATAAAGCTAAGAACATATGTGTTCATACGAAACAGCGAAGCGTGTCTCTCTCCCAAACAAAGAATGCTAGGATCCGATTTTATTCAAACAAAAACAAAAATAAAAGCAAACAGACGCTCCAAGTAAAGCACATAAGATGTGACGGAATAAAAATATAGTTTCACTAGAGGTGACCTGATAAGTTGTCGATGAAGAAGGGATGCCTTGGGCATCCCCAAGCTTAGATGCTTGAGTCTTCTTAAAATATGCAGGGATGAACCACGGGGGCATCCCTAAGCTTAGACTTTTTACTCTGTATCATCCTCCTCTCTTGACCCTTGAAAATTTCCTCCACACCAAACTCAAAACAAACACATTAGAGGGTTAGCGCATAATTGAAAATTCATATATTCAGCATAATTGAAAATTCATATATTCAGAGGTGACATAATCATTCTTAACACTTCTGGACATTGCACAAAGCTACTGAAAGTTAATGGAACAAAGAAATCCATCAAACATAGCAAAACAGGCAATACGAAATAAAAGGCAGAATCTGTCAAAACAGAACAGTCCGTAAAGACGAATTTTTCTGGGGCACTTAACTTGCTCAGATGAAAATGCTCAAATTGAATGAAAGTTGCGTACATATCTGTGGATCACGCACGTAAATTGGCAGATTTTTCTGAGTTACCTACAGACGGGGCGGCTCAATTTTGTGACAGCAAGAAATCTGTTTCTGCGCAGTAATCCAAATCTAGTATTGACTTTACTATCAAAGACTTTACTTGGCACAACAATGCAATAAAATAAAGATAAGGAGATTGCTACAGTAGTAACAACTTCCAAGACTCAAATATAAAACAAAAGTGCAGAAGTAAAATAATGGGTTGTCTCCCATAAGCGCTTTTCTTTAACGCCTTTCAGCTAGGCGCAGAAAGTGTGAATCAAGTATTATCAAGAAGCGAAGCATCAACATCAATAGGTATCTTAGATGCTCCATCATCCGTAGTGGTGCTAAGGGCTTTGTCAATTTTAGGCCTATAATAGTTTTTTGGCTTAGGCACTTTAGAGACATACATGAATTTTTGCTCCTTACCCACATAGGCTTTCTCCTTAAACTTAAGAGAAGAAAAAGTTGAACCCAAGGTTCCCATAGCTTCTTCAAATTCACTAATCCTATGGGTTTGATTATCATGAGTAGCACAAGTTTCTAAAACATCAATTCTTTCATTGATTTCACTTAGAGTTTTATCAAGTTTATCAGTGTTATTAAGTAACTAGATGATACCCGCGCGTTGCTACGGAAATTTTAGAAAAAAATTTGTTTATAATATAATTAGAACATATGAAGAATCACCTCAGGACACAATATATATTTAGCTTATTTGGTGTACAAAAAGTTGTTTGTGAGGTGAGCCTAAGACAACCCTCAGATTTTTCTTACCATTAAAAAAAGGAATTTTAACTTGGCCACTAAAAACAATGTCCATGAGAAAACTTGGAGCACCTCATTTTCCATTCGAAGTTCGAAGTTGATTTACTGCATACACTATATGCTATAATAGGCGCAAAATCTATTAAACAACGGTATTCAAAAAATGATTAAATCTTATTTAGAAATTAGCCAAAAAAGAAGAAGGAATTTGCATATTTCAACAGAAAGTACAAAAATAAGCCAAAGATTACAAAAACTTCAAAAAGTAATACTAATCATGGGACCAATATGTTCCTTTTCTGATAAATGATAAATGGCAGAAGAGTGATCCACCAGCTTGAATTCTGCAAAGAAATAAGAAATGTTCATGTAGCAGGTTCAGAGCCAGCATATCATCATCGTCAGAGTCCAGAAGATGCAATTGAGCTCCCTAAGATTTGGGGGGTCTTCAGAATAAAATGTTGAAAGAAAGCTCTTGAAAAGATTAGGATCTTCTTTTATTGTTTGAAATTCTCATGTAATATTGTACAATTATTTTAATCTTGACAGATACAATATTTAAGTTGGTAAAATAAAAATATTAATTGGAATAGGAGTAGGTGTGACATACCATGCAAAAAAGGAACAAATATATGATTCTACCAATATTAGTACGATCAAAAGGAACAAATATATGATTCTACCAATATTTACACAACTATTCATTCACAACCATTCTCTTGAACGGAGAATAATAATAAACAAAAATACCTGCTGGCTACAGCGGTCTGTCTCACGTTGACCCTCTTAATTTTCTTCCCCGTGAAGCAGTGTGTCCTTTCTTTCTGAGTACAACGAAAGTATCCATGAGTTAATAACAGATTGTGAACTTTTTTCACACGAATCTTGATATGGGAAAGCTGAAAGGAGGAAGAAAATGAAGCTAACTCCATAAAATGTTAGTAGACTGAAGCTGTTATTTTGCTGATGAAATAATTAACATGCCTGCCTGTCCTTCAGAAAATGTTAGTAGACAAAAGCTTCAGCAGGAGAGCAGAATTTAAGGAAAAGCGATAAGTAGAAAGCTCGAGACGAACTAACCAAAAGAATCTGAAGAGCCGATACTTTCTGGTGACTGACTCCTTATGCGATCTAACCAACAAACGAAACCCAAATAAGTCATAAACACTACAGCGCATGAAACCACCGAAGAGGCAAGTCAAATCTACAAAAATCTCCTGTGGTAGTCATGCACGTAGACGAATAAATGTCAGAAAGGAAGTCGATTGCAGTTGCGGACTCCTCCAAACCTCATAGATAAAGTAGAGAGCTCATCGACGCCGGCGTGGGAGTTGGATTCGCTGGCGCCTGGTCGTACCTCGATTCCTTGAAGCCTACAAAATTACCTGGAATATTGCATGTCGCTGCTTGGTGAATCTCCGCCATGACTCCGCAACGGAGACGACAAAGTTCTGTTGCCGTATGGAACTATGGATAGGCCATGTAGAAGTAGAGGTAACAGCAGCGCATAGCAAGCTGATCAGATAGATAATCAGGAAAATGGTAGATGCGTGGATGGAGGAGGCCAGAGAGAATGATGGGAATGTAGATGCGTTGTGCTATGGTGGGCATATATAGGAAAACAACCAAGAGACGACGGCTGCTCGGCTGCCCTAATCATCATCTACTGTTTCTTTTTTCGTGGAGCTATATGGAAGAAACTGGAAAGGCAACAGTCGCTCGGCGCACTAAACACGCTCGGCCTTTTCGTTTCCATGGAACTGTAGCGAGAAAAGCACAGATGCATGGTCTGAATAGAAGCTCTTGTGGGGACGGATGACAGCCAATAGGAAAAATTGAGGTGACGTGGCATAGCTGCATGTTTAGCAAAATAAGTTAGTGGGGATGAACTACTTAGTTATATAGGATATTCCCAATTTAGTCTCAACACTTGGAAGATTTTTCTCTATGACCTCCAACTTTTTCCTGACATCTTCAAGAGAGATTTCAATTTTAGCTTCATTAACAGGTGGTATTCCAACTAGACTCTCAATAATACAACTAGCTTCTAAAGCAGGAGTGCCTAGGAAATTACCTCACGCAAGAGTATCAAGAACATACCTATTCCAACTAGAGATACCAACATAAAAGTTCCTGAGTAGTATAATAGTGGAGTGTTTCTTAATGCACCTATGATGAGCATCGCTAATTCTATACCAAGTATCTTTAAAACTTTCTCCCCCTTGTTGCTTAAACGAACGAACTTCAACTTCAGGATTACTCATTTTTAGCAGTAGTAAATAAAGCAAACTAAATAAAGTAAATGCAAGTAACTAATTTTTTTGTGTTTTTGATATGGAGAACAAAACAGTAAATAAAGTAAAACTAGCAACTAATTTTTTTGTGTTTTTTATATAAGAGCAAACAAAGCAGTAAATAAAATAAAGTAAAGCAAGGCAAAAACAAAGTAAAGAGATTGGATGTGGGAGACTCCCCTTGCAGCGTGTCTTGATCTCCCCAGCAACGGCGCTAGTAATTTAGCTTGATACGCGTAAAGCACACGCCCGTTGGGAACCCCAAGTGGAAGGTGTGATGCGTATAGTAGCAAGTTTCCCTCAGTAAGAAACCAAGGTTTATCGAACCAGTAGGAGTCAAGGATCACGTGAAGGTCGTTGGTGACGGAGTGTAGTGCGGCGCAACACCAGGGATTCCGGTGCCAACGTGGAACCTGCACAACACAATCAAAGTACTTTGCCCCAACGTAACAGTGAGGTTGTCAATCTCACCGGCTTGCTGTAAACAAAGGATTAAATGTATAGTGTGGAAGATGATTTTTGTTTGCGAAGAACAATAAAGAACAATTGCGGTAGATTGCATTTCAGATGTAAAGAATGGACCGGGGTCCACAGTTCACTAGTGGTGTCTCTCCCATAAGATAAATAGCATGTTGGGTGAACAAATTACAGTTGGGCAATTGACAAGTAAAGAAGGCATAACAATGCACATACATATATCATGATGAGTACTATGAGATTTAATCAGGGCATTAATACAAAGTACATAGACTGCTATCCAGCATGCATCTATGCCTAAAAAGTCCACCTTTAGGTTATCATCCGAACCCCTTCCAGTATTAAGTTGCAAACAACAGACAATTGCATTAAGTATGGTGCGTAATGTAATCAACACAAATATCCTTAGACAAAGCATTGATGTTTTATCCCTAGTGGCAACAGCACATCCACAACATTAGAACTTTCTGTCACTGTCCCAGATTCAATGGAGGCATGAACCCACTATCGAGCATAAATACTCACTCTTGGAGTCACAAGTATCAACTTGGCCAGAGCCTCTACTAGCAACGGAGAGCATGCAAGAACATAAACAACATATATGATAGATTGATAATCAACTTGACATAGTATATAATATTCATCGGATCCCAACAAACACAACATGTAGCATTACAAATAGATGATCTTGATCATGATAGGCAGCTCACAAGATCTAACATGATAGCACAATGAGGAGAAGACAACCATCAAGCTACTGCTATGGACCCATAGTCCAGGGGTGAACTACTCACACATCGATCCGGAGGCGATCATGGTGATGAAGAGACCTACGGGAGATGATTCCCCTCTCCGGCAGGGTGCCGGAGGCGATCTCCTGAATCCCCCGAGATGGGATTGGCGGCGGCTGCATCTCTGGAAGGTTTTCCGTATCGTGGCTCTCGGTACTGGGGGTTTCGCGACGAAGGCTTTAAGTAGGCGGAAGGGCGGAGTCGGAGGAGGCACGGGGGCCCCACACGCTAGGGCGGCGCGGGCCCCCCTTAGGTCGCGCGGCCCTAGTGTGGCGGCGCCCCGTGGCCCCACTTCGTTTCTCCCTCGGTCTCTGGAAATTTCGTGGAAAAATAAGACCCTGAGCGTTGATTTCGTCCAATTCCGAGAATATTTCCTTTGTAGGATTTCTGAAACCAAAAACAGCAGAAAACAGAACTGGCTCTTCGGCATCTCGTCAATAGGTTAGTGCCGGAAAATGCATAATAATGACATAAAGTGTGTATAAAACATGTGAGTATCATCATAAAAGTAGCATGGAACATAAGAAATTATAGATACGTTTGAGACGTATCAACTAGCGGATATGCCTCCGAATCAGCATCGATGACCAATATCACCTTATAGATGGAGATCTTCGCATCCTTCCTCCGCCTCGCATACGGCTCCGATGACCGGAGCACCGAGAGGCAGAGGAGGGAGACGATGCACCGCCAGATCTAGCTGCAAGGATCCGACACCTCCCTCCCGGCATCAATCCATAGGCCAAAAAGGACAAACTACAAACCCTAATACTATATCTATCTACTGTAGCGCCCCTCCAATCCCAACTCCAGCCAGCTATTTCGGAGGAGGAGGCATCGGAGCGCCTGGCCAGCAGAGGGAGAGTGTCAAAACTACTATTCACGCTCGAGAGGGAGGAGGGCGGGAGGAGGGGTGGGGGATGTGAGCTGGCCTTTACCATGTTGTGTTGTAGTAGACTCAGCCGACTCGACGAGTCCTCAGGGGATTTCTGCAGATCGGTAGGACCAATTGTGCCCTGTAAAAGTCGGAGAGGTTCGTGGTGATACAACACCGGTGGATGGACTTGGCCGGAGCCGGAGCGACGGCTGCGGTCCAGGACTTCAGTGGAAGACTGGATCACACGAGGTATACAAGGGTGACAACGCTAGCCGCGAAGAGCCTTCGTTTATCATTCTATGTCTTTCATTCAGTTCAGTCCTGATTGACTGATTGTTGCACTCACTTATAGGAGTGAGAGTGGGTGCTGTTATTGGCTCGGGAGGAAGGTTTGTGAGTTGGTGCTGCGAAGTGTATTTTAACTCGTTTTAGTCAGCTCTGCAATTTTGTCATCAGTCTCATTCTCACGTCAGTGTAATTTTTCTTGATCTTCCTATGATTTTGTTTTCTTGTCCTGTAGTTTTTTATCATCATCCTTCAATCTTTGCTTCCCTTTTTTTTCGAGTCGGGGCATTATGAAAACCGCCACAATGTCTTACAAGCAAACAGGAGATATAGGAAATGAAGAAACTACACTATAGTTTTCCTCTAGATAGCATATTACACAAAAACCACAGACCCTACTAAGTTGCAAAAACATCATCGACAATCAGCTAAGAAAACGAATATTAAGGCTTGGCGGTACTCCTTGCAATAGCCGGCAACCAACCATGAGAACTGGAATATGCTTCACGAATCACCATCTTGAGCTGAGTCTTTTTTGTCCTTGCTTTTTCTGCAAGGAGACACAAGTTAATCTGTAAACTACACTGGCAGAATCATCATGAAAGAGATTCCTGAAACATGCATCATTTCTCGTCTTCCAAATGGTACACGTACATCCATGTCATCAACGCTCTCAGGTGGCCTCGCCAAGCCAAAAGCACAAATGACCACTTGTGGCAAACTAATTTGGACAAGGAGCAGCCAAACAAGAGCTGGTACTGTCTCATCTTGGCTACAGAAGTGTCATTGTCTCAACACGTCCATATGCATGCATTTTCGAAAAAAAAAAACCTAAAACACCTTAGTACAATAGTAGATAGAGGGAGCTAGTATTTCTTTTACATAATTATTAGATGTAAAGCAATATGTATATCTGATAGTAATCCACCTGGTCGGCGCGACAGAATTAGGCCGAGTGACTGAGTGAGGACATGGCAATCAGCTGTATCATAACAGAGGGGCAGCTCCTACTCAGATGCTGAAAGCCGTCAGTGGCCAAGGCTGCCGTCATATTTGTTGCAGAGCTGAGAAAATGGAAGCATGCCTTCTTCAGACCGTCGCAGCGGTGCTGGTCAGCAAGCGCCAGGATCGTCCCTACCGTGCTCACATCGATGTACTTGCACAGCTTCTCCTCGCAGACCAGCTTTAGCCTCTTAAGATCATACCTGTCCGCCGCAACAAGGAGATGCTGGCACATGGCGTCTTCCTCTTTTGTTTCATCCACCGGCAACGAGTCGGTGTACGCGAAACATAGCAACGCGCTGAACACCTGCGCCTCCATATCATGTACGCGTATGACATCTGCAGTGCCGCTCTTCCCCTCCTTCATCGAGCCGAAGAGCTCCGCCCGCAAAACCGACGACCTGGACGCAAGCAGCCACCGATGAGCGGCGAATGTTTCCCCGGCGACCTCGAAGACCACATCGGCACCCTCCCCATTCTCGAGGAGATCACCCAGATGCTGGTTCAGGTCAGATGGTGGCACATCAATGAACTTGGGCACGGACATCTCCTCAGCACGGATCTCCTCGCTGATAACGGCGATGTCACACCTGACAGTGAATGAGTCGTCTACGAGGTGCATGGAATTGTCTAGGTCCTCCCTTTTGATGAACTTGGTACGCCCCCATGAATGATTCTTGCTATCGAAGGTGTCTACTGCCAGCGATGTGAGACAAGGGTGCTCCTCCATGGTGAGCGCGTCAACGAAACTGATGATGGATTGTGTCTTCACTTCCTTGATGACAGTTTCGTCCAGTTTGAGGTAAAGGGATATGAAACCGGCGCATTCGCTGTTGTAGCCGTTGGGGAAGTAGCGGATGCGCCAGCGATGGCCGCACACGGTGAACTGGGAGGAATCGAGGCTCTCCCCGGTGGGGGTCCCTTTGGTGAGAGAGTAGCCGTCGATTTTGAGGATGTGGTAACCCCTGGATGCTTTGGCTATAATGGCGGAGGCTGGCGGAGACGACTTGTCGGCAGACGACATTGCAAACCTTTTGTTTCTTCTTTGTTCGATGGAACAAGATGGAGAATCCAATCTAAACCAAAAACAACAGAAAACAGCAACTGGCTCTTCGGCATCTCGTCAATAGGTTAGTGCCGGA